>NW_024425230.1:4939816-5241334 GCF_017311325.1 Ursus maritimus | reverse complement strand
ATAGCAGAGGAGCCTGATGTGGGGCTCGATCCCATAATGCCAGGATCACGCCCTGAGCCGAAGGCAATTGCTTAACTGCTGTGCCACCCAGGCGCCCCAAACTTCAAAAATTCAAAGACAAAGAGAAATCTTGAAAGAAGCCCACGATAAAAGCAACTAAGCAAGCAAACAAAAACACTCTTAGCTATGGAAAAGCTAGGATATGCATTACAAACAACTTCCCTTTAGAAACCATGCAAACAAGAAGAAAGTGGAATTAAATATTTAAGGTGTTGAAAACAAACAAAAAACCCATCAAACCGGAATTTTGTGCCCAGAGTAATTATATTTCAAAAGTTAAGAAGAAATGAAGGCTTCCTCAGAAAAAATAAAAATTGAGGGAGTCTTTCTTGTAGGAAATGTTAAAAGAGGTTCTTTAGAGAGAAGGAAAATGATACAGGTCAGAAAGTTGGTTCTACATAAAGAAAGAAATAACATTCAGGAAGGGAAAAATAAGGGTAAAATAAAACATTCTATTTTTCTTGTTCTTAATAACAGTTTTTCTCAAAGTATTTATAGTAAGTAACAATTGTGTGACAATAGCATAGACATAAGTAAATGAATGACCGAGATTTTATAAGGGATGGGAGGAAGGGATTGTGACTGCTCTAAAACCCTTGTAGAGGTATAGTGTATTTGAAGGTAAACTTGCATTAGTCTTAAATGTATATTTCAAACATAAGGACAACCCAGAAAACATTTAAAAAGTATAACTAATATGCTAACAGACAAAGAGAAATCAAAATATATGAGGCAAAAACTGAGAGCTCCAAGGAGAAATAGATGAATTGTATAAAATTCTCAGTTAAAATAGGAGGAGCCAAAAAAGAGTGGCAGACAAAAACAAAAACAAGAGCAATAAATAGAAAACTGTAACAGGTAATCCAACTTTATCAATTATCACTTTAAACTTCAGTGATCTAAATACACCAATTAAAAGACAGAGAGTATCAGAGTAGATAAAAAAACAAGATCCAATTATATGTAGTTTACAAGAAACCCATCTTAAATATAAATACACAGGATAAATTATAATGGTATAGGGAAAGATAGATCATAGTATACCACTGATCAGAAGAAGCTAGAGTAGCTATATTAATTTCAGACACATCAGACTTCAGAGAAAGGACAATTATCAGGAATAAAAAGAGGCATTACATCATGATAAAATGATTAATTCACCAAGAAGACATCACAATCCTTAGTATGTGTCTAACAACAGTGTCAAAATATATGAGGCAAAACCTGATTGAGCTCCAAGGAGAAACAAATGAATCTAATACTCTTGTTGGAGACTTCAACACCCTTCTATCAGTAATTGGAGATCTGGCAGGCAGAAAATCAGTGAAACTGAACAGCAGCATCAATCAATTGGATCTAATTGACATTTATAGAATACTTCATCTAACTATAGCAGAATACACAATCTCTGCAAGCTTACATACCACATCCATCGCTATAAACCATATTTTCAGCCATATAATGCACCTTCATAAATTTAAAAGAATAAATGAAACAAAGTGGCAAAATAAATATATTAGCTTTTTACGATACTCGAGCAATTCAGGGATCTAGACATTTAGTATCATTCTCTTGGTGAGATCAAAAGAGTGAAAGCCAGCCACAATGTGCTTCTTGGTGAAAGGTCACAACACCACCCACAGTTTTGTCAAAAGGATTGAACCTGAGTCTTTCTAAACTTCTAGATTCAGCTGTTGGTTTGCAGAAAGTAGGGCAGGAAAACACGCTGAGCTGCACCATGAATTTGAAATCCAGGCAGTAAGAAACTCTATAGGTAAAAGTACTCAGATATTTCAATAGATAAATGGAAAGGAAAGGAAAGGAAAGGAAAGGAAAGGAAAGGAAAGGAAAGGAAAGGAAAGGAAAGGAAAGGAATCTCTAGATTGAAAGAAAATTAAATAACAAAGCAAGTTAGCAAAATACATACGGTGATACTTCACTAAGAATACACACTTGGATAGTAAAATCATGAAGAAATGCAAGAAGGTTCCTACTACAAAAAGTCAGCATAGTTACGTTTAGAGGAAAGGGGGGGCTGTGGTTTGAGGCATAAGAAAGGGATTTTGGGGTTACTGTGAAAGTCCGTTTTTTGACCTGGGTGGTTCTTACAAGGGTATTTATTTTATAATCATAATTCATTAACTTCTACATGAATTTTGGTCTGGTTTCCTGTTTCATTTTAAATTATAAAAACATTCTTAAAATAGCTTTCAAGATATTTAAATCGATATATGTAAATTAATTAAGCAATTGGTTAAATGATCAAATTAAAATTATATATTACAACATATTATATAATTATAAGAATAAAATAAATAAAAATAAAAAATTAAAAAATAAAATATTAATTAGATAATTTAATAATTAAAATAATTTTTAAAACATGTCATTTTGAAATGAAGGACTTAATGAAAGAAGTTGTGGTAGATACAAATAAATGGAAAGATATTCCATGCTCAGGGACTGGAGGAATTAATATTGTTAAAATGATCATACTGTCCAAAGCAATCTAGAAATTCAATGCAATCCCTATCAAAATCCAACGGGATTTTTCAGAGAAATAGAATAAACAATCTTAAAATTTGCATCAATTATTTGTGCATAAAGATTGCCAAATCAAGCAGTCTAAAAACCATAACTCATAAAATCTGAAGATCTCTGAGTCAATCTGAGAAACAATTTTATTTTTATTCTGTGTTAACTGTCCAAACACTTGGCTATATCAATGATTACCTAAGCAGTATCTTTCTCTTTAAAAAGGACAAAAGAAAAATAATCTCAATTTGAAATTTTAACTGGTCTGGTAGCTGTCATTTCTTCAATGAGCTGGCATTTCAGAGTTGAATCCTCTGCAAAAGCTGCACCTGTAGAAGTCCCATCTATTGGAGACTCATAGTCCTGATACAGCCCCATTCTTTTGTGATCAAATTTTTACTTATTTATTTTTTGTTTCAGGTTTTTATTTAATTTTTTAATTAGTTTTTTTAAAATTAGGTTTTAATTAAATTCTAGTTAACATATAGTGCAATATTCATTTCAGGAGTAGAATTTAGTGATTCATTACATATATATGTATATATGTATATGTAAATAACAAAGTATATATGTATATATAAATAACAAAACCATATATATATCATATATATCATATCATATATATGATATATATATATATATCATCAGTGCTCATCACAAGTGCCCTTCTTTTTTTTTTTTTTTACTTATTTATTTGAAAGAGAGAGAGAGATAGGTAGAGAGAGAGCATGCTCACAAGCAGAAGGAGCAGAGGGAGAGGGATAAGTACACTCCATGGTGAACGTGGAGCCTGATGCAGGGCTCAATTCCACGACCCTGAGACCATGACCTGGGCTGAAATCAAGAATCAGACGCTTAACTGACTGAGTCACCCAGGGACCCCAACAAGTGCCCTCCTAAATACCCCTCACCCCTTTAGCCTATCCCCCTGCCCACTTCCCCTCCAGCAACCTTTGGTTTGTTCTCTATAGTTAAGAATCTGTTTTATGGTTTGCTTCTCACTATCCCCCCCCCATTCATCTGTTTTGTTTCTTAAATTCCACATATGAGTGAAATCATATGATATTTGTCTTTCTCTGACCGAATTATTTTGCTCAGCGTAATATTCTATAGTTCCATCCACATTGTTGCAAATGGCTAGATTTTATTCTTTTTTTTATGGCTGAGTAATATACCATTTTATATATATATATATATACACACACACACACACACACACACACACATACATACATACATAGCACCTCTTCTTTGTCCATTCATCAGTCAATGGACATGTGCGCTCTTTCCATCATTTGATTATTATTGATAATGCTGCTATAAACATTGAAGTGGATGTGCCGCTTCAAATCAGTATTTTTGTATCCTTTGGGCAAACACCTAGTAGTGCAGTTGCTGGATCATAGGGTAGATCTGTTTTTAACTTTTTGAGGAACCACCATACTGTTTTCCAGAGTGGCTGCACCAGTTTGCATTCCCACCAATAGTGTAGAAGTCTTCCTCTTTCTCTGCATCCTTGCCAACATCTGTTGTTTCCTCTATTGTTAATTTTGGCCATTCTGACTGATGTGAGGTGATATCTCATAGTGGTTTTGATTTCTATTTCCCTGATAACAAGTGAGGTTGAGCATCTTTTAATGTGTCTATTAGTCATCTGTATGTCTTCTTTGGAAAAATGTCTGTTCACGGCTTCTAGCCATTTCTTAACTGGCTTATTTGGTTTTTTGGGGGTGTTAAGTTTGGTAAGTTCTTTATAGATTTTGGATACTAACCCTTCATTATATATGTCATTTGCAAATATCTTCTCCCTTCTGAAGGCTGCCTTTTAGTTTTGTTGATTGTTTCCTTCACTGTACAGAAGCTTTTTATCTTGATGAAGTACCAATAGTTCATTTTTGCTTTTGTTTCCCTTGCTTCCAGGAGAGGTGTCCAATAAGATGTTGTTATTGTCAATGTCAAAGAAGTTGCCACCTTTGTTCTCCTCTAGGGTTTTGTTGGTTTTGTAGGTTTTTCATTCATTTTGAATTAGTTTTGGTGTATGGTATAAAAAAGTAGTCCAGTTTCATTCTTCTGCATGTTGCTGTTCAGTTTTCCCAACACCATTTGTTGAGGTGTCTTGTCTTCTTTTCTGATTTGTTGAGATTAGTTGACTGTATAGCTGTGGATCCATTTCTGGGTTTTTTATTCCGTTTCATTGATCTATGTGTCTGTTTTTTTTGTGCCAGTACCATACTGTCTTGATCATTACGGCTTTTAATATAGCTTGAAGTCCAGAATTGTGATGCCTCCAGCTTTGGTTTTCTTTTTATTTTGCTTTGGCTATTCAGGGTCTTTTGTGGTTCCATACAAATTTTAGGATTGTTTATTCTAGCTCTGTGAAAAAATGTTGGTGGTATTTTAAATGTGTAGGTTGTAGAGACATTTTAACAATGTTTGTTCTTCTAATCCATAAGCATGGAATGTTTTCTTTATGTCATATTCAATTTCTTTCATAAGTGTTTTATAGTTTTCAGAGTACAAATCTTTAATCTCTTTTGTTAGGCTTATTCCTAGGCATTTATGATTTGGGGTGCAATTGTAAATGGGAGCAATTCCTTGATTTCGCTTTCTGCTTCTTCATTACTCAATGTTTGGAAATGGAACAGATTTCTGTACATTGATTTTGTATCCTGTGACTTTACTGAATTCATTTGTCAGTTCTTGGAATTTTTTGGTAGAGTCTTTCTGGTTTTCTATGTAGAGAATATCATGTCATCCGCAAATAGTAAAAGTTTGACTTCTTCCTTGTTTATTTGGATGTCTTTTATTACTTTTTGTTGTTTGATTGCTGAGGCTAGGACTTCAGTACTATGTTAAACAACAATGGTGAGACTAGACATCCTGTCTTGTTCCCAACTGTAGAGGAAAACTTGTTTTTTCCCATCAAGGATGATTTTAGCTGTGGGTCTTTTGTATATGGCCCTTATGATGTTGAGGTATGTTTCCTCTATTCCTACTTTGTTCACGGTTTTTATCTAGAACCCTGTATTTTGTCAAATGCTTTTTCAGCATCTACTGAGAGGACCATATGGTTCTTATCCTTTCCTTTGTTACTGTGGTATATCACATTGATTGATTTGTGAATATTGAACTACTCCTGCAGCTCAGGGATAAATCTCACCTGATAGTGGTGAATAATTCTTTTAATATACTGTTGGATTTGATTTGCTGGTATCTTGTTGAGGATTTTTGCATCCATGTTCATCAGGAATATTGACCTATAATTCTCTTTTTTAGTAGGGTCTTTTTCTGGTTTTGGAATAAAGGTAATGCTGGCCTCATAGAATGAGTTTGGGTTTTCTTTTCCTTTCTATTTTTTTTGGAACAGTTTGAGAAGAATAGGTATTAACTCTTTTTTAAATGTTTGGTAGAATTCCCCGAGGAAACCATCTGGTCCTGGACTTTTGTTTTTTGGGAGATTTTTGATTACCAATTCAATTTCTTTGCTGGTTATTGGTCTGCTTAAATTTTCTATTTCTTCCTGTTTCAATTTTGGTAGTTTATATGTTTTTAGGAATTTATCCATTTCCTCCAGATTGCCAAATTTTTTGTCATTTAATTTTTCATAATATCCTCTTACAAGTGTTTGTATTTCTATGGTGTTCGCTATGATCTCTTCTATTGTTAGTGATTTTATTTATTTGGGTACTTCCTCTTTTTCTTTTGTTTTTTAAGATTTTATTTATTTAGGGGCGCCTGGGTGGCACAGCGGTTAAGCGTCTGCCTTTGGCTCAGGGCGTGATCCCGGCGTTATGGGATCGAGCCCCATGTCAGGCTCCTCCGCTATGAGCCTGCTTCTTCCTCTCCCACTCCCCCTGCTTGTGTTCCCTCTCTCGCTGGCTGTCTCTATCTCTGTCGAATAAATAAATAAATCCCATAACGCCAGGATCACGCCCTGAGCCGAAGGCAGTCACTTAATGACTGAGTCACCCAGGCGCCCCGCCTTTTTTCTTTTTGATAAGTCAAACTGAGACAGCTTTAGGATGAATATTCTTTGTATGGTTGCTATAGATTTAGATTTATGTTTTCTGTTTATGGATCACTGAAATAGAAAATCAGTGTCATAATATCAGAGAATCAGTGAGTCGTGGGTTTTGAATATCTATGAATCATGAAGTCTGAAATCTGCTGAGTCATGATATTTGACAACTACATTTGAATGGGCCTAGATTTGCATTAACAGAATTGTAGAATCACAACTGTGGAATCCCACAGTTGTTCTCTCTGAAAAGTTCAGCTTTTACTCAAACATTCTGTGATGGCAAATTCACGAATCCTGAGAAATTGAGTCACAGAGAGTCATAATGTCTCAAAGATGCATCTGAGAATGCTGGAGCAGTGCTCATGCAAGCTGTGAATGTGTTTGCAGATGGAGAATATTTGTCTACCATGGCAGAAATACCCATTATGAAAGGAAGTCCCTGGGGTAACTCAAATATTCAGTGCTGTGAGGAGGGAAATACAAATGCTTTGTGTATTAACCACATATCAGCTGCTTATACATGTCACTATCTAAAGTGTGTGGTATTATCCTCATTTTAGGGGTGAGAAAACCAAAGCTGAGAATGATTTCATGTCAAAGTCAGCTGATATATGCCAGAGCCAACACTTTACTGGCACATCAGTCAGAAGCCTTGGGCAGGACAGCAGGAGGGAAGCTAGAGTCTCCTTGAGCAGTCAGCTTCTATCTGGCTCTATCTGGTCGGGGTCCCATTCTAGCTGTCAGCAAAATCTCTTAATCACTTCCCTCTCTGTACAGAGTAACAAGAGCAGATGTTCAATCAACTTACAGGGTTCATTAAGGTCCCATGGTGATTTATCTAAGACTAAAGTACCGCAAATCCTTACTCTTCCCTTGCTCAAATCCCAGGGCTCTTCTGGGAAAAGATATAGGAGTGCATCACAAATTGGAATCACCTGCTGATCTTTAACAGGTCCTAAAGCCCTGGCCACACCCAGACCAGCTAAATCACAATCTCTGAGGGGTAGGACACTGGCACTGGTATTTTTTTTTCTTTAACTCTCCAGATGATTGCATTGGGAAGTGATTTTGGGAACCGTGGGTTTATTCTGTTATTCATGAAAAGCAGTGGTTTCAAACAAGAAACAAATAATCCCTTTAAAAAAATTACTGAAGCCAAATCTCAAATCCAGACCAATGAGATCTCTGGGAGATTTTCATGAGAATATCTGGGGGAAGCCTAGGCTGGGTGATTTTCAAGAGATTCTCATGCTGATAGAGGGAACATCCCTGGAAGTTCAAGACATGAACTCCCAGAACTGCATAATCCTTTTCTGCAATTTTTTATACTGGGTTGTAGAGTTTTCTTCTCCATGGTTTCACCTGTGAGTCAACAAATCACTGATTTTTGCTAAAGTAGTGACTTTCTGTCACTTGCAAGTTCTAGAGTTGACCAAGCATCCCCATTTGCCCAGGACTCCTCTGGTTTTAGCACTGAAAATCCCATATCCCAAGAAATCTTGCAGCCATAGGCAAACTAATGTGGATGGTCACTCCACTTGTGATCAAAGTATTCTGACTAATTTATTTTCTTTTTGGATTTTCTGGAATGACCTCTTTTCAGCCTCCTAACCAGGGCTCATAAATAAATCACCACCATGATTTATATCAACCACATGGATCTCTGAGTACATTCCCCACATATATCCTAAGATGTCATCTCAGCCTTCCATGGCTCCCATTCTCATCACACAACTGCCCTCTTCACTTCTATTCCTTACCTAACACACTCCCTGGACCCTGATTTAGTGACACTTCTAAGTCAGAATCCCAATCCCCCCAACTTTGCCTCCACAAGTCATGTTAGGGCACATGGCTCCTCCCCATGTGTGGCTTGTAGCCATTTGGAACTCAAGTATCAAATGTACTCTCTAGTTCTCTCTTCTTACACTTGGGTCTCTTTAGTCAAAGTTGAAGGTCACCTTCTAGAAAGTTAATAAAGCAAAACAATAATTCAGTCGGGCTGTTTTTCTTCATGGAACAGATTTGCTTACAATACCTCATATAAATGAGAGTGTATCTTAAGAATTAATTTAAGAAAATAGAAAACAGGAATCTTAACTATAGGGTGGGTTCTTCAAAAGAACCTAAAGAACACCAAACAACCATGCCTCACAACAAGATCAGGAAATCCAAGTTGCCCACCAGAAAGACTTGAATTGAAAGGCATCCTGACTCCAACACAGCTCCAACCCTCAACAGTAGGAATTCAGGCGCCTCCATACCAGGGTTCCACTGGTGGACCACTCAGCTAGATACTATTTGCGTACTCCTCTCTATGTGGATCAGCTTTCCTTTTTCTACAAGGCAAAACTCCTCCTATCATTGCCAAATCACCTACTTCAAATTCCAGAGAAGATTCTACCTTACTCAATTGATATCTGTAATACCTGACAAGGAAAATCTTTTCACCTTAGACCACTGACTTTTGGAGTAGTTACCTCAGGTCTTCACAGGTCCATAGTCTATCAGCTGTGGACTGAGAATTACCTAAGCTGTTCTTTCAGTAGGGACTACGGATGCAGCAGTTTATCATGGGAGCAATGAGAAACCCTATGATTGCATGCCTAGTAAAATGATAAAATCTTAGAGCTGGATGAGTCCATGTGGAAATGAAATGTAGTTCTAGCCTTTTAGAGGTGAAGGTAAAGTGCTATATATTGAAGTCAGAAATTTTTGGGTTTGAACCAGAGCTTGTTTTTGTTTTTTTTTTTTTACCAGTCGACCTTGTGCAACTTACATCACCTCTCTTTATCTCATCTGTAATATGTAAGAGAAGAATGCTTGGCTACTGTATTTGTCATGGAGATTAATTTATATAGCCCACCTAAGCCCCTGGCACACAGCAGGGCCTTCATAATTACTAGTTTCCAACGTGGACTCAGGCACTTCACTCTCCTGCCTCTTTGTCCTCAGCCATCACACTGTAACAAGACAGAGCACAATACGGGCTGTACAATCAACAATCAGTTCTGCTTTAGATGGAGTACAAGCTGGTTGGATTTGGGTGCCCAGCATCCCTCCATCAATCTCAAGTCTCTTATGTAACCCAAACACATGATCAGAGATCTTGGACCTTAAACTTGAATCATCAATCTCAGTGGTAATGGGATATAGAAAAAACGTTTTTCCCTGGAAGATCACTAAAAGGTCATAGTCTTGTTTTCCTCTAATAGATTTTCTGTCATATTGTATAGTAATGTTCAGTTGGGTGGCAAGATTACTGTCCTCCTGAGAATAGCAGTCATCTCTGTAGGTATTTTACCCAACTCTCCAGCTGGGCTCTGAGTTTCTCTAGAAATTACCTTTTAATCACTGGCCTCTAATTTTTAACTAGTTTTACTTTGTAGGACCATAGATGAAAAAATGAATTCAACCATATTCCTCAGTCTTTGGCACATGCACCATCAGTCTTCTCTGCAAAGCCCCATTTGTGTTACCTCATTCATTCCTTCATTTATTCACTCTTTATTTATGTGATTATTAATTTCCCCCTTCATCCACCATCTTCATTCTCATTGTACTCTTTACCCTGACCATCACAATGTACACGCATTGTATTTAAAGAAAGTCCTTTCAAACCATTTTTATACATTTGCTTACATATATGTGATATTGAGCTATTTTGTGTGCATGTGATGAATGCAAATATTGCTTTATTAGCCATACATATGTTGATATATGTAAGCCTAAATTCATTACTTCATTACTGCTGCCTAGTTCTGAACCATGTACAAGTACATTGTTCTCCATTTCTATAAAGATGGCTACCCATGTTATTTCCAGCTCCTCACTCACATAGCCAAGGCTGAATGTCTTTGTATCAATCTCTGTACATCACTGACACTTTCTTCAGGATATATGCCCCTGTGGAAAATGGGCAGGTCAGAAGGCACATACATAAATAATTTTACACGATTGGCCTCCAGATGGCTCCACCAGTTTTCAGTTCCCAAAGTAAACAAGGGTTCCCGCTTCACCAAATGCTCAATAGCATTTATCATCAAGTTTTCTGATTTTCGTCCATCTAATATCAATATAGAAATATGATGTTAAGTTTGTAAATCTCAAATTACTAGTGAGGTTAAGCATATACTTATTCAGCTAGTAGGTGTTCTGCCTGGTTTTCCATCTGAAAAGCTCTTGCATGTGTCTTGCTCCCCCCCCCCCGCCCCCGCACTTGATTGCTGGTCTTTTCCTTGATGATTTTCAGGAGTTCTTTGTCTATTCTAGATCCTGGAAAGAGCAGAGCTCAATTTGTCATCCATATGTTAACTTTATCTTTGCTAAGCAGAAATCACTAATTTTGAATGGGTCAAATCCATAAATCTTTCCCTTTAGTGTATGTGATTTTTGGATCTTAATTAAGAGAGTTTGGACTATGAGAAACAAACTGAGGCCTCAGAGGGGAGGGGGGTGGGGGAATGGGATATACCGGTGATGGGTAGTAAGGAGGGCACGTATTGCATGGTGCACTGGGTGTTATACGCAACTAATGAATCATCGAACTTTACATCGGAAACCGGGGATGTACTGTATGGTGACTAACATAATATAATAAAAAAACATTAAAAAAAAAGAAAGACTTCTTCACCTGAGTTTACAAAGACATGAGTCTTCTCCTATTAGCTTAATAGATTTACTTCCTTTACAGAACTTTAACCTATTCAATGCCATAGATGATAGATAGATAGATAGATAGATAGATAGATGATAGATAGATAGATAGATAGATAGATAGATAGATATGAATATATATATATATATAGTGCTTGGTGTAAGATAGGAATACAGCTTTATTTCTCTCTATAGGTAGTCATGTTATTTACCCAACACCATTTAAGTAATAAAAACATTCTTACTGATGGCTGTTGTAACCACTACCATATACCATATCCCTAAACACATTCTTGGCTTTGTCTGGGCTATATAGGTTATTCTATTGCTGTTGGGCCAGAGGAAAGTTTTGTACTATGTGTTATTTTATGGTAGGATAATTACCCCATCTTGAACTTCACTTTCAGAGTTTGCTTAGTAAGTTATAAACTTCTGGAATGACTTTTTCAGTTTTCTCCTAATAAGATAATTATAAAAAATAAAGCCTGGTTTTTAGAAAGAAGCTGATTGTGTAGACTACTATCTAGCAAACTTATTCCAAAAGGTTAAACAAGCAATTAAATAAAATATCAAATGAAAGTAAATTAACATAAAATTACTAGAGTTTTTTTTATTAAGGGATTTTTCTTTTATTTTACTGTGGTTCCAATAGTTTAATATTTCTTCTGTTTCCCTTGCCAGAGGAGACACATCTAGAAAAATGTTTCTATGGTTGATGTCAAAGAGATTATTGCTTATGTTTTCTTCCAGAAATGTTATGGTTTTAGGTCTCACATTTAGGTCTATAATCCATTTTATTTTTGTGTATTGTATAAGAAAGTGGTCCAATTTCATTCTTTTGCATATAGCTGTCCAGTTTTCCCTACCTCATTTGTTGAAGAGACTTTTTCCTATTGCATATTTTTTTTCCGCCTTTGTTGAAGATTAACTGACCATGTAATCATGGGTTTATTTCTGGGCTTGCTATTCTGTTCTATTTTTTGTGATACCTCCAGCTTTGTTCTTTTTCAAGATTACTTTGGCTATTGGGGTCCTTTGTGGTTCCATGAAAATTTTAGAATTATTTGTTCTGGTTCTGCTAAAAGTGTTTTTAGTATTTTGATAAGGATTGTTTTAATCTGTAGATTACAGCAAAACAAAAAGCCTTTTCACAATGAAGGAAACCATCACCAAAACAAAAAAAAACAATCCACCACCCACCAAAGATATTGACAAATGATATATCTGATAAGGGATTAATATCCAAAATATATACAGAACTTACACAACTCAACACCAAAAAAAAAATTAAATAATCCAATTAAAAATGGGCAGGGACAGGAACAAACATTTCTCCAAAGAAGACATCCAGATGGCCAACAGACACATGAAAAGATGCTCAACATCACTTATCATCAGAGAAAAACCACCATGGGGTATCACCTCACACCTGTCAGAATGGCTAAAATTAAAAAAAAAAAAACCCTAAAACACAAGAAACAGTAAGTGTTGGTGAAGGTGTGGAAGAAAAGGAACTTTTGTGCACTGTTGGCAAGAATGTGAACTGGTATAGCCACTATGGAAGACAATATGAAGGTTCTTCAAAATATGAAAAAATAGAATTACCTTATGATCCAGTAATTGCACTACTGGATATTTACCAGTAGAAACTGAAATCTAAAACAAAAGAAACTAATTTGAAAGAAAGCAAAAACACTAGTTTGAAATGATACATGCACTTTTATATTTACTGCGACATTATCAATAATAACCAAATTATGGGAACAGCCCAAGTGTCCATCGACTAATGAATGGATAAAGAAGATGTGGCATGTATATACAATACAATATTACTCAGCCATAAAAAAATAATGAAATCTTGCCATTTACAACACGGATGGAGCTAGAGAGTATAATGCTAAGTGAAATAAGTTAGAGAAAGACAAATAACATATGATTTCACTCATATGTGAAATTTAAGAAACAAGACCAACAAGCAAAGAAAAAAAGAAGCAAACAAAAAACCAAACTCTTAACTATAGAGAACAAACATAATTACCAGAGTGGAGGTGGGTGGACGATGGGGGAAATAGGTGATGGGGATTAAGAGTACACTTATCTTGATGAGCACTAAGTAATGTATAGACTTGTTGAATCACCATATTGTACACCTGAAAGTAATATTACACTGTATTAGTTAATTGGATTTAAAATAAAAACTTTAAAAATAAAAATAATAAAATAAATAAATAAAGGAGTTTTCTTTTGAACATGACACAGAGAGTCTACATTCAAAATCCCACTGAAATCAGACAAAAGAGGAAAAACATAACATTGGTGTGAAATGAGAAAGCAAATAAGATGACATCAATTAAGAATCATTAAAAAATTTTAAAGTGAGAAAGTAGATTGACAAAAGGTGTCTGAATTGCCAATTCAGAGACAGCAAAGTGTATATGGGGAATAAAGCCAATAAGTATAACAGAAGATATTGCATCCATGGAATAAAAACAGGATGCCTTTAAAATATATTCAGAGAACAAAAGTTCATAAAAATTAAAGATATAATGGGAAAACAATATATACAGTAGAAGATGTGGGAGATAAAGTGGTATTGCTCTTTAAGAAAGTAGAACAAAGCAACAGATGAGCTATAAGAAAAAAAAATATCAATCTGGGAGGGCCAATATCCAAATAACTGCGGTTTAAAAAAAATGAGAGCAGGTAAGAAAATAATGATGAAATAATACTAGAAAGTTTCTCAGAATTTAAAGGCATGAGTCTCCAGATTGAAAGGTTTTACTGAGTACTTGACACAAAGTTGAAAAGGGAATCAAAAGAAACCAACCACGTTTCAGAGCACTGTGGGAAAGGGGCAACAATATGGACAAAAAAATGATGAATACAAAAGATAAGTCATTAAAATGGCCTCACACGATAAACAATGCCTTCATGATTTTCATAATCTTTTCCTAAAGAAAAATTATTTCCAATCCAGACTTCTATACAAGCTAGTCAATCAGTCTCATATGAGGAGATAGTGAAGATACTTTCAGAAAATATGGTGTCAAAGTGTGATTGCCATGCCCCTTTTTCAAGAATTTGCTCTGCTAAAATGTGACAGTAATAAAAGAAAGAAGAAATCATGAAATCTAAAAATAGGTCAACTAATTCAGAAAATAAACAGAAAGAATCCTTAAGATGATGATAAGAGAAATCTCTAGCATGACAATTGGACAAGAGCATGATTCAACCAGATTGACAATTCCATGGGACGAGTCTCTGCAGAAAGTGGAAAATTTTTACTGGCTCGGAAGAATTGGGAGATATACTCTTTGCTTACTGGGAAGTGAAGTACTTATTTGATATGAATTCAAAAAGCAAAAAATAATAAAAAATAAGGCAATTTAACTTAAGATTCACTGACAAAAGCACCACAAATAACTATAGAGGACTAAATATAAAAACCCAGATGAAGTGGAAAAATTATTGAGACACTTCAAATACTAAATTTTGTGCCAGGAGAAAGAAAAAGATGTAAAGATCAATAACCAATAAACATATTGAAACAACAATCAAATTCTCCCCTTGTTGACTGAGACAGTATTACATAAGTAAAGTTTACCAAACTCTCAAGGAATACAAAACCCTTATCTGCAGAAAATAGAACTTGAAGACAAGCTTCCAAACTCATTACATGAAGTCAGTTAATAGCCTTCGTACCAAAAGCAAATGAATTACAAGGAAAGAAAATGACAGACTGATTTCACGGGTGAACATACATTCAGAAATGAGAAATGGAATGTTGGCTAATTAAACTCAAGAGTGTATTTTTAAATTAACAAAACAAAATGGTTATGTAGAGTTTATACCAAGTAAGCAAGGGCACCATCAGCAAAGATTCAACATCAGATTATTTCATTATCAGAAAATCTACCATTGTGATTTACTACATGATTGCGGTAACAAGAAAATCATGTGGCATTCCCAATACATTATTTTTTTAAAGATTTTATTTATTTACTTGAGAGAGAGTGAAAGTGAGAGATCACAGAGAAGGAGGGAGAAGCAGACTCCCTGCTGAGCAGGGAGCCCAACGTGGGGCTTGATCCCAGGACCTTGAGACCATGATCTGGGCTGAAAGAAGTCTCTTAACTGACTGAGCCACTCAGGTGCCCCTCAATACACCATTAAAAAGCATTTTTTAAAGTACTGTTTTCCAGAGAGGCTGTACCAGATTGCATTCCCACCAACAGTGTAAGAGAGTTCCCCTTTCTCCACATTTTCACCAATATCTGTTGTTTCTTGAGTTGTTAATTTTAGCCATTCTGACTGGCGTGAGATGGTATCTCATTGTGGTTTTGATTTGTATTTCCCTGATGCCAAGTGATGTTGAGCATTTTTTCAAGTGTCTGTTAGCCATTTGTATGTCTTCTTTGGAGAAAAGTCTGTTTGTGTCTTCTGCCCATTTCTTGACTAGATTTTTTGTTTTTTGGGTATTGAGTTTGATAAGTTCTTTATAGATTTTGTATATTAGCCCTTTTTCTGATAATTTACATTGAAACATAGAAAAAGAGACTCAACAGACAGAAAATAAGAACAAATAAAAGAATATAGCAAAATTGCGAGATAGGAGATCAGTATATAAAAATGAATTTCATTCCTCTAATCATCAATAACCGTTAAGAAAATGTCATAGTATGTTTCAATAGAAACAAAATCCATAAAACATTTAGGATAAGCCAGCCAAAACACACACACACACACACACACAAACAAACCATGAGATCTGTATGGAGAAAAAGAATCACTCTTCTAAGGATTGGTTTTTTAAAAATTAAACTTTTAATTTTGAAATCATTGTATATTCACATGCAATTGTAAGAAATAATAGAGACTTTATGTATCATTTGCCCAGTTTCCCCCAATGGTAACACTTTGAAAATGGTATTACATCACAACCAGGAAATAGCCATTGATAAAATTCACCTATCTGATTCAGATTTCCCCAATGTTACATGGATGTACTCATTTATATGCATGTGTGTACATCTATGCAATTTCATCACAAGCATAGTGTGCTGGATTCATTACCATAGTCAAGATACAGAACATTTCCCTCATTACAAAAGTTGTTCAAGTTACCTTTTTATAACCACACCCATATACCGTGGTCCCTAACTCCTGGCACTCACTAATTTATTCTTCACGTCTATAATTTTGTTAAGTAGAGGATGAGACATACATGGAATACATGGAATAATAATCCTTTTGGGGTTGGTTTTTTTTAAACTTAGCATAATTCCTTTGGGATCTATCCAGGTTGCTGAGTGTTTAACATTAGGTTGTTCCTGTTTTATCTCTAAGTAGTCGTCCATGGTATGGCTTTACCACAGTTTATTTGACTGTTTACCCACTGAAGGATATCTGGGTCATTTCCCATTTGGGGCTATTAAAAATGAAGTTACTATGAACAGGCATGTACAGGTTTTTGTGTGAACATGAGTTTTCATTTCTCTGGGATAAATGTCCAAGAGTACAATTGCTGGATCATAAAGTAATCATATGTTTACTTTTATAAGAAACTTCCAAACTATTTTCTAAGGTAGCTGTACCATTTTATATTCCCACTAGAAATAAGGGCTAGTGTTGTTGTTGTTTTTTTTCAATATAAGCACAATTAAGGGTATGTCAATAAAACTACAAACAGTATGAAAGAATACAATTGTGAAAGTCCCTCTTACTTCATTTCTAATGACTACAACTAATGCCTGCTAACAGTTACCTGACTGGCTTCCAGAATTCGGGAATTTCTATTTCTTTTTTTATTAATATAAGCTATACTGTAATAAATATGTTAAAGGTTTTATGTATGTATGTATGTATGTATGTATGTATGTACGTATGTATTTGAGGGGGTGGGGAGGGACAAGCAGACTGAGCGCATAGTCCAACATGGGTCTTGATCTCACAATCCTGAGACCATGACCTGAGCTGAAATCAAGAGTCAGAGGCTTAACCGACTGAACCACCCAGGCACTCCTAAGCATTTTAAGCATAAATTTTAAATGTTTATATTGTGCACTGTATCCTAGGATGAATTATGAAATTATTGTATTAAATAGGATGTTAATTAAAACTTGGATAGACATTCCCAAATTTCTCTCCTAGCAGTTATACCCATGTGTACCCTCAACAGCAGTGTACAGGAGTGCATCTTTTCTTAAACCTCCCCAGGCTTTGGAATTTATCAGAATTCTTGATCTTTACTGATTTGACAGGCTAAATATGGAATCTCAACTTCAAGTCATCCTTGAAATATCATGTTTGAAGGCTTCCCCTTATCCAGTCATACAGATAAAATATAGAAGAGGATGAAAACCTAAAAACGTGCAGCTATGCTTCAAGACAGAAAAACTGTATCTGTGGCTGAGAAACCCTGAAAAGCAGAAGCTGCATTGCTAATAGAAGCCTCTGGCTTTGGGAAGTGATCTATCTCAGTGCTTAAAATGAGAATCTCCTTCTAGCTTCCTTGTTCATGAAGGAAGTGAGGAGAAAGCACTGTGGAGGTGGAGGACCTCCTGCCAACCGGAGGACCCTGACATAGGCCTAGCTTTCTTTTGACCTTGGGATGTCCTCTGCAATGTCCTCAGTTTCCCCGAGAAACATGAACTTGGACTCAGTAAGTAAAATGCCATTTTGGATTGAGCGTTCCAAGGAGCAGGGTATTGTCAATTGCAAAATTGTTAGATACAACAGGACAAGGAAAGAGAGACAGAAAGTCAGACAGACAGAGACAGAGAGAAATGAGTCTATATATAAAAATTCCATAAACACGTAGGGAATTCTAAAACTAAGACAATCAACCCTCCTCCCAGAAAATATCATTAAATGGAACATATATTTACTGAAGAAAATAATTAAAATAATGGCATCATTAAAATAATCAGGAGGAACTAGTTCAGGATAAAAATAGAATAGATGCACTTCTCCCTCTTCCTCCAGGTAAGTATAGCTAAAAACCTAAACATTATATAAGCAAAATAAGATTCTGAAAGGTGGAGAGAAAAAGATAAATCAGCTGGGAGATAAATCAGAGAAAGACAAATACCATATGATTTCACTCATATGTGGAATTTAAGAAACAAAACAAATGAATGAAAGAATAAAGAGAGAGAAAGACAAACGAAGAAGCAGACTCTAAAGTATAGAGACCAAACTGATGGTTACCAGAGGGGAGGTGGGAGGAGGGATGTGTGAAATAGGTGATGGGATTTGGGAAGTATACTTGTTGACATGAACACGAGGTATTGAATCACTAAATTGTACACCTGTAACTAATATTACACTAGAGGTTAACTATACTGGAATTTAAGTAAACAGACAAACAAAATCACCTAAGGATGTGGGAGAGAGGAATAGCACAGTAGTGAGTTCCCTGGATCTTCTTTTTGCCTTACATATCTTAGACTGGATCCTGGAGCAGCCAGCATCTGAGGCTAGCCAATGAGTTCAGACAAAAAATAAGTCAATAAAAGCTTGCTCTCTCTAGCCAATGGACCAGGAAAGAAGACCCAGCAAGAGAGAAAATACTTAGAAAACATGCAAACACCCACCTTCATCAGCAATGGCCAGTGGAGAGCCTAGACCTTCACTGCCCTTGACTGTAAGTGGACATGGCTGGAGTCCATTGCCCCCTTCCATCCCATCAGAGAAGGGGTAGGCAGTTGGAACTTTTGCCTCCACACACAAAACTAATAACTCTCCTTTTCATGGTGTCACTGGGAGCCATGCAGGGGCCCTAGACTTCTACCACCACCCAGTGGTAAGGAGGCTCCCCCCACCATACAGTGCCAGAATGCCCCTTCAGCTCCAAGCCGGAGTGTTTGCTTAGGATCCTCAGAGATAAGGAAAGGAATATGATTATCGAAAGAATAAGAAATTATTGGGGTGCCTGGGTGGCACAGCAGTTAAGCGTCTGCCTTCGGCTCAGGGCGTGATCCCGGCGTTCTGGGATCAAGCCCCACATCAGGCTCTTCCGCTATGAGCCTGCTTCTTCCTCTCCCACTCCCCCTGCTTGTGTTCCCTCTCTCGCTGGCTGTCTTTCTCTCTGTCGAATAAATAAATAAAATCTTAAAAAAAAAAAAAAGAAAGAATAAGAAATTATGAAACAAAGCAGGCAAAAATGAAATAAGATCAAGTGGACACAATGAAAAATAATGAAAATGAACAATGACATTTACAGAGACTCAACTGACAAAATATATCTAGACAATGAATGAATTAGAAGTTAAAACTGAGGATCATAGGATTTACCCTCCAAACAGAGGCACTTTGGAAAGTGAAAGGGAACAACATGCACGAACCACTCTAAAGCTAGGTCCACTCTCTGCCCCAGTGGTCAGCAAACTGGGGAATGCAGTCCACCTGCCCTTAACTCACCTCGGAATCACAGAGGGAAGAAAAGTTAACGAAAGGACAGGCTTTAGGAGAGAGGAGACAATAAAAGTCTCCAACATAAAGCTGGCTGGAGTTTTAGAATAAAAGACTCAAGAAAAATGGTAGAAAAGCAATTTTAGGACGGGTAATATCAGAGAATATTTTCTAAGGCAAGGAGCTCTCGTATTAAAATTTCCTCTGAGTATTATGCAGAATAAGTGAAAATACACGCACCAAGGTGTCATCTAGTGAAACTGAAGACTGTATCTAAAAATTTTTAAATCTTTGGAAAAGAAAAGATAAAATGGTACAGAATAGTGGTGGATTTTGTGAAAACAATTCCCAGAACCCTATGGAATAATATCTGCAAAGGGCTGAATGTAAACAACTCTTAAAGTAAAAAATTATAGGCAATTAAGATATTTTTTCAAGGCCTCTGGGAAGCTGGTGTAACTAGTAGTATTCATTTTGAATTTCTCCAAATCCCTGTGAACACACAGAAGTGGGGATAGCAAGACCCAAATGCTGTGGACAACCTCTGAAATAGAGCTAGACAGTCCAGTATTCCTAGGAACTCCAGAACAGAAGATCATGAAGTGAAACCCTGCCTTCCAAAAGACAGGCATAGTGTCAGCTGAGGGAAACAGTGGGCGTTTGATGGGTCTGAGACCTTCAATATCACCACCAGGCAGGGCAACTTCATGGGCACATGACTGGTGCAGATGCACAGGACTTCACAGTCAGAAGGGCTCCAGCTTGGAGGTTGATGATTGGAAATTGCTGTCTTCATGATTTTTATTTTTTTTTAAAGATTTTATTTATTTATTCGACAGAGAGAGAGACAGCCAGCGAGAGAGGGAACACAAGCAAGGGGAGTGGGAGAGGAAGAAGCAGGCTCATAGCGGAGGAGCCTGATGTGGGGCTCGATCCCATAACGCCGGGATCACGCCCTGAGCCGAAGGCAGATGTTTAACCGCTGTGCCACCCAGGCGCCCCTGTCTTCATGATTTTTAAATTTGTCTAATGGGACAATGGAGCACACACTGGGAGTTTGGAGACTTAGTTCATGTGTAGTCCTGTGCTCCGTGGCCTCCCTGCAGCTCTGGGGTGGGTTCTCAGCAATCTACTTACCCGCCCATGCCCAAGGGCCACAGCCACCCTCCACCCCAGCTGGGACCTGGCACGGGATGCATTCAGTCCATGAGGTGAATCACAGACTAGGGCTCTGGGTGCCTCTGAGGGCCTGACTCACCCTCCAAGTATCCCTGTGCTCAAGCAAGTACAACATCAAATAGCAAATAAAAACCACCATGACAGGTTGGGAGTGAGATCACAGAGAAAAGGAAAGAGGCTTTTCTTTCGTTATTGAACAAGAGACCCTACTAAATTATGTGGTAAGCCTTGTCAATGGTTACTTCCTAGAAATCCCAGCAGGTCATCTTTTGAAAGCAGCTGAACTGGGAGGGGTTTGCCAACCCTTAAAGCAAGTGAGGGGACAAGGATTTCATTAAGGTCTGAAGGGACCAACACCAGTTGGACTAGGTCCTACAAACTCCCAACAATAATAGGCAAATCTCCCTTCCAAGACAAAGCCCCACACAGAAAGGAAACTGCCAAGAGTCCAAATTGAACTGGATAGAGACAATAGAAGCAGAGGGAAAACAGAGTCCAGATTATAAGTGGGGGAAGAAAACAGTCAGACTCTTTCAGAAAGCAAGATGTCACATTCTCCAACACTTCTCAAAAGCAACCAAAGAGATTACTTTGACTGTATCAGCAGTGAAGATTCAGAGAAGCAGAAACACCAGTGTGTGTGTGTGTGTGTGTGTGTGAGAGAGAGAGAGAGAGAGAGAGAGAGAGAGAGAACTTGCATAAGGTCAAATTCTGGGAGCTAGTTAAGCAGACTTTGTAAGGCTTGTGTCCTTGTACATGATGCTGGAGTCTTAAGTTCTCAGGGCAGGTGGTCAAGACTGGAAGATGCATGTATAGAGGGGGAGAGCAAGAACCAGCCAGAACTCACAAGCACATGCTGAAACCTCATAAGAATGGACTGAAACCTGGGTCAGATCTTGTTGTCTTTGAAACTGGTGCTATGGGCATCCTGCAAAGCCTCTTTGCCATGGAGCTAAACATATACCTGGCCCAGGAGTTGGACAAGTTGAAGGAGGATGCAGGAGAAAGTGGAGCCTGTCTCTGTTTCATGCCCACGAAGTGAGCTCAGCAAACCAGCAACAATGCACGTGAGGTACAAATTGGTTGCTGTTTTACTTCTTTCTTCCAAATCTCCCAGGAGAATCTCCCTGCCCTCACCAGAAAAATACAGTGAAGAGAATTCTAGAAAACACGGTTTGGTTTTGTCAAGTAGACACATCAAAAGCCACCACAGTATTTGAGAGCTGTGAGGAGAAACCATTCTAAATCATGCCTCCATTACGAAAGTTTAGAAGAACCAAATCTCATGTAAACTCAGTAATAGGAAAAGACTGAAGTCATACAAAGCTTTTGTAGAAAACAGAAATTAAAAGCATGCCAGAAAAACATTTTGACAAAAGGCTTTAAATATATACATATGTATACAAATGAAATGTATACTCTGATATTTTAAAATAATTAAGAAAATGATACAAAAGATGAGAGAATATCAATTAATAGAGCTGAGGGGGAAATATTTTTAAAAGAACTGCATTTGATAAACAAATACAGCACAAATAATCACAACAGGTTATATCTGAAGAGAAATGAAAGAAGAGGATAGTTAACTTTTTTAAAAGATATGTAAAGGATTTGGATGAAAAGGATAATATAAAAAATGATCACTACCACCACAAAAAAACCCCAACATACAGATCAAAGAAGAAAAACCAAAATGAGAATAAAACAAATATTAGGAGCTGTATTTTTAATAAGCCTTTTAAAAACAAGGATTTAAAACTATAGAATGAAAACATACAGTGCATATCTAAGAAAGTCAACTCAGAACAACCAAAACCAGGTCATAAAGTATTGAACTTTGAAGAAAAAGATAAATGTCCTTTGGATATTAAGGAAGAAAAGAACAGAAAAAAGTCACATAAAACAGAAAATTAGACTACCGTTAGACTTCTAAAGAGCAGTACGTTATGACAGAAGAAAGAAAAATCATATATGTAAAGGTAATCAAATTTTTAAAAACTGAGCTAAAGATTTTATATTCATGCAAACTGACTTTTAATTATAGGAAGCAAACAGTCATCAATATGCAAAAACTTAGGCAATATTTTCCATGAGTCCTTTCTTGGAAATGTACTAGAGAACAAGTTTTAGATAATAAGTGTTACTGAAGAAACTGGCATAAAGACCACTGGTGAGCATTATTATTATTATTATTTGTAGAACCAAGATTAAATACGAGTACAAGGGAGAATATAGCATGTAATAGCTATAGGCTTTGAAAATATGCATACAGTAGAATTTTTTTTTAAGATTTACTTTTTTATTTTTATAGAATGAGAGAGAGCACTTGGGGGAGGGGCAGAGAGAGAGGGAAAGAGAGAATCTTAAGCAGACTCCCTGCTGAGCATGGAGCCTGAGGTCTGGGTTCAATCTCACCACCCTGAAATCATGACCCACAGTAGAACTTTTTATTATTTATTTATTTATTTATTTATAATAATTTTTTTATTATGTTAGTCACCATACAGTACATCCCTAGTTTTTGATGTAAAGTTCCATGATTCATTACTTGCGTATAACACCCAGTGCACCATGCAATACGTGCCCTCCTTAATATAGTAGAACTTTTTAAAAAGAGGAAGAGAATATGGAAAAATCATACCCACAAAAAAACAATTTTTAAATGTTTTTCAGTAATCATCTTGGTGACAGTGGTGGTATTGCTGTTCTGAATGTGTTTTGTTTGTATTGTGAGATAAAGCAAATGAATATGTAGGTGTTACTCTAATCTGATTATCGCTCATGTTTTTGAGAACCAGAATTTTTAGGAGCTGTGAATGTAAGTTAGAAAAGCTTAAGTAAGCAGTCTGTAATCTTGAATTGGACCTCATTAGGCATTTTGTCATTGATAATAGAGTAGATAGATAGATAGATAATAGATAGATAGATGATAGATAGATAGATATAGATAGATAGATAGATAGATGATAGATAGATAATAAATAGGTAGATGATAGATAGATATCCTAAATTTATCTATCCTAGAGGCCCCAAAATAACATTTACAACTAAAAAATAACAGGGCATCTTGTAGAAATGGTTAAAATAGTTGATTTCAGGTCTTGGGTAGGGAAAGTACAAAATGAGAAGAAAAGCTCAGAATATCTTACAACAAATTGCAAGGCCATTATCAAGGACTAGTACGGTCATGTTAAAAGACTTGGGGGTCAACCTGAAGAACCTCCCACTCATCAAAGATAGGACATTTTGACCATTGGTAAGGATAATGACTCTAATAGGTCGAAACACACTGAAGAAGTGTAAATCTGTGAGCTCATAATGATATAAGGCATTCATCCAGGTCCTCCAAGAAGCAGATGCCAAGGTGGGAGGAAATGTGCGAGGGTTTTATTGGAAGAAATGACAATGTGAGAGCAAACAGGGAGTGGAACAGAGTGGCTATCAAACTGCAGTGTTAAGTCTGACCCCAAGTGAAGGGAGGAGAGGGGAAAGGTTGGGTGGAAAGCCTAGACTGCCGTTCAGGAAAGTTCAGCAAGGCCAAGGTCTCCCAAGGTGACCTCCAGCCAAAGGTGGTTATCAGAGCAGAATGTCAAAGGCATGTCCTCAGCACAGGCAAGGAGATGGATTTCATAGCTCTCATAGTTGCGACCCTGGTGTTATCTGAAGTTGGAGGTCTGCATGGTCTCTCTCTCTCTCTCTCTCTCTCTCTCTCACACACACACACACACACACATGATTAATTACATTACAGGATACTAAGGTGCCAGTTCTTTGTTTTGCAAACTCATAAATAAAGGGAAAAACTCAAACGTCTATCCTGCCTTTCTTATGCAAACTACCACTGGGAAATAAATGGCAGATGTTGGGATATATTTAAATGAAGAAGGAAAGAGCTGGAGCATCACTATTTTGCAACATGTATAAATTAAAGATCTAAGCACTGCCAACTTAGAATATATGGCTGCCAACCACAAAAAAGGGATAACTAGACTATTATATGCTTCTTGACAATGAATCCAACAGCACCATCGAAGTAATTTTCCTCCCAGAGTAAAATCTAGATAGGATTAAGTTTATAGACCCAATCACTACTTTGTAGGAAAAATTGCAGAATTGTGTTTTTTTTTTTCCCAACGAAAATGTTCAAGGTTAAAAAGACACAGATGGGTGACAGATATATTTTTAAAAATCAGGCTAAGCTAAATCATAGTGGTTGGGGCTGCTCAGCCAGGTAATAAAACTATAAAGAAAAGTGATAAGGGATTTCCATGAAATCTAGAACAGTAGTTTTCTTGCTATGGGAAGAAGGTGCTTGTTTTGAGGTAGGGGCATAAGGCTTCTGGGGTTGCTGCCAACTTCTGATCTATGAATAGGGTTAAACGGATATTCATTGTATAATAACTCTTTCAGTGGTACATTTACTCTAAGCAGTTTTCCGTATTTGTATATTTTTGACATTGAAAAATTGAAAATTTGATGAGAAAACCTAACCATTTAGAGACATATAACAAAAAGAACTTACCATATAAAGACACTCTCTAAAATAAATATTAAAGATGTATAGTCATATGAATACTTAACCTAGCAGGAAGGCAAGTGAGCGAAGAAACAATATGTTGATAAATTAAGTAAACATTGCCTATATAAATTATACTGCTGTCCTTAACTAAATAGTAGGTGTGAAAAGTAACTTTCTAGATCCAGGTCCAGGGAAGGTGGAACGTGCCAATCTTCCTATCTAATTTAACTCCAGTTATATAACTTGAACAGAATGCACAGGCAGCAATCTGAAACTCTGAAAAGTAAATATCAGCTGGCAGATCATAGGAAACCATCAGAATTCAAAATACCAATGAACTGGCAGTGCGTTTGCCATATTTTCCTTGTATATTCCCCAGCCTGAAAACAATGCAGCTGGAAAGCCAGAACTGAGCACTGTGGTACAGAGAGAGCTGCAACTGAAGCCTTCTAGTTGAGCTGAAAAGCTAGGGAAGAGAAACGAAGAACAAGAGAACCCCCCCCCCACACACACACACCATGCTTTCTCTCCATTTTCTCGGTTCTTGCACCCTAGTGCCCAAGAGGGTTGTGTGATGATGGAGCAATAGCAACAAAAGTAGCCAGCAACAGAAAACTGCAGGAGCTAGATCTCCGAGGGAGGGAATCTTCCTTTAGCATAGACAGCTCCAAGAAGGCAGAGTCAGTCTCAGGGTTCTTTTCTCTCTGTCTTCCATGGCATGGGCATTTATGTATGGTGCAATGATGGAACTGGGCAGTTGCTGGCCAGGAGGCTGAAAATGGGAATAGCAGGAAACACCAAAGTACTTTCTAACCTATACCTTTGTGGATCTGATTCTAATCAGCATACTGAAGACTTTAAGAGTTGAGATAACCAGTTGACCTGTGTCTAGGTACTTGATTGACAGCTGGATGGCACAGACACAGGATAGATCTGAATCACACTGAAAGGCATAGAAAACAGAACTGGTATTGGAACCACAGTCTACAGAAGGCTAAAATATAAATATCATCATTGTTTATAGGGCTTAAACAAGTCCCAGAGTCTCATAATATTCAAAGTATGCAAGATAAAAATCCAAAATTATTCAGAATGTGAAGAAACAAAAAAAAAAAAAAAGAAAGAAAAGAAAAAAGAAACCCCAAACAAAAACAAACAAACAAACAAAACAACCTCAACTTGCATTAAGAAAATTGCCAGATATCCATGATGAGATGTTGTCATTCATTCAAAAGAAATCTCTGAGGTGGGTATTAAAAACTACTCATGAGCAATCATGAGCCCTCCTGAAACAAGTTAAAATAGAAAGTTTCAGCAAATAAATAGAAGATATGAAGAAGACTCAAATGAAAGTTTTAGAATGAAAAAATCTGATAGCTGAAATAAACCCTCTGTTATGACTCCATGGCAGAAAGGGATGATAAAGGAAAGGATCAAGGGATGTGATCATTAGAAATTATCTGATTTGAAAAATCCAGAGAAAACAAAATTAACAGAGCCCAAGGGACCAATGGGGCAATGACAATAGGCCCAATTTTATGTCATCAGAGTCCAAAAATGAGAGGAGAAAGTGCGCGGTGCCTAAAAAATATTTGAACAAATAATGGCTGAAAACTTCCTCAGTTGGGCAAAAACAAAGCAAAACAAAACTGTAAACCTACAGATTCAAGATGTTCCACAAATCTCAAACAGGATAAACTCAAAGACATTCATGCCCAGACATGTCATAATCATACTTCTGAGAACAAAAGACAAAGAAAATAATATTAAAAGTAGCCTCAGAAAAGTGACACAACCCTGTAAGGAAACATTGATTTGAATGACAGCGGGTTTCTCATCAAAGGCCAAGAAGTGGCACCATGTTTTTAAAGTACTGATGGGTAGTAAGGAGGGCACGTATTGCATGGTGCACTGGGTGTTATACGCAACTAATGAATCATTGAACTTCACATCAGAAACCAGGGATGTACTGTATGGTGACTAACATAATATAATAAAAAAAACATTAAAATAAAAAAAAATAAAGTACCAAAAGGAAGGAATTGCTAACCTAGAATTCTTTATCTAATGAAAATACCTTTCAACAATCAGGAGGAAATAACACAAAACTTACAAAAACTGCTTTATAATACAGGAAATTGGGAATAATTTCCAACTCATTTTATGAGGTCAGCATAACCTAGATAACCCAAACTGTACAAGCCTATTACTAAAAGAAGAAAATCTCAGGTATGCTCCATTGATAAGCACAGATGCACAGTTCTAAAGAAAATATTCACGAAACAAATTCAACACTATTTAATAAATAATAATAACTAAGATTGAGTGGGTTATTTTTCAGGACTAGAAGGTAGGTAGGAGCAGGCCAAGAGTGCCTCCCCTAATTCTGAGGCAGTTTTAATCCTGACTCAAAACTCCTAGCAAAGAATAGCTGCTGTGATAAAATTTACCAGCTGTAAGATAAATAAGGATTCAACAGGGGTTGCTTGATACAGATTACTGTCTAGGAGCACTTTCAGCATGACATACTTGGATTGTCTACAATATTTAATATAAACAAATCTGTGAATAATGGGCTTCATCTGCATCAAACAACAGGTCAGTCACATAGCCAAACAGGACTACCTGAGTTGCCAGGATATAAAGCTAAGGGATAATCAAATGCTGCTGCATTTCAGACTCATAGCTTCCAGAACTGTAAGACAATAAATTCCTGGGATTAAAACTACTCAGGTTTTCGTAGACCCAGGTGAATTATTGAATATCTTCTCCACTTGAGATCAGTAGTGAAACAAGATGGTATGATATCACTTGTATTAAATATTGAACTTGATGGCCCTAGCTAGTGAAATAAGTCAAGAAAAAGAAAAAAATAAATAAATAAATAAATAAATAAATCTTTAAAAAAAAATAAAAAAAAATAAAAATAAATAGGTAAAAAGCTCTGAATAAGCCCTTCACAAAAGAGGATATTCAAATTGTGAATAAATATATGAAAAAGTCCTGAGCTTCAGAAATTAATGAGGAAACTGATAACTAATACCATTAATACCATCCCAAATGCTTATAATAAAGGGGAAAGGAATCAAGTGTTCATAAGAACATGGAGTAACCACATTCAACAGAGATACACCTATTCACTAAAAGAGGAGTTATAAGAAATGGTCACAGCGGCACTATTTTTAATTGCTTCAAACTGGAAAATACTCAGAGGCCCATCAACAGCAGAAAGGTTTGTGGCTATTTTTATGACATAATACTGTATAGTGAAGAGAATCAATGAACTACAGCTACATGTAAGAAAATATGGATAAATATTACATATATAAATTTGAGTAAAAATGGTCTGACAAGAGAGTGCATTGTGCAATTCAGTAGTAGGTAAAACTATCTATGATGTTAAAAATACAGATAATGCTACCCTTTGGAAAATAAAAACTGGAATGGAGGAAAAGAATGGAGTTCTGGCAATACTCTTTTTCTTGATTTCAATGCAAGTTTCACAAACTTGTGACATTTTCTCTTTGTATGTTATGATTCCGTAACAAATGACAAAATGAAACTTCCTGAGAAAGGTAACACCAAATTGGATGGTTCACCAGCTAATTTTTCTAATAATTTCAGGAGGAAATAACACAAAACTTACAAAAACTGCTTTATAATACAGGAAATTGGGAATAATTTCCAACTCATTTTATGAGGTCAGCATAACCTAGATAACCCAAACTGTACAAGCCTATTACTAAAAGAAGAAAATCTCAGGTATGCTCCATTGATAAGCACAGATGCACAGTTCTAAAGAAAATATTCACGAAACAAATTCAACACTATTTAATAAATAATAATAACTAAGATTGAGTGGGTTATTTTTCAGGACTAGAAGGTAGGTAGGAGCAGGCCAAGAGTGCCTCCCCTAATTCTGAGGCAGTTTTAATCCTGACTCAAAACTCCTAGCAAAGAATAGCTGCTGTGATAAAATTTACCAGCTGTAAGATAAATAAAGATTCAACAGGGGTTGCTTGATACAGATTACTGTCTAGGAGCACTTTCAGCATGACATACTTGGATTGTCTACAATATTTAATATAAACAAATCTGTGAATAATGGGCTTCATCTGCATCAAACAACAGGTCAGTCACATAGCCAAACAGGACTACCTGAGTTGCCAGGATATAAAGCTAAGGGATAATCAAATGCTGCTGCATTTCAGACTCATAGCTTCCAGAACTGTAAGACAATAAATTCCTGGGATTAAAACTACTCAGGTTTTCGTAGACCCAGGTGAATTATTGAATATCTTCTCCACTTGAGATCAGTAGTGAAACAAGATGGTATGATATCACTTGTATTAAATATTGAACTTGATGGCCCTAGCTAGTGAAATAAGTCAAGAAAAAGAAAAAATAAATAAAAAGAAACAATAAATAAATCTTTAAAAAAAAATTGGGGTGCCTGGGTGGCTTAAGTCAGTTAAGCATCCAACTCTTGGTTTGGGCTTCAGTCATGATCTCATGGGTCATGAGATTGAGCCCCATGTCAAGCTCTGTGCTCAGTGGAGAGTCTGCTTGAAAATTCTCTCCCTCTGTCCCTTCCCCCACTTCCTCTTGCTCTCTCTCTCTCAAATAAGTAAATAAATCTTAAAAAAAAAGAAATGGAAGAATAAGAATTGGAAAAAAAGTGTTGGCCATTGCTTTGACTGAGAACATTTAGAAAAATCTATAGAGAAACTTTTAGAATTAATAATAGGTTTAGAATTTCACTGGGTATAAGACCAATATGCAAATATCAAATATTTCTATACATGCAACAACTATAAAATGAAACAAATTTAAATATCATTTAACATCATTAAAAATGTCTATGAATAATTCTTATGAAAGTTTTTTCTCAGAATATCTATACTGAAAATTACAAAATACATTTTTAAAGATTTTATTTATTTATTTATTTGAGAGAAAGAGAGAGAGTACAAGTAGGGGGAGGGGCAGAGGCAGAGAATCTCAAGGAGACTCCTCACTGAGCATGGAGCCTGATACGTAGTTAGATCTCATGACCCTGAGATCATGACCTGAGCCAAAATCAGAAGTCAAATGCTTAACCGACTGTGCCAATAGGCCCCCCTAAAAATGACAAAATGTTATTGAGAGAAATTGAGAGAAATTGAGAGAATATCCATATAAAATCATAAATCTCTATTCTTACCGTACATACATACAAAGGTTAATTCCAGATGGGCAAAAAGTCTCAGTGTGAAAGGTAATATCATAATATTTTCAGAAAAAAACATAGGATGGTATCTTCATGATTTGGGAGTGGGCAAAGAAATCTATAGCAAGTTACAAAAAATGCAAATTGTGATTAGAAATGTTGAGAAATTAGACAATGGTAAGAGTAAGAACATCTGTTCCTCAAAAGGTAATATTAAAAAAGTAAAAGTAAAAACATGGAGTTAAAAAAATGTTTGCAATATATATGTTTGACAAAGGACTTCTAACCTGAACAAATAATGAATTCCTACAAATAACTAAGAAAAAGACAGACAACCTAATAGAAAAATGGCAAAAGTCTTGAAAAGTCACTTCACAAAAGGGAATATTCAAAATATCAATAAACATATGATAAGCTGCTCAACTTCCTTAGTCTTCAAGGAAATGCAAATTAAAAGCCACAATGAGATCAAATTATCCATAAACCAGAATGTCTGAAATTAAATCAAAGACAAGTGGATAAGTATGCAAAGCAACTAGATCACTCATACACTGTGGTAGAAGTATAATTAGAGCAAGTGCTTTGGGAAATTGACTGTATCTTCTAAACCTGAATATTTGCAAGTTCTAGGAATAGCAGGGCTCTCCAGAGAAACATATAAGTATATGTATATGTATATTGATTATAGGATATTGACTCACATAATTATGGAGGCCAACAAGTTCCAAGAACTGTAGGGTGAGTCAGCAAGCTGGAGGTTCAGGAGAGCCAATGGTGTAGTTCCAGTTCAAAGATAGGAAAAAGCCAGTGTCTCAGTTTGAAGGCACACAGGCAGGAGGAATTCTCTCTTACTTGGGGGAGGGTCTGTCTTTTTGTTCTGTTAACACTGTGGAGGACAATCAGCTTCACTGGGTTTACTGATTTAAATGTCAATCTCTTTCAAACACACCCTCATAGTGAAAGTTTGACTCCCTCCTTGCAGATTTGGATGCCTTTCACTATTCGCAGACAACATGACACTCCATGTAGAAAACCTGAAAGACTCTACCAAAATATTGCTAGAACTGATACACGAATTCAGCATAGTCACTGGATATAAAATCAATATACAGAAATCTGTTGCATTTCTATACACCAATAATGAAGAAGCAGAAAGAGGGAACTGATCTCATTTACAATTGCACCCAAAACCATAAGATACCTAGGAATAAACCTAACCAAAGAGGTCAAAGATCTGTACTCTGAAAACTATAAAACGCTGAAGAAAGAAATTAAAAACAATACAAAGAAATGGAAAAACATTCTATGCTCATGGGGTGGAAGAACAAATATTGTTAAAACGTCTCTACTTCCCAAAACAATCTACACACTTAATACAATCCCTATCAAAATACTACTAGCATTTTTCACAGAGCTAGAACAAACAATCCTAAAACTTGTATGGAACTGCAAAAGATCCCAAATAGCCAAAGCAAACTTGAAAAAGAAAAGCAGAATTGGAGGTATCACAATTCTGGACTTCAAGCTGTATTACAAAACTGTAATCATTGACAGTATGGTATTGGCACAAAAACAGACACATTGATCAATGGAACAGAATAAAGTACGCAGAACTGGACCCACTACTCTATGGTCAACTAGTCTTTCACAAAGCTGGAAAAAATATCCAATGGAAAAAAGACAGTCTCTTCAATAAATGGTGTTGAGGAAACTGGACAGCACATGTAGAAGAATGAAACAGGACTACTTTCTTACACCACACACAAAAATAAATTCAAAATGGATGAAAGACCAAGAAACCATTAAAGTCCTAGTGGAGAACACAGGCAGTAACCTCTTTGGTATCAGCCGTAGCAAATTCTTACTAGATATGTCTCCTAAGGCAAGGGAAATAAAACCAAAACTGAAGTATTAGACTTCATTAAGATAAAAAGCTTCTGTGCAGCAAAGGTAACAATCAACAAAACTGAAAGGCAACCTACAGAATGGGAGAAGATATTTGCAAATGACATATCTGATAAAGGGTTAGAATGCAAAATCTATAAAGAACTTATCAAACTCAACACCCAAAAACCAAATAATCCAGGTAAGAAATGGGCAGAAGACATGAATAAACATTTTTCTAAAGAAGACATCCAGATGGCTAACAGACACATGAAAAGATGCTCAACATCACTCATCATCAGGGAAATACAAATCAAGACCATAATGAGATACCACCTCACACCTGTTAGGATGGCTAAAATTAACAACACAGGAAAAAAACAGTTATTGGTGAGGATGTGGAGAAAGGGAAACCCTCTTACACTGTTGGTGGGAATGTAAACTGGTGTAGCCACTCTAAAAAACAGTATGGAATTTCCTTAAAAAGTTAAAACTAGAACTCCCCTATAATCCAGCAATTGCACTACTAGGTATTTACCCAAAGGATACAAAAATACTGATTCAAATAGGTACATGCACCCTGATATTTATAGCAACATTATCAACCATAGTCATATTATGGAAAGAGCCAAAATGTCCATCAACTGGTTTTTGGGGGGAATATTACTTAGTATATATATATGTATTCATATATATATTCATATATGAATGAAATATATATATATTTCATTCTTTTTATGACTGAGTAATATTCCATTATACACACACACAGTGTATATATATAATGTAATCTAGCCGTTTGCAATGGCGTGGATGGAGCTAGAGAATATTATGTTAAGTGAAATAAGTGAGTCAGAGAAAGACAAATACCATATGATTTCACTCATATGTGGAATTTAAGAAACAAAACAGGTGAACATATGGAAAGGGGGAAGCATACCATAAGAGACTCTTAACTATAGAGAAAAAACTAAGGGTGGGTGGAGGGAGGTTGGTGGGGTATGGATTGAATGGGTGGTGGGTATTAGGGAGGACACTTTTTTTTGATGAGCACCAGGTATTATATGTAAGTTATGAATCACTAAATTTTACTCTTGAAGTCAATATTGCACTATATGTTAACTAACTAGAATTTAAATAAAAATTTGAAAACAAATAAAAACCAAAAGCACCCTCATAGAAACACCCAGAATAATGTTCAATATGTATTAAAACTCTAGGTACCCGTGGTCCAGTCACGTTAACATGTAAAATTATGCACAATATCACAGTATCCAATGGAAATATGTACACATATTCCCTAAAAGACATGTTCACCCATATACATTGCAGCATTATTCATTATAGCCTTACACTAGAAACAACTGGTTTCCATCAATGGTAGATACTGGGGTATATTACCATAATCAGATACTATCTGACAATTAAGATGAAGAAAGTAAAACTACACCCAACAACATGGATGGATCTCAAACACAATGTTGAGTGAAAGAAACAAGACCCAGAGGAATATACGCTGTAAGATTCAATTGATATGAATACAAAAACATTCAAACCCAGCCTCTAGTATTAGAAGTAAGACTAACCATTACTTTGGTGGAAGGGCTAGTAACTGAAAAGGACTTTCCTGCTTTTGTAGCTAATATTTTGTGTCTTGATCTAAGCACAAGGTGTTTGACTGTCTTGATCTTGATCACAAGGTGTTTTAATTTTGTGAACTCATTGAACAGTACTTTTAAGATTTGGGTTGTTCTTTATTTTGTGTTTCATCAACAAAATTTATCTGAAAGTGGAGACAAAATAAAGCACATTTAGAAAACAAAAGCTTGAATGATTTTAAAATCATTAGATCTTAAATGTGGTTACATCACAGGGAAGTGTTTCTGAAAAAGTAAAATAATCAGAGCCTGAGATGTAAAAAGAAACTACATAGTTAAAATACATGGGAAACAGGGGAGAAATATAGACAAATATTTACAGATTAAAACAATAACAGTAAAAATAATAACTAAACAACAATAATGATGCCTATATTCATGGGTAAAAAGCAAGGAAGAAAAGAAACTTCTAGTGGTAACAGCATACAATACTTAAGTGGCTGCAATCACATTTAAAGTTCCTTGTGTTGGAGGAAGGAAAATACAATGCTTAACTTTAAACCATGGGAAACTAGATATTTACTTTTAAATGTTATGAGTAGAAAAGCTATCCTTTTCAAGCCATGAAGGAGTAACTGCCACCATAAACAACTATAAAATTATCAGACAACTGTTTTTAGATGTCGGATAACAGACAATATAGGACTGATTTCAGAATGGAAAGAAAAAATCAAGCCCTGCACTTCCTTCTGCTTTCTGCCTGGGAGAACTTTTGCGACCCTGACATGGAGAGATGGTATCCAAGCACAGCACCATGGTTTTGTTGAGCTGAGGAGGCACACATGGGATTTCTAACCCGAAGAACGTGGTTAGCATTTGTACGTTAGCATACCTAAGAAGAGGGTGTAATGCAGAGGATGGTGGTCCAGGAATTTGTGAATGAGCTAGCCTGGAGTGTTTGGCCAAGAACTTGGCTGCACATTACAGAAGAAGCTCCACAAAACCTAAAAGAGATAACCTGCTATGGGTATGAATACTGAACAGAGATGCCAGATATGTGTTGAGTGATGTTGGTGTTTTAGACCAGCTAGAGTGGAGACACATTGCCAAGAAACTTGGCCATTCAGTTGTGATCCCAGAAAAGCCAAGGCCTAAGATTAAGGATCACATTTTAGAGTAAGAGCTAGGCTCTAGACTAAGTTCACAACTTAGGTGAAATAATACACCTAAACAAAGAATGAAACCAATAAAACCAGGAGTAGAACAATACCGTATTAAAAACTGCCAGCCAGAACAAAACTTATTATTCTTTAAAGCACTCCCTACAATGTATAATCTATAATCTCTGACATAGTTAAAAAATGAGTAGACACATGAAGAAGTAGAAAAAAATGTGGCTCATAATTAAGAAGAAAAAAGATAGTCAATAGAAACAAAATCCAAGGTGACCTAGACATTGGAAATAACAGACAAGGACATTAAATCAGCTCTTCAGTTTCTTCTAAGACATAAAAATATATTCATAAAGAATGATCATATTGGAAACCTTGTATCCTGTCAACCCAGAATTCTGTATCCACCCAAAATGTTCTTAAAAATGAAGATGAAATAAAGGTAAATTATAGCTCTGTATATGTGTTTCCAGGAGACCTACACTATAAGAAATACCAAAAGGAAGTTTTACAAGGAAATGAGATGGAAACTTGGAAAGTAAGAAGAGCTCCACAAATAGTTATTATTAATAATTATGAAAGATTATCTCTTTTTCTTAATTTTATTTTTTAAAGACTCAACTCACTATTATTTTTAGTTTTATTTTTAAGTCATCTCTACACCCAGTATGGGGTTGGAACTTACAACCCCAAGATGAAGAGTCATGTGCTCTGCCAACTGAGTCAGCCAGGCATGCCTCAACTCACTATTTAAATAAAAAAGCAATAACATTGTAATGTGAGTTTTATTACCCATGTAGTTGTAAAATATATGATAGTAATTGTACAAAAGACAAGAGAAGTAAATAGAATTTTACTGATATAAGATTTTACACTTTATAGGAAGTAGTACAATAGTAACCATAATAGACAGTCATAAGTTAATGATGCATATTGCAATTCCTAGAGCAAACACTTAGTAAATGCAAACTAGTATAATTAAAAATGCAACAGAGAAATTAAAATGCAATAATGTATAAAATTGTGGTTAACAAAAAAGGCAGGAAAGTAGGAATAGAGGTACAATGGATTTGTTAATTAGAACATGTGTATCAAAGTGATAGACTTAACCTAACCAAAGCAATAATTATATTGAATTTAGATGGGCCAACATTTTAAGTAATATCTGAAGTATTTTTTAAAAAGGCAACACACAACTGTATGCTATCTCCAAGGCATACTTTAAATATGAAGCCAAAATTGCAAGTAAAAGATTATTTTTAAAAGACGTGACATGCAAACAGTAAGCATGGAAAGCTGGTGTAACCATATTTATATCAAAATAGACCAAAGAGAATGATCGGAATTAAAGAACAATATTTCATGATGTTAAAAGAGTCAATTTATCAACCTAACAGTCATTAATACCTATATGCATAATAACAGAATCAAAATACATGAAGCAGAACTGGCAAAACTAAAGGGAGATTAGAAGAATCATCAAAGATAGTCTCTTAAAAATTAAAAAAAATCAGTTAAAGATACAGAGTAAAAGAACAACTGTATCAACTCACTTGTCTAATTGACATTTATGGGACACTACACTCAACAACTTCAGAAAACATACTTTTTTCAAGTACGTATGGAATGTTCACTATGATAGAACATTTATCATATGCTGGGCCAAAAATAAGTCTTAATATAGTTTAAAGGGTTGAAATCATAAAATATTTATTCTCACTACAAATGAATTAAATGAAAATTATGTATCTAGAAGAGATATGAGTATTTAGAAATAGCACACTCAGAAATAAGCTACTGGTCAAAGAAGAAATCACAAAAAAATAGAAAATGTATTGAATTGCAGATAATGGGTATAGAACACATCGACTGAGGCAGTACTCAAATGGGATTTTATATCTTTATTTTTATTTTTATAAAGATTTATTTGTTTTAGAGAGAGATAGAGCATGGTGCGGAGTAGTGGAGAGGGGCAAAAGGAGAGGGACGGGGAAATGCAAGCAGGCTCCACACTGAGTGCAGAGCCTGAGTCTGGAGCCCAAGGTGGGGCTTGATCCCACAACCCTGAGATCACAAACACAGCCAAACCAAGAGTCAGATGCTCAACCAACTGCCCTGCCCAGGCAGCCCAAGGAATTTATATCTTTAAATGTTTGCATTTGAGAGGAAGTCTGAAAGCAATGATCTCAGTTTATACCTTAAGAAATGTGTAAAGATTAGTAAGTTAAACCTAAAATTGGTAGGAGGAAGTAACCAACATAAGAGTAGAAATCAATGAAATTTTTTTAAGAAAGTAGAGAAAATTAACAAAGTAAAAAGTTGTTTTTCTGGAAAGATTAATAATATTGGTAAAGACTGGCAAGAGTCATCAGGAACAAAAAAAGGGAAAACATAAATTACTGAAAATGGGAATGAAGAGGAAATATCACTACATCCCTCACAGACATAAATATGGTAATACAGGAATATAATAACCTTATGCCAATAAATACAATAAATAAAATAGACAATTGAAAGATGAAATGTCATAAATTTTTTGCAAGAAGAAATTCTGAGTTGCATGATATCTATGAAAATTAGAATTTATATTTAAAAAAAAATAAAACTTCCCACAAAGAAAAATCCAGGCAGATAGTTTTACTAGCTAGTCTTATCAAACATTTCAAAAAGAAGTAACATCCTGCACAAACTCTTTCAGAAAATAGAGGAGGAGAAGCATTTCGTAATTTATTGAGGCCGTAGTAGTTCTTCTACCAAAACTGGACAATGGCATTGTAAGAGATGGGGAATTCCTTGAAAGTTTATTAACAAATAAAATTCAGTATTAATCAAATTCATGATCAAGTGAGTCTGTGATTTGATGTTTTTTTAATCAATATTGAAAAGTTCTCAGAATTTACCCTTTAAATATTTCTTTTGTCCCATATCCACTCTCCTCTTCTATTGAGTTAACAAATACATGAAAGTTAGACCTTGATCCTTTGTTTCTCTTTTTCTTTTTGGTATTTTTCCTTTTGTCCTCCCATGCTTCAGCCTATCCTTTGTCCTATCTTTCAGACCACTAATACATTCTTTAGCCATGTCTAATCTGCTATTAAATCCATCCATTGAATATTTTCTTTAACATTTTCAAGATTTTCTTTGTCTTTAGTTTCTGCGGTTTGAATACAATTTGCACAGTTGTCATTATTTATTTATTGTATATGTCTTGCTTGGGTTCTCTGAGATTCCTAGACCTGTGAATCTGTGGAATCTGTCATTAATTAAGGAAAGATCTCAAATATATCCCTAAAGTACTTTTCCTGTCTTTGGAGTGTGGTCTTCACAAGTGTTTCTGTCCCTCTTTCACTGGTGTATATTTTTCCTATCTCCTACTTCTTTCCAAGCCTGCAGTATTTCCAGTCTATTTTGGTGAAGTTGTGTCCCCTGTTGACTGTTTATTTTGTAGGTGAGACAGAAAGCCTAGAGCATACTAGAGTAGATTGGACTTTCCTTGATGTGGCTGGATGAGGTTTTGGCATTACCCTCTGGTGAAGACCTTTCCCCTGGGAAGTAAGTCTTTGTTAGGGAGAAGGGATTACCAATGGCTGTTATTCCTCTCCTTTTGCCATGACCACAAGGGAATGTTTCTTGTATCTTCACTTGAGAAGCTGGTGTGGTATGAGGATCTTTCTATGAATGTGACCCTAGGAATTTTTTACTCTCAAGCTAGTCCCCATTCAGCCTGCAGAAATTGATTTAACTGCTAGTTAAGTCAGTGATCCTACTAGTTTAGGGTGTCTAGCAGCTTATATTCTAAATGCAAATGAGTTTCAGCTGTTGTATCTCTCTGGCTGTGCATGACTCCAGGTTTTGGTATGGCAGTTTGCCTGAATTTTCTTGCTCTAAGGACAGGAGTGTGACTACCAAGCTCTTTACATGTCAGAGATCATAGAAGAAGCCCCATCCATTGAATTCATTAATTTAAGTTTTGAGCTTAAGTGTTTATTTTTTTTTAGTTTTAGACTTCTGTTTGTTTTTAAAAAAGTGTTTACTTTTTAGACAACATCCCACTTTTGTTTTTAATCTCCTTTGAACACATTAAATATAGTCATTTTGGGGGTCCCTGGGTGGCTCAGTTGGTTAAGTATCCGGCTCTTGATTTCTGCTCAGGTCATGATCTCAGGGTGGTGAGATCGAGCCCAGTGAGATCTCAAGCAGACTCCAGACTCTCTCTATCCCTCTCCCTCTGTCCATAGTAATTTTAAAGGCTATTACTGTTAACATCAATTTCTTGAGTTCATTGGTCTATTTCTATTGATTAGTCATTTAAATAGTCTTGTCTCCTCGTGTGACCGGTTTCTTTTTTTGTAAACATTTTAGTTTAAGTGATTTTTAGATTCACAGGAAAGTTGCTAAGCAAGTGTAGAAAGTTCCTTTATATCCATCACCATTTTCCTATTGTTAATGTCTTATATTTTTATGCTGCATTTGTGACAAAATGAATCAACATTGATACATACCCATTAGCTAAACTCCAAACTCTATTTCTATATCAACAGTTTTATCCTAGTATTCTTTTTCTGTGTTAGGAGCCCATCCAGAATACCAAATTACATTTAGTTATTATGTTTCCTTAGCCTCTTCTGGTGTGTGGCAATTTTTCAGACTTTCCATGTTTTTGATGACTTGAAAGTTTTTAGGATGTTGCTTCGTTACTATTTATTGTATGTTGGACGTTGCATTTGCAAAATTGTTACTAAAAATAATTTGAGGCTTACAATAATATCTCCCACCATAGAAGATTCACATTTACCTCAACCAAGTAACTGGGAGCGCAATCTGGGCTCACTTCAGAGTAATTCCCAGACTGATATGATTCAAAACTGAGCTGCATCCCCTGAAAGTTTTTGTCTACTTCTGATTCATACTTAGGTATATGATATAGCCAATGCAGGTCCTAATACCAAGTGAAAGGGGTTTACTAGCTCTCTTCTCCTTTTTGGTCCTCTATCAGTTTTTGTCTTTCTAGCCTCCATGAAGCTATCAATTCATCCTCTTTTAGCTTCCTCTTCTGGAAGTGGCAAATGGTACCTCAGAAAAAATTTCTGTAAATGCACCTTGGAAAAGTTTTCTCCAGAAACCTAACTGCGTCTCTGCCTTTCTCAAGACCCTTGTCTTTAGTGGACACTGTCTTGTGAACTGTCATGTTAGCCCTCTGATATCTTGAAATAGATTTAAAAAAACAACTTTATTGAGGGATAATTTACATATAATAAGATGCTATATAGTTTGATTAATTATAACAACTGTATATACTTGTAAAGCAACCATCATAATCAAGGTATGCAACATTAAGGTATGAATCTATAATAAAACTTCCCACATGTTCCTCTACACTCAACAACCCTCGTCTCTGGCCCCAAGCAATGCTAATCCATTTTCTCACTATAGATTACTTTCATCTTTTCTAGAACTTCATAAAAATGGAATCATACAGTATACATACTCGAGTGTCTGGCTTCTGTCTTTAAACATAATGCCAAACAGAATTTTAAAGTACATTTTGACTAATATTCTAATTGTTCTCAATGAGTCTTTCAGAATTATCAATTCTGCCATTACAGAAATTGGAACTTTCTTGTTCCTTTACTTTAGGAATATGAACTTTAGGATTGGCTGGTAAATCATCACAAAATAATATTTCAGGATTCTGACTGATGACATTAAGTTTATAGTCTAATTTGGAGACCACTGACATCTTTATTAGAGTGAATCTCCTAGTCATCTTTCCATTTATTAAACTAAGTGGAAACTAAACAATGTCTTAAAATATTCTCAAAATAAAAGTTAAGCAATCTTGATTGATTTACTTCTAGGTAGTAGGCTGCTGGTATTATGAATAAGCTACTGAAAAAAAAAATTTTTTACAGGGTTGTTAAGATGTATAGAGACACTTCAAGTAATATTGAATAGAAATTATAATAGTGAGCAACTTTATACTGTTCCTGATTTTAAGAATGCCTTCAATGTTTGAATATTAAACAAAAATTAAATTTTAAAAATATATCATATCATTAGAAGCAGTGAAAGTGTCTGATGAAATTAGATACCAATTCATAGTACATCTCTCAAAAACAAAAACACAACAAAAACTAAGAGTGCAAGAGAATGGCTTTCCTCTACTCAAGTGAATATATGGAAAGCAACTACAACAATATTTGATAGTAAAAACCAAACTCTTTCCCTCTAAGACTGGGAAGAAGTCAGAGATGTCCTCTCTCACCACTCCTATTCATTATCATCATGGAAGACAAGAAAAAGAAATAAATTGTATATGGATTGGAAAGGACAAAATAAAACTACCTCTATTCTCAGACAATATGATCGTTTATGTGAAAAACACCAAAGGATCTATCCTCTCCCCCCCCCCAAAAAAACTTGTAGAATTAATTTAATGAGTACAGCAAGCATGCAGAATATAAAGTCAATATACCAAAGTAAATTGCTTTCCTGTATACCAAGAAATTGGAATTTGAAATTGAAAGAGTGCACTTGCACTAAAAAAATGAGGTGCTTTGGAATACATCTTACAAAATATGTACAAGATATATTATGCATGGGGTGCCTGGGTGGCTCAGTTGGTTAAGCATCTGCCTTCAGCTCAGATCATGATCTCAGGGTCCTGGGATCAAGTCCCACATTGGTCTCCCTGCTCAGTAGGGAGTCTGCTTCTCCCTCTCCCTCTGCCTGCTGCTCCCCCGGCTTGTGCTTGCTCTCTCACTCACTCTCTCTGTCAAATAAATAAATCTTTAAAAAATATTACAAAGGAAGATATATTATGCAGAAAACTGCAAAATATCAATGAGAGAAATCAAAGAAGATATAAATAAATGGAAAAAAATTCCATGTTCGTGAATTAGAAGAATTACTATTTTTAGGATGCCAGCTCTTCCCAATTTGATCTATATATTCAACATAATTCAAATTAAAAATCCTAGCAAGCTATAGGGGACAACTACAAAACTATGAAACTGTAGGGAAAAATCCATGTAACCTTGGGTTTGTTGAGAAGTTTTTATATACAACACTAAAAGCATAATCCATGAGAGAAAAAAAAATGATAATTTGCATTTGTTAAAATTTAAAAAATATTGTTCTGCAAAAATGTTGTTAAAGAATGAAAAGACAGGGGCGCCTGGGTGGCACAGCGGTTAAGCGTCTGCCTTCGGCTCAGGGCGTGATCCAGCTGTTGTGGGATCGAGCCCCACGTCAGGCTCCTCCGCTATGAGCCTGCTTCTTCCTCTCCCACTCCCCCTGCTTGTGTTCCCTCTCTCGCTGGCTGTCTCTATCTCTGTCAAATAAATAAATAAAATCTTTAAAAAAAAAGAATGAAAAGACAATTCATCAATAGGGAGAAAAAATTAACTAATCACATATCTGATAAAGGACATCTATCTAAAATATACAAAGACTACTTAAAACTCAACAATAAGAAAACAAATGACAAGACCTTAAAAATGGGGAAAAGACCTAAACAGCTCATCACAGAAGATATATAGATGAGAAATAATTTTATGAAAAGAGGCTCAACATCATTTGTCATTAAGGAAAGACAAAACAATGAGTTATCACTATACACCTATTAGAATGGCAAACTACATAAACAAAACAAAATAAAAAAACTCAAAATAAACAAACAAAAGCCCAAAAAACCATAATACCAATTGCTGGCAAGAATACAATGCAACCATACTTTTCTAATTTCTGATGGGAATGCAAAGTGGGATGGCAGCTGGGAAGATAATTTGGCAATTAATTAAAAAAAACTAAAGGTTATGAATTGAATTGTCCTCCCCACTGCCTCTCAATATGTTGAAGTCCTAAATCCCAGTATTTCAGAATATGATGCTTGTAAATAGAGTCACTACAAATCTAATTAGTTATACTGGAGTAGGGTAAGCCCCTAATCTAATATGACTGTTATCCTTATAAAAAGGAGAGTTGGAGACATACACAGCGCACAGAAAGTACAATAAAGAAATGAATGAAAAGATCAGGTCATGCTTCTACATGTCAAGGAATGCCAAAGATTGCCAGAAAACCACCAGAAGATAAGAGAGAAATATGCAGTTGATTCCCCCTCATAGCTCTCAGAAGAAACCAACCCATGCAACACCTTAATAATCAGACTTGTAGACACTGTAATTGTTACACAATAAATCTTTGTTAAGCCCCTCAGTTTGTGGTTCTTTCTTATGGTAGCCCTAGAAAACTAATACGCTAAACATAGTCTGATTGTATGATACTCAATCACATTTCTAGGTATTTATCTAATTATTTGAAACCTTATGTCCACACATACATGAAAATCTGAACTTGAATGATAGTTATAGCTTTATTCGTAATTGCCCCAGACTGGAAGCATCCAAGATGTCCTTCAGTAGGTAAACAAACTATGTTACACTCATATAATGGAGTATTATTCAGCAATAAAAAGAAATAAGCTACCAAGCTATGGAATAACATGGATGAATCTTAAATGTATATTGCTAAATGAAAGAAACCAGTCTTAAAAGGCTACATATGGTATGATTCCATTTCTATGACGTTGTGGAAAGGGCAAAACTATAAGGATGATCAATGGATCTGTTGTTGCCAGGGATTCAGGAAGAGTTGAGATATTAATAAGTGAGTCATGGGGGAGTAGTTTATAGGATAGAGAAATTTTTCTGTATAGTACTTTGATGTTAAAGACATGGGGCGATGCATTTTTTCAAAATCCATAGAACTTTATGCAAAATGAATGAGCCTCAATGGATGCAAATTAAAAAAAAAATCATCTAGGGGATCATCAACATCATCAGGGGATCCCATGATGGAATGTTGACTATGACAAAAATGTCTAATGGTATTAAGAATATTTGAAATATCCTCAGTGAAGAGGTTGGGGGGGAAAGAACTGAGCTAAGTAACTCTGGAAATGAGTGAAGACTTTAAGACAAAAAAGCAAAAAGGACAATGTAAGTACTACATTCCCATTGATAATGCACAGATCTGAAACCCTTGTACATGTACTGGAATTCAACCAGCATGTAAGTAGATGGCAATGGTGGGAGTCATTTCTGACTGTTGGAGTTAGAGGCTACCCACAGACAACGGGGAGGAGGCTAGAATGATCCATGTAGTATTAGGTTAGAGTTGCAGATGTTAGGGTAAACTTATGTGTGGCTTGCAATAGCTATAGATAAGCATGTGTGTATACATGAGTTAAATAAACATACATCTCCTTCCTCTGACAGCTTCATGAGGCCTAGAAGCAACCTCATCCAGTAGCCACAAGCATACCTAGTGCTCAGGTCTTCCTTTCTAATACCATTTTCAATGAAAAGGATCTAGGGATCCTTGGAGAAATGGCTGATTCTAGGACTGGGGCCAGAAATATTATGAGTGTGGAGTCTCTTGTAGTGTTAGAAAAGATGGGAGTACTCAGGAAAACCCCACAAGGGAGTGCATGAAAGAGACATGGAAATCAACTGAAAGAACTCTGAATGATCAAAGCTGAAACACTTTGAGTAAAAAAATAAAGTCATATTGGATTATAACCCAAGGTATAAAATAAATATCATTGAGTACACTGATATAAATAAATGATTGAATAAATAAGTAAGGGAGGAGAGATAAATCTCTCATGCAGAAGGATTTCAAGTAATTTATGTAAATACTTTAAGGAGTATTTAAAATTTATGAGAATACTTTAAGGAGGTTGATCATAACTCCTCACTCCTTACACGTGGGTTGTGAATACTGATATCCTTCCAAACAGCACAGTATAGACAGGGAGGTAAAAAAGAGTAACTTCATAGTAGAGAAATCTGACAAACACTGTGTCAACCCAGGTGATCAAGGTCAACATCAATAGTGATAAGTCATGTTGATACTATGTATCCTTGATATGACCTGATGAGTATGGCACTTTATCTTTGTAGTCTTCCTCCCAAACCCACAACCTCAGTCTAATCACAATAAAAATAACAACAAACCCTAACTGAGGGACATTCTACAAAATACTTGACCAATACTCCTCAAAACTATCAAGCTCAGCAAAAACCAAACATTACTGGAAAACCATCATGGCCAAAAGGAGCCCAAGGAAACATGATATCTAAATGTGATATTGTGTCTCGCATGAGATCCTAGAAGAGAAAGACAGGAGGTGAAAACTAAGAAAATCTGAATCTTTAAAGTATGGTCCTTACTAAAACTGTGTCAGTATTCTTTCATTAGTTGGAAAAAAGTATCATACTAATGTTAGATGTTAACAGTAGTGGATACTCTGCGTGAGAAGTCTCTGTACTAGCTCCACAATTTTTTTCTGAAAAGCTAAAACTTTTCTAAACATAAAAGTTTTTTCAAACACAAAAACAAAGAAAAGATATTTGTTGTAAGCTTTTAGAAGATGCGCTTAAATCAGATTAAGACAGTTTCCTTCAGTCCTAGGTTGGTGATATTTTAATCCTGAATATGTGTTGAATTTTATTTAATATATGTTGATGTGATGATATTTTTTTGTTGGTCTGTAAATGTGCTAAGGATTACAGGAATATCTCATTTTATTGTGCTTTGCAGATACTGCTATTTTTTTGGGGGGGTTACACACTGAAGGTTTCTAGTGACTCTACATTGTACAAGTCTCTTAGTACCATATTTCCAACAGCATTTCCTCACTTTGTGTTTCTGTGTCACATTTTGGTAATTCTCACAGTATTTGAAACTTTTTTATTGTTATTATATTTGAATTGCTGCAATCTCATGATAAAACTTCAAAAGATAAGGAGTTCTTGTTTATGGATGAGCAAAGAAAGCAGTTTCTTGAGATGGAATGTACTCCTGGTGAAGATGCTGTGAAGATTATCGAAATGACAACAAAGGATTTAGAATATCACATAAAGTTAATTGATAAAGCAGCAGCAGGGTTTGAGAGGATTGGCTACAATTCTGAAAGTTCTACTGTGGGTAAAATGCTATCAAACATCACTGCATGCTACGGAGAAATTGTTTGTGAAAGGAAGAGTCAATCAATGTGACACACGTCATTGTGATTTTAAGAAATTGCCACAGCCACCCCAACTTCAGCCGCCATCACCCTGATCAGTCAGCAGTCACAACCGTCAAGGCAAAATCCTCCACCAGCTAAAAGCCTACAAGCTGCTGAAAGGTCAGATGATGGTCAGCAATTTTTAGCAATAAAGTATTTGTTTTTTTTTTAATTTAGGTATGTACATTGATTTTTTTTGACATAATGCTATTGCACACTTAATAAATTACAGCATAGTGTAAACATAACATTTACAAGCACTGGGAAACCAAAAGATTCATTTGGGTGCTTTATTATAATATTTGCTTAATTGGGGGTTTGCCTGTGGCTCAGTCTAAGAAGTGACCAGCTCTAGGTTTGGGGTTAGGTCTTAATCTCAGGGTCCTAAATTCAGGCTCCACACTCAGCAGGGAATCTACTTCCTCTCTCCTAGGCTCCTCCCCTCCCCTTTATGTGCACACTTTCTCTCTCTCTCTCAAATAAATAAATAAATATTTATAATATTTGCCTTTTTAAAAAAGCACTTTATTTGTTTATTTGATAGAGAGAGAGGGAGCGAGCACAAGGGGAGGAGCAGCAGGCAGAGGGAGAGGGAGAAGCAGACTCCCAATGCGGGGCTTGATCCCAGGACCCTGAAATCATGACCCAAGCAGAAGGCAGACACTTAGCCAACTGAGTCACCCAAGCACCCCTATAATATTTGCTTTATTGGGATATTCACTTTATTGCGGTGGTCTGGAACGAAATCCCAAAATATCTTCTAGGTATGCTCATGTCTTGCATTCCTGGGATAAATCCTTATGATGAACTTTATTGTATCCTCCCAGATTCATATGTTGAAGTCATAACTCCCAATTATCACTGTATTTGGAGATAGGGCCTTTAAGAAGATAATTAAGGTTAAATGAGGTCATAAAGGTGTGGCTCTAAACTGGTAAGACTGGTGTCCTTATAAGAAGAGGGGGAAACAGACGTATTCCACTCTCTCTTCCTGTGTGTACACAGAGGAAAGGCCATGTGAGAACACAGTGAAAAGGTGGCCATCTGCAAACCAGGCCTAACCAGAAACCTAGCCTAACAACTCCTTGACCTTGGACTTCCAGCCTGTAGAAAGATGAGAAAATACATTTCTGTTGTTTAAGCCACCAAGACTGGACTATTTTGTTATGGTAGCTGACTAATATGATCTTATTTCATAATTATGAATTGTTATGCTTTTTTTGGATTTGGTATGCTAGTTGTAATGTGTTTCCTGCATCTAATTCTATAAGTTGTACTGCCCTATATTTCTTTCTTCTCATAGTATTTAACTAGCTTTTCTTCTCATAGTATTTAACTAGCCCTATATTTCTTTCTTCTCATAGTATTTAACTAGTTTGGTCAGTTTTTTTTATTAGACAAGAAAAAAAACATTAATGATGTAATCATTTAACTGAGAAGTTGAAATAGAAATAAACTATAAGCATATAGGCAGGAAGGAATTAAAAAAGATAAGATATGAAATTAATGAAAAAATAATCAAACACATAACAGGGTTGACCAACAAAATTAAAATGTGGTTATTTGTAAAAACTAGAAGACTAATAAAGTAGAGTAATTAAGAAAAAATAAAAGAATACACAAAAATAATATTAAGAATGAAGAGGAGGAACCTTATGGAAATATTTCATTTGTTTAAGAAGAATGTTTTCTCACTAACTGTTGGGTGCGTATCCTTTTTTTAGATGTCCACCAGATCAAATCTCTTAAAGCACACTTTTAAATCTCTAAGATACTTTGTAATTTTGGCCAGGTGGGTTTATTTTTGCAGCAGATTTTGCCAGTTACCTGAATTTGCCATCTTGCAAGGACCAGAAATGTCCTCTTCAATTATACCTTTTCCTTTCCAAATTATTCTTATTATTTAACAGTCAGTGATTATTTAGATTTGCATGTAGGTTGCTACTCTTTGTCTCCCTTAAAAATCTGTGTTGTATTTTTGCTTTTAGTAGTTTCACTAGCTTTACTACCTAGTGATGAATCTTTTATTTCACATGATCCTTGCTTCTTGTACTTCCTCAATTTGAGATTTACATTTTTTTTTCAGTGCTGAAAATTCTTAGCCATTTTTCTCTTTAAATAATTTCTCACCTATTCTTTTTATCAATGTTTTCTAGGACTCCTATTAGATGAGTTCTTATTCTATCTTTCTCATCCGTTAACCTTTCTTATCTGGGTGATTTTCTGGGTGCCTTTTTCAGCTCTTGCTCCCAGAGTACCAATGTTCTCTTCATCATTAGCCAATCTCTTCTTTAACAGAGATTTTCAATTTTAATTGCCAAGGGTTTTTTATTTTCTGTTTGTTTCTATTCCTTTGTGCTTTGTTCTCTCCCTATGCTATTAATTCCTACTTTATTCCTTGTATACCATATTACTAACCCTGCTTACCTTTGTTTTCTCTTCTCAGGTCCAGATAAGAAAACCATTTCCTAGCTTCCTTTGCTTGAGGTTGTGGTCAAGTGACTCTGGCCAAAGGAATGTGGACATAAATACCACAAGCAACTTCCAGGCCTGGCCCTGCTACACTCCTACTTGTTCGCAAGCTGTGTAAATGTTGAGGCTCCAGCAGAGACCTCAATTAGCACACTCCTCTGGTCCTCAGAACATAGTCAATCCAGTTGTTGAAAGGATCTTATATCTCTGAAAGATTTGAGGGGCTTAGCCACCTAGGAAAGTCACTGGAACTTTTTGATTATGATATGTGGGAGCAATAAGCTTTATGGTGTTATGTCAACAGGATTTGTGGTTTATTACTGCAGCTCATATTACTCAACAAGATCAATAACTTCGGCATTTTAAACATACGTATTTTATAGGATTCCCCCCCCCAGATCATCCTATTATTTCAAATTGTGGGGTGCTAATTTTCCTGTTTATTCTGCCTGTGTACTTTCCCTTATTATTGACTATTGCCTCATAGGGCATGTAGTTTATTTCTGTGTGGGTTTTACATATATTTTTTAGTTTGAGTTCATTTTCATGAAAGTCATAATTTTTTTGAGTCCCATGTACGTGAAATTATAGAAGTCTTACTTCAGAGGAATTCTTGAATTCTTCAACCATGTGGGTAGTATACATTTGGACACACACCTAACCACTATGTATTTTCGAGTTTTAGTTACCTTTTCCATCCTATCCAGAGTCAAAGCAGAGAACACGCTCCCTCCTATTACCCTTGGTCATGATTGGGTTTTACTGGTCTCTTTTATATGGAAGGGGAGGTTTTTCCAGACTCAAGGTTTATGTGGATATCTTCATTCCAATTCCCTGCCTCTCATAGACTGAAGACCAGGTTGCTTCATTGGGGTATGTTAAAATTTCAGACTCTTATCCTTGGAACCCATGAACAGATGTGCCCCTCCCCTGGACTATTGTAACAGCACTGGCTTGTGAGTAAGTATTCCGGATTTATTTCCAGTCCCTGCTTTTCTACACTCAAGTATATATTCATCTGCTCTTAAGTTTTATTTCCCATTCATGTTGGGAATAGGAGTGAGATGGAGACCTGCAGCTCTGTCGGCTCAACTCCCAGAGTGTCCTACTACTTTCTTTATTTTACAAATGCAAAAACCTAGTCCCATACATGGGGGGAACATAGCCAAACTCACAGACCTACTTACTGGCACAGCACAGCCTGGAATTTATTTTTTCATACTCAGGTCAGCTCTAAACTGCAAACTGAGTGAGTGGATTGTGCTCAGAGTTCCTCCAGGCACCTAACAGAGCACAGGGCATAAATAAAAAACTTATTGACCGGTTGTCTCACTGGAAAATAGGTTTCTGATATTATGGGTACAAGGGATGTAAGGAAGTAGTTATGCTTTTAGAAAAGTGATCCCAATGACCAAACTCAAAGTATATGAATTCCCTTGGCCCCTCTAGAATGGAAGGCAGCTCTTTTAGACACTTTCAGGAAATGTGTTTGAGAGCCAGTGCTGCATTCACACGACCAGTGGAGATGGCATGCCAGTGAGAATCTTCCCTTTGATGCTTCTTATGCCTCTTCTGTTCTGCTGTTTTATTTTCCTTCTCTTACTCCCTTTTTGCCAGCAGCTGCAATCCTTTAGTTCATTTCTTCAGTGGTGCCAGCTCTGTGTGTATCCAGAGGGCCACAGGTCGAGTAATTCAGGAGCCCTGATTGAAGCTAAGACCACACCTGTCTGCTCCCCAGGAAACCCTGCCCGGTGTTCCCATCTTCTGGCTGAATACCTCCTTTGTGGCAAGCCCAGGTCTGCTGTCATTTCTATGAACGCTTCTCTGGAAAGAATGGATCTTTCCTTCCGCGAGGACCTTATCGCAATTATCAAAGCCTACACTGATTGCTTATACATACATCAGTTAACAGGTGCGAATTTGGTATCAGACACTTCCTTGCAAGACTGTCACATTTCTTTGTTTTTCCAAATCAAATAACTGGCTCAGTCGCCCATTCCTGCTGCTGGGTATATTCAAGGTTAGCTATGTTTTGGTGAGCCTTTCTCTAGTTTTTAATGTCATCCAAGAATCCCGTGTCTTACTCAGTTCAGTAATGTGGGCATTGCCTAGGCTGGTCCACAGTGCCTGAGCTCTTAACGTAGTTGAAACGCTCCAGGGCTTGAACCAAGGCAAGCGGCAGCGCCCCCTACGTAGGGGACCTGCCGAGCTCAGCTTCCTGCAACCTGCTTGCTGAGAACAAATGGGACAGGGCTTTCTGCCTCTCTAGAAGCCCCTCCTCGGTACCTTCACTCTCTTGCCCATCCAAAACCATGCCCCCCTCTTTAACATCTAGGACTCGGCTTAGCCTTTGACCCTTTGACTGTTTTTTGTTTGTTTTGTTTTTTGTTTTTTTGTTTTTCCCCCTGAGCCTCCCCTTGTCAATTAACTCCCTGGTTTAAAAAAAAAAAAAAAAAAAGCCTAGACCACACCACCAAATTTTGGCTGGTCTTCCAGAAAGGGGTTGGGGGAGTAACTTTTCAATCTTTTAAATCTCCTTTAAAAGAGAATGAGACATAAAGAGGATGTCTACTGGGAATCCCATCACACATGTTTGCAGCTTTTCTCCTCCCCTATAGAATGTCTCCAGGCAGAGATTTCCTCTCTCTTCTCAACACTTCCAGAACCTAAATGAGAATCGGGCTGGTGATGCCCAGCAAATGGTTGCTGACAGAACACCGGGGCTGGGGGTAGGAGGGGGGCTTCCTCTCAGGTCTGTTGTTTCTGGTTGGAGAGACTTCCCAACCTGTGGGAGCCTGGTTCCCAGTCGCTGTCACCTAGCCACTGGAGTAAGGGAGGGAGGACCCTGGAGGACTGCACGCCAGAATTGTCCCGCTCTCTCCCAACGACCCCACATAGCTTCTGTCTGAGAGCAGGAGGGAGCGGTGTGGGGACCAAGAACAGAAGGGAGAGACAGAGCCTGGCCCTGGACAGCCCCCGGCTTGGTGCGAGGCGCGATGCAGAGGGACAGCGCGTTGGAAACGGAGGCGGAGCGGGGTGCCCACACAGTAACCAGAGCCGGGGTGCACTTCCCACTTACACCTGCTGGCTGCAGTTCCCCGGGCAGCCGCCGAGCCGCCCAGGCCCCCGCGGGCCGGCTGAGGTGGGGGCGGGGGCGGGGTTCGTCACGTGGAGAAGCGCGCGGAGGCGGGCGGGGCGGGGCGGGGGCGCGCGCTCGGCTCTTTAAAGGCGCGCGAGCCGAGCCGGGAGAGGCGGCTCCGCGGCCGCAGGCGCAGGCCCGGGCCGACAAGCGAGACGCGGGGCGCGCCGGCCCGTGGCAGCTCCGAGTCCCAACATGCGCGGGTCGGTCTGGCTGGCGCTGGCCGCGTCGCTCTTGCACGGTAAAGCCGCCGGTCTCCCAGTCCTCTACTCCTCCTCCGCGGGATGCCGGGCGCATTCTGGCGGCTCTGAGCGCCCCGCGCCGGGGCCAGGTTTGGGGGCTCGCGCGAGGAGGGACGGTGGGTGGCGCTACCCGGGGCTGCCCGGGAAGGGCGAGCCCCGTTCGTCTGGGCTGCTTGCTTTAGGCGGCAGGGGTCACGGGCAGGGGGAGTGGGGCGCACCCCCGCTGGCCTTCCCTGAGCAGCCCGCCGGGCTCTCCTCTCCTTAAGTGTCCCTACAAGGCGAGTTCCAGAGGAAGCTCTACAAGGAGCTGGTCAAGAACTACAACCCCCTGGAGAGGCCGGTGGCCAACGACTCGCTACCGCTCACCGTCTACTTCTCCCTGAGTCTCCTGCAGATCATGGACGTGGTGAGTCCGCCCCGGCCGCAAGGCTGTCCTCTCCCCGCTGAGGTTTCCGAGGGGTGGCGGAAGCATCAGGCGGCCAGGCGGTGTAGCTTGACTGGGACACGCTTGCTGGCTCAAGGCCAGGAAGGCTAGCGCTCTGCCCCTGATCTGGGCCCAACCGCTGCTGTGTGCCTCAGTTTCCCCACCCGCCCAGAAGGAACCCGGGGAAACATGTTTCACTGCCCCAGCCACTTGTGCGTGGGTACTTCAGTTCCACCTTTCCCTCAGCTTGGAAACTCAGGATGAACGGATCCCCATCCTGAGCCAGTATCAGCAAGAATAGGGTCCAAATGATCACGTTTTAGTACCCGTTATGGTGTAAGTGTTAGCATGCTGTCCGTGTCAGTTGAGCTATCTCTAGACTTTGCTGCTGCCTGTAGTATATAGCTTCTTTGGGTAGGGGCTTGGCCTTGGGCTTTGCAGCTGGTTAATCTGTCCAGGCAGATGGCCAGCTGTGAGCATTTACACGCCCCTCGCCCCAATTCCAATAATGGACTTTTTTTTTTTTTCCTTCCTGGTGAGAGTAGTGCTGGTAGTCTCGCTCTGAATGGTGAGCAAGGCTCCACACTCGAGATACACTTGTCTGTTCCTTCAGGCAGCTGCTCCCAGCCCCATGGGGTTCTTTCTTTGTGGACTTATTAGGGCTCACTTTCGTTGACAAATCTGTAATGTGTGTAAGTTTTTTTTTTCTTCTTTTGCTCTTCTAGACTGCCTTGAATGTTCAGAGTTCATTGACATATCCTTCATACGATACAAATATTTTACAAAAGTGTTTAATGCATTATAAATGGGTTTCTGTGTCTAGTCTGTACAAGACATTAGACTCTGTTCTGGGGCACAGGGACAATGGTGTTCGGGGGAGGGAAGACTGGTGGGAAAGAGGTGTGCAGATAGCCTCAGTTCCATGTAGAAAGTGCTAAGACCCACCAGAGGGGTGCATATAAGTGGTGTAAGAAGACAGGTGGTATTTCATAACCCCACAAATAAAGAATACCCACACTACCACGATGATGCATGTTACATCACTTAACCTAGTTAGAATTGCCGTGATGAATGACTTCTTCTTCCACACTATACCTGTGTTAAATGTGTACTTCCTCCTACAGACAGAACTATGCTTTAAAGTATTCAGTGTATATGTGATGACATGGATGGCTTATCAGGAGGGCTGTAGACACGTGCTGTTGTACAGGTTACAAAAGAACAAAAATTGCTGTTTACAGAGCTTGGATTACAGGAGAGGGGAAAGGATGCAGATTTGGAGTTAGGGGAAGAGAGTCTGAAAAAGGAAGCTCTAGTATTGAATGAAGCCAGGTCAGAGAAATGAAGTGTGGAGGCTTTGGGAGCGGCACAAGGCTCTGGGTGTTTGGGGAGGCAACCACTTTATTAAAGAGCAACTTCTCTGTGACTTCGAGAGGTTCAGGATTTGTACTTGAGAGCCTTGGTGGGTTCCAGCTGTGATGGTTTCTGGATGGCTGCTCTTAGGTAAGTTCTGTAAGTGTCCTGAGTTTGTACTCTCCTGTTAATGAAATAGACCGTGGTGAGCTAAAGATATGAAGGCAACTTTGAGAGACCACAAAGCTAGCACATGACTGTGGTTATTTTCCTCAAAATGCACCAAGCCAAACAACACTCCCTGCCCCACCCCTACACACAGAGAGAGGACCTGTCAGGTAAGCTAACACACTCCACAAGTGGTATGTGATAGGCTGAGAAGGTGCCCCCACCCCCACCCCATTTGCCCAGGATTGGCTCCAGCCAGCCAGATGGCCTCACCTGGGTATGCTCCACAGCTGTCTCTGGAGTGGTCCTCGTGTTGGCTGGATGGCATGTGAAGGTAGAGTGGCTGCTTAGCCAGCCAAGGAGCAGGAACAGGGAGCAAGCAGAGCCGTCCTCCTAAGGCTGCGGCAGTCTCTTTGGAGTAGAGATCCCTCATTGTGCAGCTGCAAGCTTCTTTCTGGGTGCTTTTGCCTCCTTAAGGATCCTTAAGGAATCAGGTTAAATGAGGGATTTGGGGGTCTTATGAAAAGCTTAGGTGTCAGCTAGAGTTACATAATGTGACAAAGAAATAATAAAACACAAGCTTGTGTCAAGTTAGGAAATTTTAAAAACTAACAAAAACCATGAGTACTGGGTATCATCATCATTCCAGTGTTAGAGAAACACACGTGAAGACAGCCATGAGCAGCCTGTGGTCATGGGAAGGCGAGAAGGGAAAAACTTTGGTCTCACCTTGGCCATCCAGCCATGAACCCATTGAACTTCCCCGGCAGGCAATGTTGCAAGCTCATGGTGTGGCCTTGAACAAATTACTTTACCTCTCTAAGCCCTGTTTCTTCATGTGTAAAATGAGAATAGTAATACCCACTTCACAGGGTTTCAAGAGGATTAAATAAGAAAAAGTGGTTGACATACACTGTTAATTCACTGAAGGTTTGCGCGATCTCAATTATGTAGCTACTCAACTCAGAGGTAGGGAATTTGATGCCTAGAAAGGTGTGGTCACTTGCCCAAAGTTGCTCATTGGTTGGAGGCAGGGCTGCAAGGAAAACATCTGACTTGCAAGTCCTTTGCATCTTTGGAGTTGGTAACTTCTTTTGCAGAACAGTTGGCTTAATTTATTTAAACTGGCTGAACCGTAGCTGATTGAGTGTGACGGTCCTGAGATCCTAGGTGAAAAGGAAGTCTCTATATCAGAAATAATGAAATATGCAAACATTTGTATTCTATTCGGACTTGACTCTGCTTGGTTTTGAAACAGAGCCAGGGCTCTCCAGCTGGAATCTTTGCACCCTGGACAGAGATATGGTGGCTCTCATAAGAGATTCATGTGACAGTCTTGACTGGCATGAGATTCTCTTCATAAATTTGGTTAATAGGTGTCATTTACTTACTTTGGGCTGTTCTAGAGACCATTACCCTGCCCTCCAAGTCTTCTTATTGTTCCCCTTTCTTCCAGCAGAGATTTCCTGGCTGGGATAGGGAGATGGCATATGATGCTGCATATTTTATATTCACAAAAGATCATTTCTATTTCACCAATTTATTCCACACATATTTACTGAGCTCATTTTGTGAACTTTGCTTGATTCTGGGGATTCATAAATGAATAAGGGGTGGTTTCCACTTCTAAAACTCACAGTCTGGCTGGGGAGACTGATGTGTAGATCCAAGATTACCACATGTGTAATTTAACATACATGCCTATACAAAGTGCTACAAATACACATAGGGGAAAACATTTATTTCCAGCAAGGGTGGCTGGGAATGGTTTCAAAGCGGAGGTAGTTAGATTTCTAAAATTGAGCAGTAATTTGCCAGTTGGAGAAAGTAGGAATGACTCTCCAGGTAGGTGATGGGGGCAGGGTGAGAGGATTTTGGTGGAGGACAGAACACCTTCAGCAAGGTAGGTTCTAAGAAGTGCTGGCTCTCAGTTATTCTTGGCTACAGGTTTTGCTGCAAGACTTCTTAGAATATTGAGTGTTCTTATGTTTATTGAGAATTTCTAAAAGAGGGGCATAGTATTGACCAAACTAATTTTTCTTTACAGACTTTTTTGGTAAGAATTATTTTCTAGAAACACACCTTACAAGATGAAGGATAGGATTATGTTTTTGGAGGAAGTATGCGTTGAGTTCAGAGACAGGAGAGGAACAGAGTGTGAGAGGTGTCTTGAGTGTTTCTGCAGAGTTGAGGTTTTGCCCTAGTCTGGATATCTCCGAGGGCATGGGGAGGCAGTGTGCCAGGGGATTTGTGAAGCTGCAAGATCAGCTTGCCATAGCATATTTTCCTAGAAATGGAAACAATCCAAACCATGATATTTGTATTAAATCCAACAAGTATAAATTATAGATTAGAATGAAAAAAAAATGCATACATTTTAAAGACAAAGCACGTATTTTCAAAGGGATTGTTTTACCTGCTGTGGTCTGTTCTAGCTATTTAATAGGCCCCTTGGTGAAATGTTCGGTGGAGAGTGGGAAGGTGTGGTGTATTTTTAAGCAGAGGAGGGATGTAAGTAGATCTGTGTTTATTTAGATAGAGGATACTGAGGGCAGTATGTGCGTGGGATAGATTGGAGAGGAGGAGAAGTGTAGACAAGGGATGAAGAGGTCGAAACTTCCCACATTGTGGGGAAGTGAGAAGTGGACGGAATCCAGAGACACTTTGGATATCCAACCCATGATGTATAACTGTTTATATAAACTTCATGTAGCTACATAGATAAATTTGTTATGTAAAAGTGTCTAAATTATTTCTAAATGCAAACTCTGACTCATGGCATTTATTAATTTACTTCTTGGGCTTGTAACTGGGCTGGGAATGAGATGGTACACAAGAAATCATTTTGAAGTGATGCAAATACAGGGTTCTAAACTGCCAACCGTTTCCATAATATTCCTCCTTTATTCCTGCCATGTAGTCATTCACCTGTAGGCATACATCTTAAGGCCATTCTAGGTGTTGATTTGCATAAAATAAATGTGCCCGGTTATGAAAGCATGTCCAGAAGGCAAGGCATTTAAAATGAATAATGTGAATCAACACATAAAATTATACACAATGTAAAACACATAATTATGCATGAATGATTTTGGGTATTTTATAGATTCTACTTTTAGATTCAAACTTTTAGAAGCTTTAATCACAAGACAGTAGAACTCAGTGGTCACGCATTTGGGGTTTGCTACAACTGATGGCAGGTGTGTTTGCGGAGCCCAATATCTTAAGGGCTTGTGTGTTATCTAACATCCCCATGGTGATGCTTTGCTTTTGTCAGACCTATGATTTTGCAGCTACCAGCCACTATTTAAAATGCTATAACTGTAACTTAATATTATCCAATAGGAAGTGTAAAAATTGTACATGTTGAACACCATCTATGAAGAAAGCCCAAGGTATAAGTAAGTATCCTAATAATGTTTTTATACATGGTATTTCCTGAAACTACAAATGTAATATCTATATTTTGTGCAGGAAACAAAATTTAAAAAAAAGACTGAGGGGGAAGCTCATCACCCAAATCACCATCACTCAAGACATTCTGGTGTAGTTCATGCTCTCTTTTCTCTGTGTTTATAGAGTGTGTAGGGAAGTATTTAAAAATTAAAATTGTATAACCACATTACAGCACTTTAAACAATATTAGCAGGCATTAATTTTAAAGTGATACAAATACGCCAAGTAGTAAACAAATATAAGTTTTAAACTAAAGCTGAATTCTTTTCCCACTATCATGCATTTCTCACCATCAGGGCACATTCAATCTCTGTCCCTCTCTTTATTTTAGAGATCGTTTAAAACGTGTGTATTGAAATGATTCATGATGTTACTTTTAAATTACATGAAATGATTCATGATGTTGCTTCTAAGCCTGGTTGCCTTTTTATTTTGCCTCAGTACACGTGGAAAATTGCAGAGATGATTTGAAGGTCTTGAGGATACTACCTTCCTCCAGTTTTTGTTTGTTTCTGACCAACATCCAGGTCATGGTACCAGCAAGCACAAATTGCCCCAATCCAGTTAGTCATTGAGAAGATGGGGAGCTGGCCTTCCATTCCTGTAAGGGCTGGTCTGCTCTTGATTTTTTGCTTATACATACTTGGATGTAAATATAGAGAATTTACAAGAGTCTTCCCTCTTTTCAGTGGATCTTGAACTCCTGTTTTGTCCCCCTGCTCTCACATTCATCAAGGTCTGCTTAATTATTTGGCCTCTTAGGCGTTGCTTTAAGAATCATGAAAGAGTTGCTGAAAAGTGGCTCCGCAAGCCGTGTTATCTTCTCAGGGCTTCCCTCCCTTCCTGGATCTTGGCTCTGCAATTCTTCATTGCCCTGTTAAGTTCTCTGGTGTTTTTATGCACGTGATCATTTCATTTTCCATCCTAATTGTTCTTACTGGAGGATTTGTGAGAACCATTCAGTTCATCATTGCTGGGAGCAGAACTGAAATTCTAAATTAAAACCTGTTTACAATGCACCTTTGTAATTGATCCTGATTTATTATGGTAGAAATTTTATGCCTCTTAAACCTCTTTATGGCTTTGGGACATAAACAAACATACAAAATGCTTTAGCTTTATAGACTGAGGATTATGGGCACTTTTACTAAAGGAATCTTTCTTGTAAGTGTTGCTTTTCTGGTCTACCACTGAAGGTATTCCCCAAAGGGTTCAATTTTCTCAGAGCTCCTGATTCATCCCTGACATGCTGTTAAAGGAAGAGAAATAGTCTTGTTATGGAGGGATGCCAACGAAAATCTCTGTCCTTATATTGATTTATTAGGATTAGGTAGTGTTTTACTCCTCAGAGGAGAGGAGAGTCATTTAGAACCTTCTAATAGCAGTTCCCATGGTATTTATTTCAATGATTTACTTTTTGACAGTCCATATCAGCTATAAACTATTTTAGCAATAAACAAAAAATACAACCCCCCCAACCAAACTATTGTAAAAGTGTGTCTGTGTACATATTTATGTGTATGTAAATACACATACACACACACCTGTTGTCTTATCTCTCCTTGTTGAATATTTTCTTTTGATATATCAAAATAAGATATCACATAATATGCTTAAATTTCCATGGAGAAAAGCTAGAAGTTACAGCAAAAGCTGAGGAATCAGAGCTCCCAGGATGCCAAAATAATTGGCCGAAACTAACGAGATTAAATAAGGAATTATATAAAATCCATTATTATGGATTAAAAGCCACTGAGGGAGAGTGGGCTGTGGGAAAGTCTTAGATCTGTGCCTGACTCCAGGCTCCAGGTCAGGTAGTAGGTGAAGGGGCTGACCTGTCCTAGCGGCAGGTGGAAGCTGGCAAGGAGGGATGGAATTGTGACTTATAGTTCACATAGGCCACCTGAGAGATGATTCTCAAAGTGGGGAATCTACTCTCGGATCACTGTCTGTAAAGATTCCTGTCTTGGGATAAAAGAGGTAGTGTCTGTATTCGAGGGTGAAGGCATATTGATAAAGCAATAAAAATGTGTTTATTTCCCACTGAGAAACCATTAGCATGGCTTTGAGCACCAGGGTTTAGTTTTGCCCTTCTCCAGAAATTTATACAGCTGGAATAACAGAAGCACACGGTGTGTATTCTTTTGGGTCGGGTTGCTTTGCTTAATTTTATTTTTTATGAGAGTCACTCAAGTTGTTGCCTGTGGTTGTAGTCTGTTCATCGTTATTGTATGAATATAACATTTATTATTCTATTGATGGATATTTAGATTCTAGCTTTTGTCTATGATGAAGAATTCTGTCATAAATATTCTTATTTTACATATCTTTTGATGCACATGTGAATGCATTTCTGTCTATCACATATAAATATATATATGGGAGTGGACTCTAAGTCATAAGGTGGCAATAACTTTTAAGTTTTCCAAATGAAGCCAAACAGAATTCAAAATGGTTATATACCAGTTAACATTCTTACCAGCAGTGTATGAAAAATCCCTGTTGCTCTACACACTCACCAACCCTTGGTATTTTCAGTCTTTTCAGTTCACCATTATGGTGGGTGCGGAGTGATACTTCTTTGTGATTTTAGTTAGCAGTTCCCCTGATTACCAGTGGAGTCCAGGACATTTTCATTTCTTAATTTTCAAGTTGGTTATTTTCTTTTCAAAAGTGTCTATTCATGTCTCTTGCCTATTTTTTTTTAAAGATTTTATTTATTTATTTGACAGAGACAGCCAGTGAGAGAGGGAACACAAGCAGGGGGAGTGGGAGAGGAAGAAGCAGGCTCATAGCGGAGGAGCCTGATGTGGGGCTCGATCCCAGAACGCCGGGATCGAAGGCAGACGCTTAACCGCTGTGCCACCCAGGCGCCCCTCTTGCCTATTTTTATCTTGTTTGTTTGTTGAGTTTTTCCTTATTGGTTTGTATGAGTTTTTCTGTATTACGGACATAAGCCCTTAGGCACTTATATGCTTTTGCAAATATTCTCTCAGACCCTTTGGCTTGTCTTTTTGCTCTTTTGAGGTTTATTTTTTCTGTCTTTTGTAAATCTTTAATCGAAGTATTATATACTTGTAGAGAGATGGTGTCTTTTGATGGAAAGCAATTCTTCATTTTGATGTGACCCAATTCATAAAACCTTCCTTCTATGTTTAATGCTTATTGTGTTCTATTTAAAAACTCCTTCCCTTTCTCACCCTCATGAAGATACTTTCCTTTAGAGCCTTTTGTTGTTGTTGTTGTTTTACCTTTCATATTTTATGTACATTCACCTAGAATTGATTTTTAGTTTAGTGTAGTTTAGAGTATCACTTTTAAGCAGCTTTGTGGAAATCTTGACTGATGATTAATTTGAAAGGTTGTTTGTGTAATTGCTGCATTATTGTTGAGCTATTTCATACTTGGACATTTTATCATCCACTGTGTTGGCCCCCGGATAGATATTTCAGTTATTTAATGTGTGTATACTATGCAGAAAATTTATAGGCTATGACATTTTTTTTTTAAGATTTTATTTATTTATTCGACAGAGAGAGAGACAGCCAGCGAGAGAGGGAACACAAGCAGGGGGAGTGGGAGAGGAGGAAGCAGGCTCATAGCAGAAGAGCCTGATGTGGGGCTCGATCCCATAACGCTGGGATCACGCCCTGAGCCGAAGGCAGACGCTTAACCGCTGTGCCACCCAGGCGCCCCAGGCTATGACATTTTTAAAAAAGATTTTATTTATTTGACATAGAGAGAACAAGCAGGGGGAGAGGCAAAAGGAGAGGGAGAAGCAGACTTCCCGCTGAGCACAGACCCTGACATGGGGTTAGATTCCAGGACCTGGGGATCATGACCTGAGCGCAAGGCAGATCCTTAACCAGCTGAGCCATCCAGGTGCCCCTAGGCTATGAAATTGTTTAATATTTAAAAATGTCGACGTGGCATGCAACATTTACGGAGACAGTAGTAAGGATTTATGAGAACCCCTAGCCCTATCCCACTTTGCCCATTGTTGTCTGTTCCCCAGAGTCCTTCAGCAGCCTCTGTTTCTGGTTATGAATCTTGTTTTAATACTCATTTATTAAATCAATCGTTGATTGATCAGCTTTATCCATTTGCTGTTGACTTCTTGTTACGATGAGATATGAACTTGATTCACTCACAGCTCTCCCTGTCTGCTCTCACACTACTGTTGTCACTTTCACTGATCACTTTTATTCCTTCAAAAGATGTCTTAAGACGGTCATTTCTGTTAACCATAATTTAGTTTCCCTGTCTGTAAGCACTCCAGGGCTGCCCCTACTTTTTTTTTTTTTAACCTCCTTCTTTCTCCATGTTGGTAACATTTACATTCTCTCCTGTAACCATATGTACTTTCTCTGTAACTTGATTCTATTGTATCTTGATTCTTTTTTTTAAAGCTGCCTTCACGATTTTGTGACAATGTAAACTGTATTCTCTGCAAAGCCATTTTTTTCTGAGCCTATAATTCCTTCTGTTTGGGTCTAATGCTGTGACGTCTGTGCTATTCAATGGGGTTGAGCATATTGTCAACTATCCTGCCGTCAAGTTCAGATGATTGTTTTTATATACTTATATACTCCTTTTTTATACTTTTCACCAAATCTTATCGTTCCTTTCTTTTTCCAAGTCTTTAGTCATGCTGTTTATTCTCTCTGTTCATTATACAGTTGACCTCCTTTCTCAGAGGATATCGGTTGAGGGTTATCGTTTATTTCTTTATTTTTTTAATTCATTTGTTTTAAACTGAATAATATTATTTCTTCTAAGATGATTTTTCCTTTTTCTTTTAATTTTGCTCATTTACTTATTTGTTTTTCTGTTTATTTTTACGATTTGTTTGCAAGCTTTCCTAAACTGGTTTCTGATTCTTAGATTTCTCTTCGTATTTTAAAACTAGGGAAGAGAAACATTGGTGAAAGTGCTGTGTTTGAGAGTAGGTTTTAGTGTCATCTGTGGTTTTAGGGCTTGGGTGAGGACTGTTACATTTTTTTGAAGACGCTAAGTGCCAAAGGGCTGGATGCTTTGTCCAGGGGCATCTCTCATCACATTAGCTTCTTTATTCTCTAATTCAGTGCTATCCGATAGAAATACAATGTCAGCTACAGATGTAATTTTAGATTTTCTGGAGGCCACACTTAAAAAATAAAAATATATAGGTATAATTAATTTTAATAAGGTATTTTACTTAATGAAATATATCTAGTTATTAAAATTTCAACACATAGCCAATGTAGAACCCTTGTTAATGAGATGGTTTACATTTCTGGGAAGGGCAGAGCGAAGTCTTAGAAATCCAGTGTGTGTGTTACACTCACAGCCCAACTCAGCACTGGTCACGTATCAAGGACTCGGTAGTCACAGCTTGCTGGTGGCCACCATGTTAGACTAGCCAGTTCTAACCAATCCATTTTTTTTTTTTTTTTTGAGTTTTGACTCAATTGTGTGAGGAGAAACCCTGGCTGATGGTTATTCTCAGAAGGGAGTTGACAGCTCTCCTTTCCTGTTTTTTTTTTTTTTTTTTTAAGATTTTATTTATTTATTTGACAGAGATAGAGGCAGCCAGCAAGAGAGGGAACACAAGCAGGGGAAGTGGGAGAGGAAGAAGCAGGCTCATAGCGGAGGAGCCTGATGTGGGGCTCGATCCCATAACGCCGGGATCACGCCCTGAGCCGAAGGCAGACGCTTAACGACTGCGCCACCCAGGCACCCCGACAGCTCTCTCTTCCACAGCTCTCTGTCACTTCACCCATGTCAACTCCACTCCGTCCTCCCTGCCTCCTTCAGTTCACTTCTGAACTCAGTGAGGTTCCAGGTTCCATGGGGCACACCTGCTCCTCTCACCCTGCAGCCCCCTCACTAGTATTTAGCATATGGCTCCCTTCACTCTACGTTTGCAGATACTAAGCCTCCCTGTATGTGTTCTCCCTGTACGTAATGTATTGAAATATCTTACTTTTTTGTGATCCCATTTCCATTCTCTTTGTTTTGGGAGCATTTATACCATTTTGCTCCTTTATTTTAACTTCAGTGGTCTTAGAGGGAAAGGGGAAATAAATGGGTATGTTTAAGCTGACCTCTTGAACTAGAAGCAGTTTATTCTTACCAGCAACTCAGCCAATGGCATAAATATGCTGTTTTGTATGTTTAATCCATTGTTTGATTCACATGTCCATGTTGATACTTCTATAATACATTTTGATATTTAATGGGATCCTTTAAACTGAGCAGTGAACACTTGGGTGAAGTTGTCTCTGTCATCTTAGATCAGTGCAGCTCCTCAGAATGGTGTATGATCATGTCTTTCAGATGGCCTTTGTGACATCTTGAATATATGCTTAAAACGTCCTGTCTCAAAAATACAATTGAAAGTTATAATTCCCTGTTCCTTGGCAACACCTTTGACTTTACCAAGAATGAGATAATAAGCATTTTCTCATACTTCTTACATATACAATTTATTTAAATGTAAATAAATATTTTCTTTTAAAGTAGTCACTGTAGAAAATGATGCATTTACTCTAACAAAACTACTAACTTGTTGAATACTTTTGGACTCCTATTAGGATTAAAGCACTATTATTTGAAAATTTTCAGTAGGGATATTTTTATTTTCAGGATGAGTTTGTTTATTAGGAATGACAGGGTGTACCTCAAAGTAGGGTCTCATGATGAAGTTTGGTGGCTGTTAAATGAGATGGGGGATGGATTTTCTGTTTTTATCTTTCTTTTGGATGCTTATAATCCAATACTGAAGAAAAATCAAAATAAAGTTCCCCAAGTGTCCTAAGCAATGTAAAACCTTTCTATACTATTTTCAAAGAGAGCCTGTAATGAGGTAATGAACTTTTATTATGTAAGCTTGAAAAATTTTTAGTGTATATTCATAGCTTATATATTAAATGAAGTGTTTTATGGGTTTTAAAAATTGGCCAAAGCTTTCCTTCTTTTTTTAAGTTTTTATTTAAACTCCAGTTAGTTAACATACAACGTAATATTACCTTCAGGTGTACAAGATAGTGAGTCAGCATTTCCATACAACACCCAGTGCTCACCACAAGTGCCCTCCTTAATCCCCATCACCTATTTCACCCATCCCCCACCCACCTCCCCTCTGCTAGTCATCAGTGTGTTCTCTATAGTTAAGAGCCTGTTTCTTGGTTTGTCTCTCTCTCTTTTTCCCTTTGCTCATGTGTTTTGTTTTTTAAATTCCACATGAATGGAATCATATGGTATTTGTCTTTATCCGATTGACTTATTTCACTTATCTGATTGATTTATTTCACTTTATCTGATTGACTCATTTCACTTATCATAATACTCTTTAGCTTCCTCCATTCCATTGCAAATGGCAAAATTTCATTCTTTTTATGACTAATATTCCATTGTATATATACACCACTTTTCTTTATCCATTCATCATTCAGTGGACACTGGCTGTTTCCATAATATGGCTATTATAGATAATGCTGCTATAAACATTGGGGTGTATTTGTCCCTTTGAATTAGTATGCTTGTATTCCTTGGGTAAACACCTAGTAGTACAATTGCTGGATCATAGGGTAGTTCTATTCTTAACTTTTTGAGAACTTCTACGCTGTTTCCCAGAGTGGCTGCACCAGTTTGCATTCCCACCAACAGTGTAAGAGGGTTCCCCTTTCACCATATCCTTGCCAACATCTGTTAGTTCTTGTATTTTTGAGTTTAGCCATTCTGACAGGTGTGAGGTGGCATCTCATTGTAGTTTTGATTTGCATTTCCCTAAGAATGAGTGATGTTGAGCATCTTTTCATGTGTCTGTTGGCCCTCTGTATGTCTTCTTTGGAAAAATGTCTGTTCATGTCTTCGCCTATTTCTTCACTGGATTATTTGTTTTTTGGGTGTTGAGTTTAATAAATTCTTTATAGATTTTGGATACTAACCCTTTATCAGATATGTCATTTGCAAATATCTTCTCCCATTCTGTAGGTTGCCTTTCAGTTTTGGGGATTGTTTCCATCGCTGTGAAGTTTTTTATTTTGATGAAGTCCTAATAGTTCATTTTTGCTTTTGTTTCCTGTGCCTCAGGAGACATATCTAGTAAGAAGTTGCTACAGCCAATGTCAAAGAGGTTACTACCTATGTTCTCCTCTAGGATTTTGATGGTTTCATGTCTCACATTTAGGTCTTTCACCCATTTAGAATTTATTTTTGTGTATGGTATAAGGAAGTGGTCCAGTGGAATGAACATCCACATTCATTTGCTTGTGGCTGTCCAGTTTTCCCAACCATTTGTTGAAGAGACTCTCTTTTTTCCATTGGATATTCTTTCCTGCTTTTTCTTTTTTAAAGAGTTTATTTTTTTTGAGAGAGAAGAGAGCTGGGGGAGGGGCAGAGGGAAAGGGAGGTAGAAACTCTAAGCAGACCCTGCATTGAGCATGGAGCGCAACATAGGGCTCTATCTCATGACCATGAGATCACTACCTGAGCCGAAACCAAGAGTCAGAGGCTTAACTGACTGCACCACCCAGATATCCCTATTCTTTCTGCTTTATTGAAGATTAACTGAGCATATAATTGTAGGTTCATTTCTGGGTTTTCTGTTCTGTTCCACTGATCTGTGTGTCTATTTTATGAATTGGCCAAAGCTTTTAAAATACTTAAACACATTTAAAAACTTCCTTACAAGGTTTTCTACTTAAAACTAAAAGTGTTACTTTTAGATTTTTCATTAACTATTACAGCCATACTCAGCAAATTGTTACTGAATCACTTAGGACAATATTTTATATTTGCCTAAAATATCTATAGATTGAGGATCATAAAATTCTAATTGATGAAAACTAAGGAATAATAGGAATGTTGACTAAAAATGGACAGATTACATAAAATCTTGATATTTGCAAACATTCAGACATTTCTGGTTAATTTTCAGCGGTACATCCCCGAGACAACTGGAAGTCAATGTTTTGTTTTGTTTTTAAGTTAGGTAAAGAACAGACTGTAGATAGTTAAAGCAGGAGAATGTCTCTAAATCTGGCTTTGAGGCTTCCCTGTTCTTTATATTAGTAGTTGTGTGTTTTATTGCTCCAGAGTAAGCAGAAACTGCATCAGAGGCTTTTTTCTCAAAGTGGTTAGGCCAGGGATTGATATGTACTGACTTAGGGTCCTAGGAATGAGAGAGGCATTTAATGCTGCTCTCTGTAACCTGGAGCTGAACTGGAAGATGGTCCACAGCCACAGGGAATTTCTCCTTAGTTTATATCCCTCAGCGGGAGTCAGGCCAGTTGGACCCCTCATCTTCTTCCTGTGTATGAAGCAATTAATGGAACAGTCATGGCCCGGACGATCCTTTGTCAGTAACCATCGCGTGCGTATTAAAACAGCAGCGTACAGATGGCACCTTCATTGTCATTGACAGGGAAAATTATGGGCAGTGGATTAAATTAAAAACTGAAAGGGAATATTCATGACAGGAAATTTGTTTCCTTTCCAGTGGTGGTTTGCATCAGTGGGGAGCAGCTGGTCACTGATGTCTCATCACAAACCATCTTTCCACTGGCTTCCTGCATTTTTCCAAATATCACTTTAAAAGCACACCAAATTAGAGAGAAATGCTTATAAAGTGCTTGAAACTTGATCTGAAACAGAGGAAATGAATAGCAAGATGGGACACATGTTGTAGCTTTGTGTAGATTGGAAAGATTGCACTGATTTCAGAAATCTGCTTTTTGAAGGAATATGAGTTTCCTTCTGACAATTATCATTGTATCTGTCAGGGAATCTAGAAAGGACTGTGGCTATGACCCGAGGTGGGTGGGATTCAGGCCTGGCTCCCCCACTAATAGGTTTGACTTTGGGTGTGTATCTCAATATCTGAATATGAAAAGAACCTTAAAATGTCATCATCTGTATGTATATAACTTTAAGGTTTTCAAACACTGTAATACACCTTATTTGTGTCTCTTCAATGATCATGTGAACAGTCTGCTACATTATGATCATTCTCATGTACGCAGAGAAGCCTTGGGACTTGAACCCAGGTTCGTTTGGAGATTTTTAAAAAATATACAATATTCAAGATATTTAAATAGGTGACCAATGAGATTTTATTACCATTTTGAATTATTTTGGGGGGATATTTGATATGTTTTATTTCACTGCGGTTATTGTTTCTAATGCTCAAATTGTCAGGTTGACTCATATGTCTTTTTGGTGTAGTTTCTGTGACCGTGGATATTTTCTCTGTTTCTAGAACAAAATAAAATGAAATGTACCAGGCTTATAGTATATCTCCCTCTCCAGACCTGGATCCCCCTTTATCAAGAAATTTGTCAGTGGGAAATTGTGTTTGGAAATCACTGATTGATAGTAGGTAGTAGAATGACTTCTGACTCGAGTCTACTGTATGTCTCAGAAAGAGATAACTGAACAAATGGGAAGTAAGAAAAATAAAAAAATGATTTTTAAAAAAGCTTCTAGAGTTCAAGGAAAACATGAAAGCAGTCACACCAAATACTTCAATTTCAACACACTGAGTATAAGAAAAGAAAATCTTTAATTCATTTAGAACAGATGAAAATCATTTGCCAAAGGATGATTGCCAAAATGACATGTGTCATCTTACAAGGAAAACCTGGGATTTGAGAAGACAGTGGGCTAGAATGTCAAAGCTCAGATGACAAACTGATTCATATCCCCCAAATCTCTACAAAGTCAAGTAGAAAAGCACACACACACACACACACACACACACACACACACAAATTAAGTATACAAGGATTCAAGGTTTACCACCCACAAACTATCTAAAAGAATTGTTAGGACGTGCATTTCATTTACGCAAAAACAAAAAAACCCAAATCCTAACCAAATCCTTATAAGTGGGGTATAAGAAATGTAAGTAGCCAGAGACCAGAAAAAATTCCCATTAAGCCTAAAGTGTCAAGCAACAACAATCTCTGAAATGTTTGAAATGTTCATAGCAATTTGTAGCCCAGATCTCTCCTGCACACACTCTCTCTTTATATATATATGTATGTATATATATATATATATACGTATATATATATATACATACATATATATATATATTTTTTTAATAAAAAATTTTAAATAACCACCATAAGAAAATTATAAAATTTTCAAACCTTGAAGGGGAAAAAAATGAAGCAAAGAAACTTAAACACTCCAGGATTATATAGAAATGGTTTTAACAAACACAGCAAAATGCTGTGGGGGAAAACAGCAACACATTTTGATGACAGAAACAAGCCCAGTCTTATCCATAATCACTATTGTGAAATGGTAGATACACCTATTTATAAATGGAAACCCCAGATTCATTTTTAAAAGTTCCAGCTATATGCTACTTTCAAATTAATCAAATTATGCTACTTCTAAATTAAAAATACTCAGGTAAAAAGAAACAGACCAAAATAAATATTAGATGGGAAAAAGCTACAACAGGGAGATGTTAACAGTAGACTCACTATTGTATCTTCCTCTCTTGGAGGCTCACTGGGATGATTAATTTTATGTGTCAGCTTGACTGGAGTAAGGGATGCTCAGATAGCTGGTAAAACATTATTTCTGGGGGTGTCTTTGAGGGTGCTTCTAGAAGAGAGTAGCATTTGAATTTATAGACTGAGTAAAGAAGAACTTTCATCCATGCTGCTGGGTGTCAGCCAATTCATTGAGGACCCTAATGGAACAAAAAAGCAGAGGAAGGGTGGATTTCGTTCTCTCTACCTGGACTGAGACATCCATCGTCTACCCAGGGATATCAGTGCTCCTGGTTCATGGGCTTTCCAAATTTTCAGTTCTGGAAGGACTTCCACTGTTGGCCCCCCAGTTCTTGGGCTTTTGGACTCAGACTGAATTGTACCACTGGCTTTCCTCATTCCCCAGCTTGCAGATGGCAGATCATGGGACTTTTTGGCCTTCGTAATTGTGGGAACCATTTCCTGTAATACATTTTATATATATCCTTGGTTTCTTTTCCTTCTTTTTTTTTTTTTTTTTTTTTTTTTTTTTTAGGGGAACCCTGACTAATGCATTCATTAAGGAAAGCCATCTGTAACTGGCCTGGGTGGGAAGGTGGCTTCACTAAGGTGTGAAGGCATTGACGCAGGTATCAAAGTCCAGTGGGAGGAAAAAGCATACATGTCAAGGGGTGATGACAGAGCTGTATACCTTGAGGAACACAGTGGGCCTCAAGGGCTCTGGATGCTCACTATGGATTGCAAGATCAGAGGGATGACAGCAGTAGCCAATGTCAATGCCTGGCTTTCCATTTAGTCCTTGCTGTAGCCCTGTCAGATATACTGCTATTCAACTTATTTTGTTAATTGAACACCAAAGTTGGTGCAAGTCCAAGGGAGTTGTAAAGGTGGGGCAAGTCCACGGGAGTTATAAAGGTGGGGCCACGATGCACTGAGAAACTACAAAAGGCATACAAACTGTTGAGAGCTCATCAGGTATCAGGGGTCATGCTGTGGACTGCCCTTTCTCCATCCTTCACCCAGCCCAGACCAGAAGCCAGGTTGAGGCAAGAGAGAAGGGAGCAGACTCATCCAGGCACTTTCCTTGCCTGCAAAAAAGCAGCCTGAAATGGCTGAAGGCCTAGTGCAAATAGAGATTTCCTGGTCCCTTCTAGCCAGAACTTGTCTTTTTCCCTTTGGTGATATCAGAACACTTCACTTATTTACAAGTTGCTGTGGGGAAGATCCAGAGAGATACATAAGATTTGGGATCATAAGAAGAGAGTTTAAAACTGAACTCACACCTTCTGTAATTGTTTGAGCTCAGGAATGCCACCACACCTCTTGGATCCTGTCCCTTAAAATAATAATACTTCCTGTGATAATGTCACAGTACTCTTGTAGGTGGTGATACTTTTTAAAAATTTGTATTTTTGTTAATATAGTTCTTGCACATAAATTAAGCACTGAAATAGATCTGTATGGCTTATTTATATACCTGCTTCCATTTGCATTTCCCAGAAGCAACCACTTTGAATTCTTAGCTGTTTCTTTGAGATGTACATCTATATCTCTAAATAAGATCCTTGTAGTAACCATTACATTTTGGTTTAGAGTTATGTTCAATATCCAAGGACTTCCCAATACTGAAGGTGAGGATTTATTTCTCCATTCACTCCCCACCCCCAAACAAGTAATACATTTCCCCTTTTCTTCCCATTTTCTCTCAATGGAATTATATCACTGTTTTTTGGTTAAGTTAATGTATAGTATGTATGTCAAAATAATTATGATATTCACATTTGAGCCATGTAGTAGACTATGATTATATTTATTTTCTAGCATTTTTAAAAATTTTCCTCAGGGCTAATGCTATTATCTTTTTTCAGTTGTTGAATTTTTCATGTAAAAAATCAGTTTCATCCCCTACTTTTTAGTAGACGTCTAAATTGTTCTTCTGTGTTCAGACACATGTAGTTTTGTATTTTTCTGGTTCTTAGAGACATATCTTTTGAAGCATTTTGTCTTCCTATTTGGAACTAAATTGGTTGTTCCCTAGGTCTGCTGCACAGCTGTCAAATTGGTATTTTCTTTTACCATTGGGTTCTGTCAACAAATCTCTGATAGCAACTGGGTATCCTACAATTCAATTCAGTTCTCACCCCAACTACCCAGAGTTAGCATCAGATCTGACAAGATAAAGGGCGCAGAGCCCAGCAAGACTGTTCTTCCTTTAGATGTCAGCTCTCAAGTGGGGTCTCCAGGCTATCAGAACTTTTGCGTGGTTGACAGCAAATTCAGGGCTTTCCAAAACCACCTCAGGTTTGATAATTCACTAGAACAACACACACAACTCAGGAAAATGCTGTGTTATTATAAAGGATACAAATGAGTAGCCAGATAAAGTGGTATATAGGGCAAGGTCTAGGAGGGTCCCAAGCACAGAAGCCAGATCGTGCTACCCTCTGATACACCAACCAGGAAGCTCTCCCAAGCTTTGTTGTCCAGAATTTTTAGTGAAATTCCATTTTGTAGACATGCTTGATTAAATTATTTGCCACATTATTGAACTCAATTTCTAATACCTCCTCCCCTCTTTGAAGGTTGAACTGAAAGTTCGAGCCCTTTAATCTCATCTAGGTTTTTCTCTGATGACCAGCCCCCATCCTGAAGCTTTTCAGGGAATCCCCTCCTTTTGCCTTAAGTACTTCATTGACATAATGAAGTCATTTCTATCATTCAGGAAATTGCAAACATTTTTGAAACTCTGTGTAATTTCAGGAACATGGAACAAAGATTGTGTATATGTGTGTATTATTTTTTTATAATACTACAGCTATCAAGTAGAGAAGTCCTGTTGCTGTTCTCTATTTATGTCCTTTTCAGGGACCCATAACATTTTTATAGGTTTCTGTTCTCATTCTGGTGGGTAGTGTCCATCAGTAGCAGTCTGGAAAAGGGAGAATAGAAGAACATATTTTCAAGGTCTTATGTGACTTTATTTTTTTCTTGTACTTGGTGGATAGTTTGGCTGGGAATAAACTAAGTAATTTTTCCTCAGAATTTTGTCGTTTCTTTGTCTTCTACCTTCCAGTGTTCCAATTTCCAAGAGCTCTGTTTTGCGCTCTGAAAGTTCCTTGGTGGTGGTATCTGCTTCCTGTTGAAACTTGTTCTTTTTACATTGATGCCATAGCTTTTCTTCCATCTCTGAAGTTATCGTTTTAAAGTTTAAAAGTTTTCATCTCCCCATATTGTCTGTTTCTGCAAAGTCTCTTCTTTGCTTATTTTGGTTTCTGTTTTTCATGTTAGAGGCTTTACCATAATGAGAAGTGATCCTTGATAAGAAGGTTGTGTGTATGTGTGTGCGTGTCTGAGTATCTCAGTGATGGTGGTGGAGTCGGCTTCACTATAACATGATTTGGCCGGGACGATATTTTGGGGACATTGGTATTTTTAGATCTTTTCTTGGGGATGATCAGTTTGCCCAGAGAAAGTAGTGCTATTATACAGCCTGGACAGTATGAGCCTCACCAAGTTTTGGGAGCCAAGAAGGGACAGGGGCTAGAGAGGCCAAATACTCTTAACCCCATGTCTGTTTTCAGAATGTTACCTGTGTTGTAGCTGTACCTGTGTCTCTCATATAGAGACCAGAGAGTTCTATTATTCTGCCAGGGCAGGGAGGAGCAATTGCCAGGTGTGCATGCGAGTATATTGGGACAGTTAGGTGATTCTTATACTTTTTTCCAATCTTCCTGTTTTTTTTTAATAATAATTTTTTATTATGTTATGTTAGTCACCATACAGTACATTCTTAGTTTCTGATGTAGTGTTCCATGATTCATTATTTGTGTATAATGCCCAGTGCTCCATGCAATATGTGCCCTCCTTAATCCTCCTGTTTTAACGCCATCTATACTTTCACAGTCACAGTTAGGTGCTACCTTTAATCTGTAAGCTGTTCTGGGTTCTGTGTCAGCTTCCTCTATGTTGACTTAGATTTGCACTTTGTAGACTCTGACAAGTTTTCATTTCTTGTTCATTTCTGTTTCAGATCCAAGTTGTTTATGTTATCTCCTTTCATATTTGCCTTTTATTGTAAATGTGAATTTATGCCTTGACACATTTATTTTTTTTTTTAATTTGGGAAGAAAAGGATGTATGCTTATGTCCAGATTGCATCTTAATAGGAATTTTCTGAATGGTGGTACTGACCCAGGACTATGTGCCAGAACCCTATGAAGAACTTTGTCAAATATGAGTGCCTGAAGGATATAACTGAGAATGTAGAATAAGGAACCCCTGAAGATTCTTTACTCCACAAAAATAAAGAAGAAAAGTGAACATTTTTTCCAAAAACAACTTTTTTTGGAAAACTTTGGAAATTAACCAAACGCCTATAGATGTCAAAGGCTTATAGATTTATTCAAGAAAATCAACTGAATCTTGGTAGTAACAGTGAACTTTGTAACTCTCCCTATTTCCATTCCCCTATCTTCAGCAGCCCAGTAGCATTGAAACCTTTAGTCTGCAATCATACTGAAAGCCATCAGCCTACCAGCACTGAAGGGAACAGAACAGCATTACGGTTCCTTTATAGTCTAAGTTCCAGAGAATGGTCATTATTTGTTTCATCCAGTGATTCTTTAGAAAACCCCTACTTGCAAAGTTATCTTTAGCAGATCTAATCCAGAGCTTGCCCTGTCTATAAAGCCTTTTCCCTAGGAGCATTTGTTGAAAAAAAATGTTTTCCCTCTGACTCCCATTTCCATATTCCTTTGGTGCCATCATAATTTCTTTGTTTTTGTATTTTTTCTTTTTATCTATTGACTCCTTTCACCCTTTTCTCCCCCCTACCTCCAACCCCCACCTGTTCTCTGGATCCACGAGCTTGTTGTTTGTTGTTGTTTTAGATTCCACATATAACAGAGATCATATTGTATTTGTTTTTCTGTGTCTGACTTATTTCACTTCGCATAATACCCTCTAGGTCCATCCATGTTGACACAAATCACAAGATTTCATTTCTTATGGCTCAATAATATACCATTGTGTGTGTGTGTGTGTGTGTGTGTGTGTGTGTATATATATATATATATATATATGTGCAATTTTTCCATCCATTCATCCATTGATGGACACTTGGGTTGCTTCCATATCTTGGCTATTGTAAACAATGCTGCCATTATCATGGAAATGCAGATACCTTTTTGAGTTAGTGTTTTTGGATAAATACTCAGATGGTGAATTAAAATTCCATTTCAATTTTTTGAGGAATCTCCATACTGGTTTCCATAAAGGCTGCAACAAATTATGTTCCCACCAATTATGTTCTCCACATTCTTGCCAACATTTCTTTCTTTTCTTTTTTCTTTTCTTTTGTTTTCTTTTTTTTTTTTTTTTTTGCTATTCTAACAGGTGTGAGGTAATATCTCATTGTGACTTTGATTTATATTTCCCTGATGATTGATCATGTTGAGTATATTTTAATGTACCTCTTGTCCATCTCTATGTCTTCTTTTGAAAAAATGTCTAGTCAGATCTTCTGCCCATTTTTAAATTGGATTGTTTGTTGTTTGTGCTATTGAATTATATGTTTTCCAGGTTGAAAATTTTAGAAGTAATTGCTTAAGCTTGTAGCTGCCTGAGTCAATGGATGACATGTGGGGAAAACACTATCTAACCAGAAGACTATAAAAGGAAAGCTAAGGAATTAGATGCCCATAGGATCTTTGAAAACCTCCATAAAGCACATGTAAGGCTATGCACATGCTCTGGAAAGACCTGAGAAGCCCTTACTTTTCACCTTTGATTGACCTTGAGGCTATGTGTAAGCAGGAAGTGAATGCCAAAGAAAAGTAGTGAACTGCCCGGCTGACTGTTCAAAACTTCCTTCAACACATAACAAAGCCTGTTGACAAAGACTAGGAGACTTATTCATTCCAGGCATTTAAGGAAATCCCTATTCCATCCTTAACTGAAAACTAAGTAATCAAACAATTACTTCACTGGCCACACACAACAAAGAATACAGATTTTATAAAATTAATTGAGAAAAATTACTAAATAAACAACAAGATCAAACCTAGGGGAGGGAGAATATGATTTTCAGAGTTGTCACATTATATTATATAACGTGTCCACTTTTGAACAAAAATATACAAGACATGCAGTGAGAAAGAGAGTATGGCCAATACACAGAAAAAAAGCAATCAATAGAAACTATTCTGAGGAAGCACACAGATTGAATTTATATATTTCCAATGAACTAAAGAGAATTTTTGTCTAAAGAAAAGTATAAGAATGATGTCTCACCAAATACTGAAGAAAGAGATAAATATTATAAAAAAGAGCCAGATATAAATTCTGGAGTTGCAAATTACAGTAACTGAAATAAAAAACTCACCAGAGAGTTTCAACAGCAGATTTAAGCAAGTGAAACAATGTAACTAGGAATTTGAATTTAAGTCAATTGAGATTATCCAATCGGAAGAACTTAAAAAAAATAAATGAACTAAGTCTCAGAGACCTGTGCAACATCAACACATATATTAGCATATGTAAAATGGGAGTCCTAGAAGGAGGGAAGAAAAAGGGGAAGAAAGAATATTTGAAGATATAATGGGTGAAAACTCCCCAAATTTGATGAAAAACATTAATCTATATATCCAAAAAGTTTGAACTATAAGGAAGGTAAACACAAAGGGATCAACACTTCATAATCAATTGATTAATGCATACAGAAGATGTGATATATATATCACATATATATTTTTTCTTTTTATCTTTATATTATTTTATATTATATATAATACTTGTGTATTTATATTATATATTACTATTATATATACTTATATATATATATATATAATGGAATATCATTCAGCCATTAAAAAAGAATGAAATCTTGCCATTTGCAATGACGTGGATGGAGCTAGAGAGTGAATTAAATGAGTCAGAGAAAGACAAATACCATGTGGTTTCACTCATATGTGAAATTTAAGTAACAAAACAAACGAACAAAGGAAAAAGAGATAAACCAAGAAACAGACTCTTAATTATAGAGAACAAGCTTATGGTCAACAGAAGGGAGGTGGGTGGGGGGGTTGGGTTAATTAGGTGATGGGGATTAAGGAGTGTACTTGTCATGATGAGCACCAGGTGGTGTTTGGGAGTGTTGAATTACTATATTGTACACCTGAAACTAACATAACACTGTTAACTAACTGGAATTAAAATAAAAACTTAAAAAAAAAACTTCATAATCAAAATATTGAATGCCAAATACAGAAAGAATTTTGAAAACAGTAGAATGCAAAGGATCCTCAGATTAACAGCTGACTTATCTATACACATCATAAAGGCTATAAGACAGTAGGATGGCATATTCAAAATACTGAAAGAAAAAAAACTCAACCAAGACTTCTATATCCAGCAACACTATCTTTCAAAAACGAAGGAGAAATTAGTACATTCTCAGATTTTGAAACTCCAGATCATTTTGTAACTGTATATGGTGATGGATGTTAACTAGATTTATTGTGGTGGTCATTTCACAATACATACAAATATTGAATCATTATGTTGTATACCTGAAACGAATATATGTCAATTATACCTCAGTAAAAAACTACCTAAATAAATGGAAAAAATCCCATGTCCATGGATTCCAAGATTTAGTATTGTTAAAATGGGAATACTCTCCAAATGAATCTGTGGTTTCAATGCAATTCCTATCAAATTTCTAGCTGGCTTTTTTAGACAAAAGAATCTTGAAAAAATGTTGGAAGACTTGCTCCAGTAATCAAGAGTGTATGATACTGACATAAGATTAGATTTATGGATCCATGGATTAGAGTTGAAATCTACAAATTATTGGTCAATTGCTTTTTGACAAAGGTGCCAAGATAAGTAAGGATTTTTTTTAATAAACAGTTCTGGGACAATTGCATATCTATGTTAAAAAATGAAATTGGACCTCTACCTCCTACCATATAACAAATTTAGCTCAAAATGTATCAAAGAACTAAATTTAACTGCTAAAACTATGTAACTCTTAAGGGAATCTATGTGGTATATCTTTGTGACCTTGGATTAGGCAATGTTTTCTTAGATATGACATCTAAAACACATCTGAAACAAAAAATAAACTGAATATTGTCAAAATTAAAAACTTTGTGCATGAAAGGATACTATAAGAAAGCAAAAAGATAAGCCCAAGGTCCTAAGGATTTTCTCCTATGTTTTCTTTAAAAGTTTACAGTTTTACATTTTTCATTTAAATCTCTGATACATTTTGAGTTACTTTTTGTATAAGATATGAGATTTAGGTTGACTTATTTTATATGATATATAATTCCTGCAGCCCTATTTGTTAGAAAGATTTATTTATTGAATTTTTGCACTTTTGTCAAGATCAATTGGCCACACTTCTGTGGGTCTATTAATGGATTCTTTATTTTATTCCATTGATCTGTATGTTAAGCCCTCTACTGATACCACACAGTTTTGATTACTGAATCCGTTTAATAAGAACTGAAATATAGTAGGATCATTTCTCACACTTCTTTGAAAATTGTTTTAGTTATTATTTTTTTCATCTTTCCATATGCTTTTAAAATCTTGTGAAATCTACAAATATCTTGCAGGAATTTTGATATAATTGAAATAATTTGAAATATATGTATCAAATTGGAGAGTATTATATTGAGTCTTCTAATTCATGAATATGTTATGACTATGCATTTATTTAGATCTTTGATTTTTATCATCTGTATTTTTAGTTTTTAATGCATAAGTCCAATAGATGCTTTGAAGATTTCCTCCCACCCTCCCTCTTTTCCTTCCTTCCCTCCCTCCCTTCCTCCTTCCTTCCTCCTTTACCTTCCTTTCCTTTATGCCTTCTTTTCTTTTTGTAAGCAACTATAAATGGTAATGTATTTTTAATTTTGTTCATGTTTTGTTCATTACTAGTATGTAGAAATAGAATTGATTTTGGTGTATTCATTTTGTATTCTACCGCATTGCTAAACTCCTTTATTACTGGAACTTTTTTTGTAGATTCCTTGGAATTTTCTATGCAAACAGTTATGTTTTCTGCAAATGGTGACAGTTTATTTCACCCTTCCCCATATGTATGCCTTTTTTTTTTCTTGAACTTATTGCACTGCTAGAATTTCCAGCACTATATTGAATAAGAGTATAAAGAACAGACATTTTTGCCTTATTTCTGATCTTGGGGAGAAATTATTGATTCTTTTATCACTAAATATAGCATTAGCTGTAGATTTCTTGTAGATGTTTCTTAAGAAGTTGGAGGCATTTCCCTCTATTCCTATTTTTTTTTTAGAGTTCACTGTTTATTCTGATGCAATTGATATGATTGTGTGATTTTTCTTGTTTTTCCTGTTAATATTCTGATTTTTATATTGATTGGTTTTTAAATGTTAAACCTACATCAAAAACTAATGAAGTACTGTGTGGTGACTAACATAACATAATAATAAAAAAAAAATGTTAAACCAGCCTCAAATCCGTAGAATTAACTCTGATTGGTCATGACAGATAATTCTTTTTATATATTGCTGAATTCTATTTGTTCACATTTGTTACTGATTTTTCTGTCTATGTTCATGAGAGATATTGTCATATATTTTCTTTTTTTATACTTTATCTTTTTCTAATCTTGTTTTCAAAGTAATAATAATTTCATAAATATATCGGTATTACCTCCTCTTCTAATTCTGGAAACGGTGTATAGTTGTTGTTCATTCTTCTTTAAATGTTTGGTATAATTTAGTGAAATCATCTGGGCTTGGATATTTCATTTCTGGGAGTTTTAAAATTACAAATTGAGTTTCTTTATTAGCTATAGGGCTTTTAAATTATTTATTTCATATTGGATATATTGTGATAGTTTCTTTCTCTTTCTTTTCTTTGGGGGGGTTGGTCTGTTCTAAATTTTCAAACTTATATGCACTGAGTTCTTTGTATTGTACCATCTTATTATCTGTTGGTTGTCTGCAGGATCTATTTTTACATCCCATATTATTCTTGATTTGGCTATTTGTATCTTCTCTCTCTTTTCTTTATTGGTCTTGCTTTTGTTAATTTTATTGGTCTTTTAAAATAATTAGCTCATTTCATTGATTTTTCTCTACTTGTTTTAAATTTTATTGGATTCTGTTTTTTTATTTATGTTTTTTTTTTTATTATTTTTGCTTTGGGTGTTTTGGTTCTTTTTTTTATAGATTCTTCAGATGGTAATTTAGACTATTGATTTGAGACTTTTCCTCTTTTCTCATGTATGCAATCAAGTGCTATAAATTTCCCTCTCAGCACTGCTTTGTTTCACTTCTACAAATTTTGATGTTATATTTTCATTTTCAATGTATTTTTAAACGTCTCTCTTGTGTATTCCTCTTTGAGCCACACATTATTTAGAAATATGTTCTTCAGTGTTTTAGCCTTTGAATATTTTCTTGTTGTCCTACTGATACAGATTTCTAGTTTACTTTCATTGTGGTTGGAAACCAAACACTTTGTATGACTTCAGTTATATTAAATATTTTTAAGGTTTGTTTATGGCCCAGAATATGCTCTATCTTGGTATACAATCAGTGGGCACTTGAAAAGAGAGTATTCTGCTTTTGTTGGGTGAAGTGTTGTATAATGTCGTTATATCCTGTTGGTAGGTATTTTGATAAGTTCTTCTGTAAGCTTGCTGATTTCCTTTCTGCTTGTTCTTTTGAGTGCTGAGAGAGAAGTATAAAGAGCTCCAACTATAATAGTGGATATTTCTACTTCTCCTTTAAGTTTTTTCAGTTTTTTTTTTTTTTTGTATGTGTTTTGAAGTTCTCTAGTTTTGTGCACACACATATAGGATTGCTATGTCTTGGTGAATTGACCCTTTATCATTATGTAAGGTCCTTATCTGTCTCTGGTAATTTTCTTTGCTATGAAGGCTACTTTATTTGATACTAATATAGCTACTTCTGATTTTTTTGGATAAGGTTTGCGTGCTATTTCTTTTTCTATCTTTTTACTTTCAACCTGCCTATATTGTTTTATTTGATGTTAAGTTTCTTTTAGACAGCATAGTTGGGTTATTTTTTTTTTTTTTTAAGATTTTATTTATTTATGTGACAGAGAGACAGCCAGAGAGAGAGGGAACACAGCAGGGGGAGTGGGAGAGGAAGAAGCAGGCTCACAGCAGAGGAGCCCGATGTGGGACTCGATCCCGGTACGCCAGAATCACGCCCTGAGCCGAAGGCAGACGCTTTAACGACTGCGCTACCCAGGCGCCCCTGGGTTATGTTTTTTAATCTACTTTGCCAGTTTCCTTCTTTAAATTACTATATTTAGGCCATTTACATTTAATATAATTATTGATATGTTAGGGCCTAAGTCTGTCATTTTGTTTTTGTTTTCTGGTGCTTCTATCTTCCCTTTACATTTTTCTGTTTTGTTTTACCTGCTTTGTGTAGGTTATTTAAACTTTTTTTTGGAATTTCCTTTTTGATTTATCAATAGTGTTTTTAAGTGAAATTCTTTATGTAGATTTTTAGTGGGTGTTCTAGGTGTTGCTTTACATATAAATAGCTTATCATTGTCTGCCGATGGGGTCATTTTATCTGCTTGAGCTCAGAGTAGAAATCTTACCTCTGTTCTCATCCTTTACCATGCCTGTTTATAATATCATCTTTACTATTTCCTCTACATACATTTAGAACCATCTCAGATTTTTTAATTTTTGTTTCAGTCATCAAACACAACATAGAAAACTCAGCAGGAGAAATTTGATCATATTTACACGTATTTTCGCTTGCTCTATTTTTTCCTCCTTTATGTTCAAGCTTTCTTCTTTTATGTTTCCTTTTTGCTTAGTGAACTTTCTTTAACCAGTTTTTAAAGATAGAGTCATTAGCAACAAATTCTTTTAGTTGCCTTCACCTGAAAATATCTTGAGTTCCCCTTCAATCCTGACTAATATATTTCACTACATATGGGGTTCTGAGTTGACTTTTTTTTTTTTTTTCTTTTACACTCGAAAGTGTTATGCCAAGTTCTTCTGGGTACTGTGGTTTCTGATGACTAATACACTATCATTTGAATTGCTTTTGCCCTATAGGTGAAGTATTGTTTTTTTCTTGCTGTTTTTAAAGGTTTTTCATTGTCCTTAGTTTTTTACTATGATGTGTGTTGGTAGGGACTTCTTTAGATTTATCTTGTTTGGAATTTGCTCACTTCTTGAAACTGTAAATTTGTATCTTTTTCAAATTTGGGAAGTGTCAGCCATTATATCTTCATGTACTTTTTCAGTTCCACCTTCTTTTTGATTCAAGACTCCAATAATACAATTGTTAGATCTTTGTTGTAGTTCCATAGGTTGCTAGGGCTCTGTTCATTTTTTTCGTTTTTTTTCAGTTTAATTTTTCTCTGTTTTTCAAATTGGTTAATTTCCATTGTTCTATCCCCCAGTTCACTCATTCTTCATTCATTCTGCTGTTGAGCCTATCCATTTAGTTTTTTGGGTTTTTTTTTTTAGGTTATTTTATTTTTCACCTTTGAAGTTTTCATGATTTTTCTTTACATCTTGTATTTCTTTTCTGAGACTGTCTTTTCATTTATTACTATTGTGCTTGTAATTGCTCTTTGAAGCATTTTTATGATGTTTGCTTTAAAATCTTTATCAGATAATTCTAACATCTTTCAGTTGTTCACCTTGTTGGCATCTGTTAAATGTTTTTTTAAATTCACTCTGAGATCCTCCTGTTTCTTTGTATGATGAGTGGTTTTCAAGGAACCTAGACATTTTGGTTATTATGTTAGGAGACTCTGGGTCTTATTTAAACTTTCTGTCTACCTGTCTTTCTCTGGCAACACTCTAATAGAGAAAGAGGGGGCATTGACTAACTGCTAGGTGAGGGTGGAAGTTGAGATATCCTACTTGGCTTCTGTTGGTTGACATGAGGAAAGGGGAGAGGGATGGGCCCCTTCTTACTTCTAGGCAGATATGGATTTCTATTCCCCCCTACATTACTGCTTAGTGGAAATGAAAGTCATGGCTTCCAAATTGTCCTTCTGGTACATAAGAATCAAAAATAAAACTAGGGAATTCACTGCAGTGTTATTCCTTGGTACTAAGGTCTATAGGCAGTCTGCCTTCTCCTGTACACTTTTTAGAGTCTTTTTGTGTTTGCATTGTATATAACATCCAGAGTTTTTAGTTGCTTTTAGTTGCATTTAGTGGTAAGAATGGGAAAAAGTATATCTACTCCATCTTTCTGGAACTTAATCATTTTTAGTGCTCTTGCAATGAGCACTTAAAAATTTTATAGTAAGTCAAAATATATAGTATCAAAATGAGATAAGAATCATAACTCCTATAGTTATGCATATGTTAAGGTCAGTATCCCATCCTGCATATATTTTATTTAGAGAGGTCAAGTAACTCTTAGTAAAGCAGGTTCAAGGTGAGAGAAGATTTCAGAGAGCAGTTCAGTATTGAAGAATCAGATCATATTCATGAGTAAACAGGGGATGAGAAATAGGAGGATCACAGAATAGAATTTAAACAATGGGTAATACTATAAGTACAATTTGATGGGATGCTTTTCTCCCAAAACACATTTTAATGTATTTTTCAGATAATTACATTCTTTTAAAAACATTTTAGTAATTACACAGTATTCCCCTTTATGGATATGCTATAATTTATTATTGGGCAGGTAATTTATTTATAATATTGTGAGCACTATAAGTAATATAATCAGTACCTTTGGACTTCCTTGTTAATTCTGATTCCTGACCATTTCTTTAAGGTCATTTCTTAGATGTAGAATTAGCCCAAAAATTTAGTAGTGGTTTTTTTTTTTTTTTAAGTTTCTTGACATAAAGGCAAATTTAAATGTTGCTTTGAAGAAAGTATGTAGCAATTTACACATTGATTCAAGTGTTGGAAGCTACCAGTTTTGCTATTCTGTCATCAGCTCCTGGGTCTTACCATTTTAAAATACTTACTTAGAAGGTGACTTGGTTTAGTTTATATACATACACCTTTGCATTGGTACAGATTTAAGACAATGGTCCAAAGTTGTGGAAGCCAATCATTCTTTCAGTTTCCCAGGATCATTTTCTTTTTTTTTTTTTTTAAGATTTTATTTATTTATTCGACAGAGATAGAGACAGCCAGAGAGAGAGGGAACACAAGCAGGGGGAGTGGGAGAGGAAGAAGCAGGCTCATAGCAGAAGAGCCTGATGTGGGGCTCGATCCCACAACGCCGGGATCACGCCCTGAGCCGAAGGCAGACGCTTAACCGCTGTGCCACCCAGGCGCCCCCCAGGATCATTTTCTATTATCTATCCATGAGCCCATACCCAAAGGGGGACAAGTCCAGGATGTGGAAATGTGACAATATTTCAAAGTTTTGTTCATTATTTATAAATTTGATGTTAGAATTCAGTAAAATGAGAGAAGACAAACATATTCAATGGCAATCTGTCGCTTTTTTTCCCATTTGTATGTTTTGAGAAGTCTCATTTTATCCCTGTCATCCAAATCAGCAATACATATTCGTAATCTTTGTGGTATTATTCCTTTCCTTTTCATTTATGAATTAATTGGGCAAGATTTTCTTTCTTACTGTGTGTTTATATAGTTTGCAAGAGCCAGAAGAGAAGGTGTGTTCTGATCCTCTTAACCATCCTTCCCCTGTGCTTTCTGATGGAGCTGACCACTGTCAGAGACTGTAGGGAGACCTGAGAACAGAGGGGTGGCTTTAAACTCCTGGCAAAATAAGTTAGGTAGCATCTTGGGAAGGTCCTACTGGGGGCAGGAGGGGAAGTGAGTGCTGCAGCATGTGGTTGGTCAGGGAAGGTTAGGGAAGTGTCTTTGGGAGCTAGGAAGAAGATAGAGAGCAACTCACTCTGGAAGTCGGTGAAAGTTCTTAAGAAATGTCAAGGGAGTACTTCCTTCCTGGGAACCTCTCCTTATTTCATAACCTAATCCTTTATAACAATCTGTTTATGGAATCCAAGTTAGGGCAAGTGCATCCCCTTGTTAAACTGAAGAGAAACTGATTGTTGTTCTAGATTATAATGAATATAAAAATAGGTGCAGGTTCATTTTGATCTACTGGTGAAGGCATGATTATAGATAGAGAGGGGTTAGGAGATGGAAGTTGTGGAAGAGAGATTCAACTGCAGTTGTTGTAGATTTCAACTCAGGCATCCCCTGTACTGAGCATTTTCTTCCTAGCAAATTCAGGGTTTATAATGAAAAAAAAATTCCCTGAAATATTAAGTGTCTGACATGTAACAAAAGGTCATTTATTAAGGAAGGAGATACTTTGGAACTTTATGCAAACTATTTAATCACCGGAATCACGAGAAAGTTCCAAAGTCATTCTGTTCCTGATTTTGTGATAGGAACATTTTTCTTGGTAATTGGTATAGTGTGCTTTATGGCACGAATCACTTCATTGTACTTCCCAGAAGAAGAAATGAGGTCTGTGAATAGTCTGAATTTGGCTTATTTAGCTCCTCATTGTTCCATGTAGAATAGGGCATCTGAATATGCTCTGTATTAGATGGGAAATGGACTTCTGGGCTGGGGAAGGGAGAGGTGTAGAATTTTCCTTTCTTAGTGTTAGAACTCTGTGGTGATTAGTTAGAATGAATTGCCAGGTTATTTCTGGGCACTGGTAATTTATTAGCTTTCTACAAGTCCATAAGAAAAGCCTAAAGATCCATAGAGGACTCATTATTTATAGATTGTATAGAGGAACAAAAAGGATCCTATAATTCCATTTGGGAGCCACGAAGTTAGTCAGGTTCTTTGGGATTTCTCAAAATCCTTGTGATAACAGCATGAACTGGGGATTTGTGAGAGAGCATAGTAGTGCTTTCTCTTTGTTGATGTCCATCATTTGGGTAGTAATCTTTAGCCCTCAGGTTTCCAAGGTGACCCCAGCCTGGTTTCTTTAAAGGGTAGAACCTTAAATGCAGACTTCTCTGCTACTGTGTTCTTAGGTTTGGAGTTGGCACTGGGGGCTGCCTAGGTAGCAGCATGCATGAGAACATGAAAAACTCAGAACAGGCATGTTAGGCCATGTTGGGCCATTTTGGGCCACCTTTAGGCCAGGGGGGACTTGTGGAGCCTCTATAGAGGATGAAGTGTTGCCATATAATGCTCCTGCCTCTCCCTCAAGTATCTGTATGGCAGAGAGCAGGTCCTTAATACAAGTGCATCACCAGGGGTGGGCATTTGGTCCCATAATTAGCTTGAAGAGGAAGACACTTCAGGTCAGCTGCTGTGGGAAGGACCTTTAGACTACTTCAGCAGTGCTGACTCCCCCATGCACATGTGTCAGGGACCCGCTGCATAGACTGCACCCACACCACCCGCTCTCAGCCATCACCTGACCTCTGACTCCTCTGATGTGGTCCAGAGGTAGACATTGGCTTATCTTTTTACAGAAGCTCCCACCATCTGGCCTCTCCTTTACTAGATCTTTGGTTGCTTTAAGTGCCCATCTTTTCCTTTTTTTGTTGTATTTTGTTGAAATATTCGGAGGAGGGAAATACTGCCATTTTGCTTCTTATCTCCTTCTCGATTAAGGTGTTCAGGGTAACATGCTGTTTGGAAATGGGTGACAAGGACTCTCAACTTCTTTTCCTGAATTTTAGTTCTTAGTGCTCTGAAATCACCACAATGAAATCATTGCCTTCTAGTTCCTATAGTTTAGCAACATATTCCTATAAGTTATTCTCTTTAGCCTTCTCTGTTCGAATGAGTTTAGGAACATCTGAAAACTTAGAAATTTCTCTGCCTTTCAGATAATGTGTAAAAATCTCAACGTTGATTCTGAAAGAAATCCCCATGTAGGCTCTTTGACCCCATTTGTTTTTCAAACCCTGGAATGAATGATGCTGAGATGGATCATTAGAAGTCTCTGCTACTTCTCATACCTTTTTAAATTTTCATTATCTGTAAAATACATTTTACACCATAGTCCATCAATTCTAAGATTTTTTTTTTTTTGCATTTTAACATTTATGGAAAATACATGTCTTACAAAGTTGAATGGCATTTTAGATTTGATGTCAGAGTCTTGTTCTGATGCTTGCTTCATCTCTTCAGATTATTTTTTCTTGTCTTTTAGTTGCCTTCTGGTTTTTCTGTCATAAGTCAGAAATGACCTATAAGGTAATAGGAGTTGAGGGAAATACTATACCTTAGTATGAGAATTTACGTTAGTTTGTCTAGTGGTTAGACATTACTGTTTGCTGTAGCTTTAGGTGCCAGAGGCTTCACATTCCTCTAGTGTTCTTATTTTTGTCTCCTTGCTTGACCTTGGCCTGCCTTTGGCACTCCTGCTCCAGGAGTCTGAAGTTCTTGCAGCAGTACCCACTGGTGTCCTACTGGAGTGTTGTGGTGTTGGAGAGGTGTGGGGGAGAGAAAACATTCTGTAATCTTATGATAAAATCTCAGTCTTTTGGTGGGTCTGTGCTCCTGGGCCATGCATGAGCTTCTCAGGTGTTTCTTGGTGATATAGCTCTTCCCTTCCCCACTCTGGTGAGACAGAGAGACGACAGGGTACTGGTGTGGGCTGGATGCCCTTTCCTCAGCAGGANNNGACAAAGTCTGGAGAGTAGGCCTTTGCTAAGGAGAAGGCTCTGGGAGGCCTGTTTCCCTAGAGTTGCTCCCTCGGTCCTGGTGTCAGAGTGGTAAGGTGATCTTTTTTGCATATTTTCCATGAGAACTTGGGCGGGGGGGTGGGGGGGATGCTGCTGGAGATAAAAATCCATGGAAGTGTAGGGGTGTCCACAGGATTGTGGCCTGTGTCCTGTGGATGGATGTGGTGTGGGGTTTTGGTTCAGTTCCCCTCCTCCTGTAGAATCGAAGCTTTGTCTTCAGTCCCACTGAGGCATGGCTTAAGCTCTCTGTGCATATAACTGGCACCAGGGTTCTACCCCCAGGCCTCTGGCAGCATCAACTCATGCACTCACAATGTTCTTTCTAGTTTTCTCTTGGATTTTTGTCTCGAGGGATTTCTTGTACTTTTTTTTTTTTTTTTAATGAGCTTAGGTTTGCATTTAAAAATATTTTATTTCTTCCGGCATTTCTAGGTGTTTTGTGGCACGATGGTGTTCAGGTTATGGAGTCTACCATGTTGGCAGAACTAGGAGTATGTCTCCTGTGCACTTTCTTTTCTCATGTGTCTATTCTCCATTTCAGCTCTGCTTCTGTCTTCCTGTGTCCCTCCATCTCCGACCTCTTCCTTAATTGACTTAATGTCTTTGTGTTTTTCCTCTGCACAAACTGCGATTATCTCATGCCTTGCTTTCATGCCAGTAACTCAATTTCTAGCTGGGCCTGTTTTGTCCCTTTCTGTGTCTAATTTATTATCTATGTAATCGTGTTGTTTTGGTTCTCGGTTTATTTATTTAACTCTGCAGTTTCCCTTTCATTTTGTTTGGTTATTTTATAATCTTGTCTTTGAAATCATGTTTAATTTGATCCAAGGTTTTATTAAGTTATATAGTATTAAAGAACTCATGGGAAGCCTGCCCTTCTTGTTTGGGCTTTTTTCCAGACTATATTTTATATTTCAGTTGTGCCTATCTGCTTGCCTTCCTTTCTTCCTTGTATTTGCTGTTTTAAAAAATGTATCCATCCACTCGTTCATTCATTTATTGCCATATTTTGTCTATGCAGCTGTCATTCCAGATTTTGCCTAGGCCTTATCCTCATAATGTGTCTACTCATAATTTTTAATTTTCTGGGTTGTAATGGTGGCAAACTATTTTTCTGTATTTTTTCGTATCATTCTTTCCTTATTTGTGGTCCTATTTATTTTTCCTTAATTTATTAAACCAATTAATCTACATTACTTGTAGAAATATTAGAAACGCCACATAACAACAAAGAAAACATTACTGCTTTTATATCATGCTCCCACCTTCCCTTCATGTACTTCATCCCCTCCTCTTTGGCCTTTTGAATCCACCTCTGCACCAGTTACTCGTGGGGTGTTCTGTTGGAATCCCTGTATCTCTAGCTCATGTCTTTAGAGGACCTCAGTGGTAATGAGATACACCACAATCAGTTCCTCCCCGAGTTGACTGGGAAAGCCTGGTGCTGATGCTGCACACATTTCTGTAATTTCTCAGGCATTTGTGAGGGTCTGGTGGTGCATGTGATTGTTTGCTCTTAGCCCAAAGGTAATGTGTTATATGTGCTGCATGTGTGGTAGTGAAGGGAATACTTGGATACTGATTCAGTTAGGATGATGGTTGTGCGTAAAGGGAAACTGATTGTGTCTGTTCAAAGAGAGTTGAGATAAAGCTTGATTCCTGGGTCATCCAGTGCCACTGAAGGCCTTCTCCCTCTACTGCACTCCATAATCTCCCCTGCTCCTGCCACCGTGTCCTCCACTTCCCAGCTCTGCTAACTCAAGGTGTGGTGTTTTCTCTGTTGGTTTCACTCTCATGATCACTTTCCCCGGCTTTGTTGCTCCAGATTTAGGTCTTCTGGGGGAGATAGGGAGGCCCTCCCTCTTACAGAAGTGGAAAGAAGGCCTTTCAGTCCCAGTTAAAAGTACACTCTTGAAACCACCCCCTCTCCCTGGGGAACCTGGGCAGTTCTGGGGATGGGGTCCACCAGCAGGAACCATGCAAGGTCAGGGTGGGTCACTTCCCCAGGGAATCCCTCTCATACCGTCACACACAGGCAGCGGGAGTGGTTTGGCGGTAGGCCCCAGTCCCTTCAATATTGCACTGGGCAGTGGTTTTTATAGGGAAAAGAAAATCTGTTGGCATTGGCCAAATCAAGGACCCAAGCTCAGGAGACACACTTGCTCTTAGTTCGCTTGGCATACATACTTTCCAAGGAGTCAGCCTAATGGGCCAGTTTTGCACCTTTGGTTATGATGTGTCTTACGTGGGCTTAAGTCAGTAAGGAATTACACACTGACCTGTTAGAAGGGGGGAAAATATATATATATATATTTGTGTGTGTGTGTGTGTGTGTGTGTGTGTGTCTGGCCTGATTTTACAGATTTTTTCAAGTCTTTCTCTGCATTGCTCCTGAAAACAGTGTTCTAGAGCTATGCAGGATTAACTTTGGTAGTTAAATATAGAATAAAAGGGTTCAAAATCACTTTGAGGAGTTCTAGAGGCAGTTTTCCAAGGACCACAGTTTGCTTCAGTGGAGTTCTTTGGAGCAGTGTCTACAAGTATCAGGCTATTCAGAGTGCTGTGTTTTAAAGGACCACAGCATAACACATTTCCTTTATTTGTTAGTACTTAACGATACTGTTAGAACTAAGGATATATCTCTAAACAGATCAGTGATGATTAAGGAGTTCCAGAACCTCAGTAGGAGAATAGTGAGGTTCCTGGGCCAAGCCCGCTGAGAAGCTGGGTAGCTGGTGGAAGGACACGAGCATCCAGTGCTTGAAGAAAACTGTGTTGCACACATTCTTTTTGAAAAGATTCACATCTACACATTCATACATCACAGAACACCCTTAACCCATTAGGGAAATTAAATGTTGACATCAAGACATTTACCTTCTAGGGCCAGATTTCAGTGAGAATAAAATGAATGTAATTATGTACCAGCTCCAAAGGTAGGCAGTTGGGGGTAGAGAGGAGATTTTGCCTGTGTGGGCCAACCTTCTAAGTCTCCCCAGTACCTTTGTTGGAGGAACTTGTTTCTTTTTTTTTTTCTTTTTCTGCTAATTAGTTGTATGTAACTTTTTTTTTCATGATAATATTTTTATTATATTATGTTATTCACCATACAGTACATCACTGGTTTTTGATGTAAAGTTCGATGATTTATTAGTTGTGTATAACACCCAGTGTACCATGCAATACGTGCCCTCCTTACTACCCATCGCCAGCCTATCCCATTCCCCCACGCCCCTCCCCTCTGAAGCCCTCAGTTTATTTCTCAGAGTCCATAGTCTCTCATGCTTCATTGGAGGAACTTGTTTCTGATCCTTGAAAGGTGGAAAACTTGGGGCACCTGAGTGGCTCACTCGGTTAAGTATCTGCCTTTGGCTCAGGTCATGATCCCAGGGTCCTGGGATTGAGTCCCGCATGGAGGGGGAGGCTCAGCAGGGTGCCTGCTTCTCCCTCTCCCCCTTCTCCCCACTTATGTTCTCTCTCTCTCTCTCTCTCTCACAAATATATAAATAAATTCTTTAAAAAAAAGAGAGAGAAAGGTGGAAAACTTTCCTATGTTTCAGGTACTTTCTGTATGCTACTCATTTAATCCTCACAACTTGCTGGAGAGATGGCAGTTTCCTATTTTTATGTATAGGAAATCGAGTCTCAGAAAAGTTCAGTCACTGCCCCAAGTCTATACAGCTTGTTAGTGACACACCCAGGTCTGCCTTTGATGTCTAGACTTTTCAGTTGTACTCCCATGTCACAGACCATGAGCAACCCCAAAATGAGAACAGAGATGCAGTAGGGCTCTGCACCCTGAGAGGGCCAGGTCTTTAGGTACGAGAAACAGAATGTCTTAGGAGTGCTGAGCACTTTAGCAGTGGCTCTCAAACTTTTAAGCTTCAGGACCCCTTTACTCTCATAAAAGTTATTGGGAATTCCACCCCAATTTTTTTTTATGTGGGTTATATCTATCAATATTTACCACATTAGAAATGAGAAATTAAGGAAACAGTTTAAGTTCATTAATTTATTTAAAATTAAATAAACCCATGCAATGTTAACATAACCAATATTTTTCTGAAAAGTAACTATATTTACCCAAGCAAAACAATTTTAGTGAGAAAGGTAGCACTGTTTTATATTTTGCAAATCTCCTTAATGCTAGGCTTAATAGAAGACAACTGGATTCTCGTATCTGCTTCTGCAGTCTGCTGCTGACATCATATGCCATGGGCTCTCTGCAAAGCTCTACTCAGTGCTCATGAGCAAATGAGGGGGAAACAGCCTAATAACTTCTAACGATTATGAAAAAAAGTTTTTCACTGATCCTCTAAAGCATCTCAGAACCTCAGAGGTTCCCAGACCGTACTTTGAGAACTCCTATATGATACAAATACCAAAGGGAACCACGTTTCATTAACATCACCAAGGTGCTTACTGTTATGACATTGGGAGCGGAGTCTCATGGTGGCTCAAACACAGGTGTTGGGATAACAGGTAAGAGGTTGGATCTCAGCTTCCGCACTGAGCTGCGTGACCTAGGACCAGGAGCTTGTTTTGTTTCACCATTGATATCTTTATGCACCCCTTCCCTCTTGATTATAAAGTAGGCAGATATATGCTCACCTGAAAACATTCAAGCAGAACAGAGACACATTAGGTTAAATTTGGGAGCTCTCCCATAATCCCCGTTATTAAATGAGAATAATAATAGTTCTGACTTTTCTGGGTTGTTGTCACAAGACTGAATGAGTTAAAAAAAAAAAAGTGTGTGCATGTGTGCGTGCACACGTGACATTTGGAAGAATGCAAATGTCTGGTGAAGGTTTATTTCAGATATCATTTACTGATATTCTCTGTGCTTGTTCATTTTTTACCCATTTTTCGATTGGATTGTCTGCCCTTTTTTATTGATTTGTAGGAGTTTCTTTCTTATTCAGGATATGAGTGTTATTTTGTTGTTGTTTTTTTGTTTTGTTTTTTTGTCAGACCTACTATCTTGCTGACTTAGGGAAAATCACAGACTCTCAGTTTATTATTCTGTAAAACTAGGACAAAAATATGGTTGGTGTAAAATTAAATTAGATAAAAGAAGTAATCCTTGGTATAAACTATAGAGACTACATAAATAGAAATTTATGTTATGCAGCAATTTTCTCTGCAAACAAGAATTTAGACACAGTGAGATGTAATGTTATCTGCTTTTTCTCAGCATCTCTACAAAAGCAAAGGAAAAGTGTTGGGAACTCTGCAAAACAATGTTGAATAATGTTGCTGTAGAACTTCCAGAAGAATAATTGCTATATGAAATGCAAGATAGCACATTACACATCATCAGAACTGTTGTACTCAAAACAGATATATGATTATTCTGGGAGATTGATTCAAAAAGCATGGCTGCTTAAATCAAAGTGTACTTAAAAAAAAAAACAGCACTGCCTTTATTGAAGTGTGATTGATAGACAAAAATTTATTTATTTATTTATTTATTTATTTATTTATTTATTTATTTATTTATTTATTTATTTATTTATTTATTTATTTATTTATTTATTTCTGTGATAACAAGTAAGATCAACCCTTTTAACAGCTTTTTAAGCATATAATATAGCATTGCTAAGTATAGGCTCCATGCCTCACAGGAGATCTCTAGGAATTGTTTATATTGCAGAGCTGAACCTTTGTTTCCGTGGACTAAGACCTCTCATTCCCCTGGAAGCCACCATTCCACTCTGTGCTTCTGAGAGCTCAACTATTGTAGATTCCTCATATAAGTGGAATCATGTAGTATTTGTTTTTCTGTGTCTGGCTAATTTCACTGAGGATAGTGCCCTCCTGGTTCATCTGTGCTGTCACAAATAGCAGAATTTCCGTATTTTTTAAGGCTGGATAATATTCTGAAATGCTCAGAATAAAAACAAAAAACAAAAACCAACGAGGCATTAGACCAGTTGGCTTTGGGGGTGCTTTGACACAAGGGCCTCCTGTGATTCTGTGGCAACCGTGGGTCCTGTCTCCACCTATGTTATCCCAGGGTCAGGAAGGAGTATGGGTCTTGCAGGAGAGCTGTGTGGTGAGAGCAGCCCCCCAGGGACAGCCACTGGCACTGAGGCACATGTCGCGGCTTGTGAGATGCTCTCCTTGCCTCTCCCACTCTGGGAGGTGGTCAGGGCAACTTATCTTCTTATTTCCCAGGAGAGAAAGTTGAAAGCCATAGAAACTGAGTTCTGAGAGTGGAGCCTGGAGGGCCTTCTGCTGGTATGAGGTCGGCCCCTCCATGCTGTGTTGCCGGGCTGGGTCAGGACAGGAATGGCCAGGTGGCAGCCTGAGGGTCTGGGATCACTGAAACCCATGTTCAGATTCTGTGCTGCTTGCTGGTGATTCATTCAGACACCCTTGGGCCAGGGTTTGGGGCTCAGGTTTGGAGATACCATTCCCTCTCCCCGCAGGAATCCCAGTGTTTGACCAGTGCGCCATCCAGCTCATGAGGAAAGAGACTACTGAATGCAGCTTCATCGGCGAATTCAGGATTTAAATGAGCTCAGGTGCAGTGCAGGAGGCTGGTAGCTTTGCTGTCAGTGGAGGATGTTTAGAGGAGAGGGAAGGAAGTTTCCCTCCTGGGTTGAATAAGTAGGTTCTGGGCAATGGGAGTGGAGCCCCTGCATACACTGCCAGGAACATCCTAATGCCCGAGGCCAGAGAGGCATCTGGGAACCACAGCTCCATCTGCCAACTTTCTAAACTGAAGCCTCGGTCTCCATGCCCAGTTCTCCACAACACCGCAGCATGCACAGCAATGCAAACCCTGAGGCATGGCAGTTGAATGCAGGCTCAAGTTCTGCCTTGCACCCTCTTGCAGAAGGCTCAGGAAGCAGGGCACTGTGGGTACTCTGGGGGTGGCAGGAAGGAAGAGCTAGAGGCTAGCGTGGGCACGGGCACCAGGGTGTGTGGGAGACCTGGCCACTGTAGACTGCACAGGCCCTGGGTCACCTGAGCTGCACCCTTGGGGGACCATGAGGGGTGTCAGTGTCCTCTGCAGGCAGATGGCTGTTCTCTGTGTTTATAACTCCAGGAGCCGGTTCCCAGGTGCTTTCTGAAGTAATCTGGACTATTGTAGGCCAGGGAGGTTCTTCCTCCTGGTGAACTGTAATCTGTCTCTCTCATGCTCTCATGTCTCTCCTCTCTGCTCCTCATTCTCCTATGCAAAGCCAGGGTCTGCTTGAGTTGCTGGCTCAATGCTGGAGCCCCTGGTGAGCCAGGAGGCAACCTCAGTCCAGGGCAAGAGAACACAGAAGGGTGGGGGGAGGGCAGGCCCTGGGAGCTGGGAGGAGTGACATCTTAAAAAGGCAAGTGATACAGGTGATGACGTGAGGGATCCATGTTTTTTGGTCTCCGATATCATAGGGCGTGAAAATGAAGGCTCATTCTTGGGACTCCACCCCTGTCATCCTCTCTGAAGGCACCCTGCTCCTTTCCTGTCACCTTTTGTAATTGTATCATTTTGTTGAGTTGTGTAATCACACCCCCAACTCACATTTTACATTCCATGAGCTCAAGAATGATCTTCAGTTCCTACTCTATATGTATGGGTGGCATAATGCCTGAGAAAGGAAGTGCCCTGTAAACATTTGTTGAATGAGTGAATGAATGAGTGGATGAATGAACACTTGGCTGGACCGTGGCTTGTAGAAAAGGCTGTGTACTGCACTAAGAACCTTAGACTTTATTCTTTGAGCAGTGCAGCTGGATGAGGGCAGAGAGCCCCATCTGGAGCTGAGTAGAGGTCAGTGTGTGGTGGGGCACTGTCTTCATCAGCTTGGGCTCCTATAACAAAAATATCACAGACTGGGTGTCTTAAACAGCACACATATATTTCTCATGGGTTGGATGCTGGGAAATCCAATATCAGTGCACTTGGCCCATCCAGTGTCTGGTGAGCATGTGCTTCGTGGTTCATAGACATGTTTTCTCCCTGTGTCCTCACGTGGCAGAAGGGGCAAGGGAGCTCTCTGGGGTCTCTATTATAAGACACTAATCCCATTCACGGAGGCTGTGCTCTCATGACCAAATCTCCTTCCAAAGCTCCCACCTCCAGATACCATCACAGTGGGGGTTAAGTTTGAACATGTGAATTTCGGGGGGACACAAACATTCAGTGTGTGATGGAGAGGGGGCACTGTACACGGGGGTGGGAAAGAGGGAGGACATCTGGTCGCTGTGCAGACAGAGAGAGCTGAGAGGCACAGCCAGCAGGTGGCCCTGGGATGGAAGCAGAAGAAAGAGACCCACTCTGGGAATGCACACAGCAGCCTCCTTGCTGGTCTGCAGGCTGTTCCCCCGGAGTCTCCACGGAGGGCTCCCCTACCTGGCATCGTTGTGCTCTCCGGCGGTGTCTGGCTGCCGCTCAGTGTTGATTACAGTTTGAAATGCCGGCACTTCAGTCCCATGCTGCTACACACCACAGAAATTCCGTTTCACTCTAATGAGGTTTCAGTTAGAATGTTGGAAAGAAGAAAGCCTTTTAATTAGATTGGTAGTAATTGAGCTCCCAAACCACAGAGGCTGAGAAGCCTTTTTCTCAGAAGCTGAAGACGCAGATGCAATTAAAAGAAGGAAAGCCACCCAAATGGAACACTGGCTAATTTTAAGTCCATTAAAAACAACAACTCCTTAATAAGTTGATGCAACGGATATATGTCCTAAAAGAGTTCACTGATGCTTTCAAATAATACTGGAGATTGAACCGAAACTAGAGTACTCATGCAGTTCAGATATATGGCTCTATCGGGGACCATTTGCTCAGTACAGAATACTGAGAAATATTAGCTACGTAACTTTTTCCACCAAAAAGACTCTGCCATGTTTTATTTTGAATAATTGGGTGTATTTTTCCTGTAACCAAACTGACACCTTCTTCTGGACACAGCTGTGACCTGGGACCCTACTAGGATGTTGTCGCCTGTCCCTTCCCAAGCAGCTCTGTTCTTTCTTTGGGATTCACATACCTCCCTGCCTGCCAATTTCACCTCTCAAAGTTGCTCAGAGTGTGAGCTGCTGAGCCAGGGGCATTGATGCATCAAAGAATCTTTGCCAACTCTTTACATGTTCAACACATTTTTATTTTAATGAGAAACAGCACGTATTTCTCATTTGCATCCCAGCTCTCTGACCACACCCCAGCAGATGCCGCATTCTTTCTGCCATTGGGTCTGTTTTTGGGTATGCCATCAGTTAACAGAGCCAGTAACTCCTGATGGAGGAGCTCTCACTCTCAGCTTCTAGGCACATCTGCTTGGAGGCATTAGTAAATACTTTCTCCTAAAGAGAGTGGCACTTGCCAATTTACAGAGTCCTTTAGGTGGGAATTGGGTGCTAGGTTCTGAATAACACCGTCTCAGTAGAACTATTGCATGAAACTTGCTCGTTAGTCTGCTCACACGGGCTTTTTGCTAGGCCATGTTGGGCTGGCCAACTGTGATAAGATGCTGCTTGCATCCCAGTTGGAAAGGTTGACGTTCCCTAGAATTTTCTTTAGATATCCTGTGCTGGGGCAAAGCCATGGGTGGTACACTATCCCAAGCTCTGGTTAGAGCACAGACTTGGCACCCTGTTGGACCCCATCCTTAGGTGGTTTGGAAATGCAGAAAAAGGTGCTTTGTGTCAGAAAGATCCAAGTTTTAATAGCTCCTTCAGAGAGGCATCTTACCTTTCTGAAACTTGGTTTGCTCATTAGGACAGAATTTACCTTGTAGGTGTGTGTCAGGGGCCAGGCATGCTTCTTGGTAATAGAAGATGAGAGAAAAGGCAGGCAGATCCACAAGGACCAGGCAGAAATGTGACCCACGCAGCACCCTTGGCATACAGTGTAGCAGCTGTCACAGGTCGTACTCCCTTTCCTGGGGGAGGGAAGCACAGATATTTATATTTGTTTAAAACTGTATACATTCCAGTAATAAACTTGACTTTAAAGAATTAGAATATGCGTGCAATTTTATTTTCTTAAGCATATAAATTATCGTAAAGGGTACAAAGGAAAATAAGCCAAATCATTAGCAAGTGTCATCTCTAGATGGTGGGACTGTGGGGTTTTTATTTTCTTCTTTATGCTTCTTCATATTTTGTAAGTGCTCTGTAATAAATGTGTATTACTTCAGAATAAAGAGAAAAGCTTAACTCTGGGGAAATGCTGTTTGCGTGTATTTGGAAGCACGTGGTGCCTCCTAATTTCCACACATTCCAGCAGTCCCAGCAGCCCGATTCCTGCATGAATAATGGTATCACTCCCTCTTCTGTAAGCTGTATAAACCATATTTATGGTTCTTTCTTTTTCTTTGAAGGATGAGAAGAACCAAGTTTTAACCACCAACATTTGGCTGCAGATGGTAAGTTGAGACAATGGCAGTCCTCTCCCGTGGGTCTTCCTGCTCTTGCTTCCCAGAGGCTGGTGCTTGAAATGCAGGGGAAGCAGGGGGCCCCTGAGGAAAGCCAGGGCAGTCCTCACTGCACACATGCCAGGGTATGTGAAACAGGACGTCCACTTTGGGCTGTTCCTCACTGCATCCTGCAGGACTGAGTGCATGCTTGTATTTCACTATAGGGTGATTTGGGGGTATTTTAAAAGCACTTCATGCAAGACAAATAATAAGATAAGATTAAGATCTGCATTGTCTGTAACCTGCACTAACTGGTCCCCAGGGCTCAGGGACCGCTGCCTCCCTCCCCATGCCCTCTGGATATGCATATTGGAATCCTAGGCAGTTGCCTAAGCCTGAGGCCTCCACACTTAGTGCTCCAGTGGCCCCTGCAAAAGTTTTGAAATGCTGTATTCCATTCATGGATTTTTAACTTGACATCTTAAATTCTCACCTAAATTTAATGAATTGCAAATGATGTCTCTTCAGCAAATTGTAAATATTGACATTTGAAAGTAAAACTGTTAGTCTCTATTTTAAGCGGAATCTAAATGCCATAATAATTTGATGTCCATATCATTCACTTAAGAAATATATAAACAAGGCCTTCTTTAACTGCCAGATATTTCACACCATCCCCGTCTTCTTTGCACTGGTGTTGCATTTCCAATTTTCACACAGAATTTTATCCTAACGTGATATAATTCTGTGTTTGCAGGTCTTTTATTAATCACTCTGTTTTGGTTCTCTTAAATGTAAATATGTACATAAAAATTATTCCTTTAGACAATAAGTGTTCATTTTTTTTTTCTAGATTGATTTAGGTTTACAATGACTATTGGTGCTTAATTCATCAAGGTGACATTCATCTCTCTACCAAAGATGGGGCTTTTTATTTTAAATTAATTCATATATTCATAGATGACTATTTTTTATTGTCAGAAATGAGACACTGATGCAGATTTCACCATCAGTTCTGTGACTTTTTAAAATAGATGTAGTAATGTGTCATTCATAATGAAAGACATTTTGTTACAGCAATGTTAATCAATTCCTTGAACTTCTTCCAGATGCCATGACAAAAATAATACAGTTTTATCAGGATGTATCAGCTGACAGCTTGATTAGTTTCTCGTTCAGTTTCATTGGAAGCAAGGAATTAAAGGAATTAAAACCCACCTGATCTTTGAAAGTTTTTGTCACCCAAGTTTTAACACATAAACACTGGTAGTTTACATTGACCCTTTGCTTCTTGGGCCAGTGTCCCAAGATAGGAGTTGAGATAAGGATAAGGGAAATACGCCTTTCTTTGTAAGGCAGGAATGAGAGAGGTAAATGTGGGGAAAGGGATATTCCCAGGTGGTTCTTGGGCAGGTGAGTTTTAGTGGGAATGCATGTGGAAGTTGAGAGAAGGAAAACAGATTCATGTAAAGCCATCTGCTATGTGTCCCGGGAGTACGCTTTGCTATACATGACATCCCTTGCAGAACCTCTGAGAGATTTCCCTGCAGTATTTAAAGCAACATTCTTTAGTGACCACATCCTACCCTCAAACCCTTTGCACACCTGCTCTAGCTTCCCTCCTTTTGTCATGGGCACAGGGTCACTGCTCCCCTTAGAGAAGGGTCCTCCTCCTGGGAGGAGGTTCCCTCTCCTGGTGCCTGCTGAGAAACTTACTTTTACAGTTGTCCCTGTTGCCTCTAACATCATAATAGGGTCTGCAGGTCGTTCTCTTTAGCATACAGACAAACCTCAGTTTGTCCCCATTCACCCTCCCCAGTGACTCTGGTTTCCTCCTCACCTTTACAGCAGTGTTCCTCCAAGTGGTGCCTCCCCAGGCCCAGACTGTCCCCCATCTCTTCCCATGCATTCTCAGTTCAACTCACCCTTGCCTCGCTTGGGGTGAGTAAGCCACTAATCCCCAGGTTGCTGAATGCTATACTATGAATAACAATTTTCCCCAGTTTTTTGATAAAAATTTTCAAACGTACCAAAAAGTTGAATTTACAGTGAGTCTGTATCCTCATCTCTTAGACTCTGTAATTAGCATTTTATAATTCTTGCTTTCTCCCGTATTTGGCCATCTATCCATCTTTCTATAGATCTAGCTTCTTAAGTTCAGTTCAAAGTAGAATGGCAGACAGTGGTCACCTTCGCCCATGTGTTTTATGCAGCTCTTTGACTAGGGTGTCTTTCAAGGCAGAGATTTTGCCCACAATGAAACGCACAGATCCTAAGTGTACTGGTCAGTGAATTGCCAGGAGTGCTGTCAGCTCCTTAGTCTCACCCCCTCAGGAAGCAGAACTTTGCCATCACCCCAGGTGATACCTGTGTCCCTTACCTGCCAATACCTGTCCTATCCCTCCACTCCCCACCAGGGGTAGAACACCATTATTTTGCCTTTTCCAGGGATTGATTTTTTCCCCCCTTATCTTACTGGGTCTCTCGGGAGCATTTGGTAGAATTGATTGTTCCTTCTTCCTGAAATCCTTCTTCATTTAGTGTCTGGATACCTCTCCTTAGGTTTGTCTCCTAACTCACTCATGACTCCTGAGTTCCCTCTGCTATCTCTTCATGTCTGTCCAGCCATTCCTTGACTCAGGAGTTGGAGGACCCAGTATCCTGGCTTAAGGCACCATTCAGGAGCTAACAGCACCAACCCAACTTCCTCCCTGGTGTCCCCACATAGGCACCCAGGAGGATCTTAACCCCAGTGTGTTCTAGACCATCCCTTCTTTCCCTTTCACACTTGCCCCCTCCATAGTGAAAAGAAGGAAAAATTCTTCTCTACCCATTAAGGTCTTCCAGTTGGACTAAGATTGAATTTACATGAGACAGATTAACAGGAGAAAACAAACAAGTTTTGTTACATGCACACAGAGGCCCAATAATGACATTATGACCTACAGAAATGACCAAGGCAGATAGTTTTTAAGCTTCTTAGACAAAGAGACAATAAATTTATGAGGAATTGACAGGACAAAAACCCTTAACTTCGGGAGCTTTAATTAGTAAAGAATTCTGAAAAGAATTTGGACTGTGCTAGGAAATTAGTAAAAACTAACAAGGGCTGTTTCTGTAGCCTTCTTGGCTCTAAATTTCCTATTGCTGGTGATGAGGGTGTCTCTTTAGCTCATGGTACAGGGAGGGTACATTTCATGGGAGGAATTTATTTCCTGCTTTCAGGGGGACAGAGGAGGGTCTGAGTGTCCTTGCACAGGCCCTTTTAAGTAACTTTTATTTAAAATAATCAGTATGATGGGCATTAAGGAGGGCATGTGATGTGAAGAGCACTGGGTGTTATACACAACTAATGAATCATTGAACACTACATCAAAAACTAATGATGTACTATATGTTGGGTAATTGAATGTAAATTAATAAAATGAGGTAAAATAATCAGTATGACAAAGTGGAACATTTTGGGCAGCCTGCCCTTGGCCCCTGCAGTAGCTGTCTCCATTTTGGATAAATGGTAGCTCCATGTCTTCATTTTCTCAGATCAGAAGCCTCAGAGTCACCCTTAACTCTTGTCTTGAAGCAGTGGAACCCCATTGCTTCCACCCTGGTCTAAACCAGCATCATCTCTCGCCTATGTTATTGTGGAGACTCCTAGCCCAACTTTGTGTTTCAGCCCTTACCTCGCCTAGTGATGTCTGTTCTCAATATACCAGTCAGTATGATCCCAATAAGAGAAGATGAAGGTTCAGCCACAAGCCTCATTGGCTCAGGTCCTTCCAGCAGCCACTGTCTCACCCAGTGGCAAGCTGGTCCTTGAGGTGGTCTCTGACTCTGCCTGCCTGGCCCTTGCTTTGGCCACATCCCCTCCAGCCCTCTTCTTTTGGCTGTGCTTTCTGCCCTGCTTGTTGCCCTGCACACATCACCCAAGCACACACCCACCTCAGGGCCTTTGCACTTGCTCCCCTTGCCTGGAAGTCTCTTTCCCCAAGAACCACTTGCTTTTCTCCCTCACTTCTTACTAGTCTCGTCCTGAAGATCAACTTTCCAGTGAGGTCTTCCCTGAGTCCCTGAGTCCCTGAGTACTGTCTCAACCCTTTCCTACTACCCCAACCCATGCCATTCTCCTTACCTGGTGTCTTTGTTTGGGCTGCTATAAAAAACACCATAAACTGGGTGGGTTTACTCACAACAGATATTTATTTCTCAGTTCTGAAGGCTGGAAGTCTAAGATCATGGTGCCGCCATGGTTGGGTTCTATTCAGGGCCCTCTACTGAGTTGCCTTTGTGTTGTGTTCTCACACGATGGAGAGGGAGTGAGCTAGCCATTGGCTTCTTTGTATAAGGACACTGCTCTCATTTGGGAAAGCTCCTTCTGCGTGATTTAATTACCTGCTAAAGGCCCCTCCACTGACGTCCCTCACATTGGAATTAGGGTTCAACACAGCGGTTTGAAGGAACACAAACATGTATTCCATTTTGTTTCTAAAGCACTTGCTGCCCCATTCTTTGTTTCTTTGTTCTTTGGCTCTGAGTCTCCCTCGCACAAGTGGGATGTGTACACAGGGAGGACAGGACTCCGTTGCGTTTATTCACTACTCTACCCCAGCAGGCACTGAATAACTTTTGTGGAATGAATATATGAAACAGAAAACTCAACCTGGGAACTTAGGAAGGGCTACGATATCATGACACAAAATAAAGCCAACTCCAAATAACATCTGAACACCGTAGTGTAAGGTTGAAGCTCTGGGAATTCTGGGAGATAATGCAAATGCTTCCTTTTTAACATAAAACCAGACATTACCCATGTCCTCTATGGTGCAGAGCTGCTGTTGACATTTTTCTTATATAGAGAGAAACACCTAATATGCTCACTGCATGTTAGGTCACAGACAGGTCTGTCTTCCTGATGCCTGCATTCCTTATTCCACAGTAAGGAAGTGATCTTCAGTGGCATATATGACTTGGCAAATGTTTTTTTTTTCAAAGGGTGGTGTTTTCCAGGAAAATAGTAACCAGATTATTACTTATTGCATTGAGTTCAGGGGCTCCATAAATAAACATGCTTGCTTTGGAGGACATCACTGGAGACTTGTAAATTTCTCTCAAGCACAGCTTATTTCTAATTAATTCTTACATTTGCAGAAGTGTCTGCAACTTCATTTATTCTAAAACTCACCTTGCTATTTCACCTATTCAGTGGATCTTTTTGAGCACCTGCTACGTGGAAGGCATTGAACTGGGTCATGTGGTGGGGACCCAGAAGTGGATGAGACCCAGTTTCTTCTCTTGAGCCATTTATAATCAGGCTGTGCAGTGTACATTCTAACAAAAAGGTTAAAATATTGTGATCAAGTGACTCCCTAGAGATACGGCAGAAGGCAGGCTGGTGGTGTGGACAGTGGAGTTCACAGGTGGGAAAAATTTCTGCTTTACAGAAATGGAAGGGAGAGAAGGAAAGGCACAGACTCTTCCAAATGTGAACATCAGCAAACATTGGTGTATCTAGGTGTTGCATCGGGAACTAATACTTCGTTCCACATGCCCAGCATATGGAAACATGCTGGGTGCCTTTATAGCCATGTGTCCCTACAAAGCTGGGTGGCACATTTATCTGGAAGGTGGCACCTGTAGCTCCTATGGTGTCTGTAACACTTGCTCCTGAGTGAATTTTAAGGAATCATTAGTATCTTGGTTTTAGAACAGACATTAACAGGTTTGTTAATTGAACTTCTTTCCCTCTGGAAAGTCTTGGAGTTCCTGCTGAGGCCACAGCATGGATATGGGGAACTTAGATGTCACCACGGCAGGCCTTGGCAGCTGCTCTGGGGTCATCTATCAGGCCACCACCCCTGTGACTCCTGCTTGTTGTGTCCTCTGGCTGGTGTCCAGCGTGGCCTGACCTAGCCTGAATAATGGGCACATATAAGAAGTGAAGCTTGAGACTGAAGGCCAACAGGGCAGGAGACGAGGGCAGAATTATGGACAGGAGGGGACAGAAAATCAAGGAAATTGCCTTCAGCAAATTTTCTTTCCCAGAGCTTCCCATTGCTGAATTGTGGTTCTGAAAATCTGAATCTACATAATCTTCTCCCCGGGGTATTGAAACTCTGAGGTCAATATTCTGCAAATGAGAGATTTTCTATACAGTCTGCATAGAAGGGAAGGAAAGTCAAATAAATAAATTAAATTTTCTTTTGACTTAAGTTTGTTAATGTGTTTTCACTTACCCTTGATTTGTAGGACTTTCCAGTTATTTAAATAACCCGAAGGAAGAGAAGGTTGCTGTTCTGTTTACCTCCTCTTATTCCTAAGAGGAAGCAGTTGGGGTATTTTCTCTATAGATTAGTTTTATCATTTTGGGAGGCCTGTCAGATATAATCTGATTTAATCTATGAGAAGAAATGGAAGAACCATTTCAGTTTCTGAAGAGACAGTTGAGCCATCCAAAGACTTACCTGTGCTTTTCAAAAGAATCTGGCCTCTCTTCTTTTGGAATTTTGACCAGTCTTCTGGCTCTATGTTTCCCATCCTTCTTATGTTCTCTATTTTTTATTTCCTGATTCTTTTTTTTTTAATGATTTTTTATTATATTAGTCACCATTCAGTACATCCCCGGTTTCCAATGTAAGGCTCGATGATTCATTAGTTGTGTATAACACCCAGTGCACCATGCAATACGTGCCCTCCTTACTACCCATCACCGGTCTATCCCATTCCCCCACCCCCCTCCCCTCTGAGGTCCTCATTATGGAATGGATACTATTCACATTGTAGAATGATAGGTCGTAAACCATGTTTATTTCTAAAACGTTAACCTTTTTAATTTCTGCATTCTCTACCACTTCATCTCTGATACACAGAAATGCCGCACGTTACATTCATACACAAGCCAGCCAGTGGCATGCTTAGGGCCCTCCTAACAACCCATAGTTAATGATGATTTCAATCATTATGCCATACTGAGAGAAAAAAGTTCCCGGGCAGGAGGAAGGAGGAGGCCCACTTTCTTCATCTGAGATCAAAGTAGTTGACTGGAAGAATTTTCAAGACACATATGTATGGAGTTTTCCAACGCCAAGTACGTGCTGTCTTTCACACCAACAGCCAATTCTCTTATTCTCTGGACAGGAACTGGGTGTCCAACCATTCAGTTCTATTTTCACCCTCTCTACCTGAAGTTAGCATCAGATCCTATAAGTTAAGGACTCTTTCCCACAAGGCTACCCCCAATCAGATGCCAACAGCAAAAGGGGTGTCCAGGCTACCCCCACTTCTGTCCAGCTGAGTTCAAATTCAGAACAGCTCAGGGAACTCAAGAAAAAACTTATATTTATTGATTTTTTATAAAGAATACTGGTTAGGAACAAGTGAATGGAAGAGAGGCATAGAGCAAGGTGTGGGGGAGGCACAGAGCTTTTCTGCCCTTTGTGGGCTAGTTACTGTCCTGGCACCTGGATGTGTTCATGAATCTGGAAGCTCTCTAAACCTTGTTAAAGAGTTTTTATAACCCAGCCTCCATTCTCTGTCCTCACCCTCGATATTGTTTGGGTGGGGCTGAAAGTTCCCACCCACTAGTTAAAGCTTGGTCTTTCTGATGACCAGCTGCATGCTGGCAATCTGAGGTGATCTAGGGGTCCCACTCTAAGTTACCTCACATCTTTAGAATAACCTCTTTAGAATAAGCTCAGAAGGAGCTCTCTATGAATAACAAGAGACACTCCTATCCTCAGGGAATTCCCGAGGGTTTAGAAACCGTGTGTGAAGAACCTGGGATATAAACCAAATATGTGTTCTATTATACCATATGTACTTTTTTTTTAAACAAAGAAAATGTTTCCTTTCTTCTCTGTCACTCTCCTGCTATAAATGTTTCCATGCACACACACTTAAAAAGTTAACTTTCGGCTCAAGGCGGATGCTAATGAGGCCAGTTCTCAGACCCATGGTTGGGATTCCTATGGTGTCTTTCAGATCCAGGGCCCCTTCATCCCTTGTATGTCCCCGTAACAACCCTACATAATCATATCTTGAAGATTTAATGAGAAGGGATCCCACAAAAATAGGAAGCGAAGGAAAAGCAGAGACTCTTCCAGATGATCTGGGAGTATTGATCTGACGCTAACTCCAGGTAGAGAAGATCAGAATTGAACTGAATGGCTGCACACCCAGTTCCTGTCCAGAGAATCAGAGAACTGGTTGTTGGTGTGAAAGACAGCACGTACTTGGCGTTGGAAAACTCCATACATATGTGTTTTGAAAATTATTCTAGTCAACTATTTTGATCTCAGGTGAAGAATGTGGGCCTTGTTTCTAGGTTGACACTTATTATCAGGTACCCAACGTGCCAGGCTCTATCTGTGGGAAGATTTTGTGCAGGACCTCTGCCCTCCAGGGACCTACTGTCTGAGCAGGGAGTGAGTGCTTCGAGAGGATAGAAAACCTCTTTCTGGAACATGCTTGTTTACAAGCCTTTTTACGTATTCATTCTTCAGATATGTTCATGGAAACCTGTGGGGTCCTGGACTCTGATTCTGCTCCAAGGGCACACAGCACCGAGGTTCCCTCTACAGCTCCCTGTGCCCAGTTGATGGTGCTTTTGTACCTTTGGTTGAAGCTTGGTTATTATAGCTCTCCTGTCCTGTGGTATCTTTTGAAATGGAGGAATCCCTCTTTTTCTTTTTCTTTTAAGCCATCATTTGTCACATGCCTACCAGGGCCACGTGACTGACCTGCTGCTGTACGCATTTCATTCTCACAGCACCGCCCTGCCCTGTGAGGCAGGACCCCTGTGAGGAAGCCGCAGCTCAGAGAGGGCATTTACCTTGTCGAGTAAGCTTGAAGATCTAATTGGCTTTATTAAACGATTAATTCGTGAGTCGGGCAGCACCCCATCCAGCAAGTAGAGAGGAACTCCTGGGAGTTGTACAAAATGGAAAGTTTTTATAGGAAGGAGGGCCGGGTAGGAAAGTTACAAGCAAGAGAAAAGAAAGGATTGTTTTAGGGGCATCTGGGTGGCTCAGTTGTTAAGTGTCTGCCTTCGGCTCAGGTCATGATCCCGGGGTCCTGGGATCGAGCCCCGCATCGGGCTCACTGCTCCACTGGGAGCCTGCTTCTTCCTTTCCCACTCCCCCTGCTTGTGTTCCCTCTTTCGCTGGCTGTCTCTCTGTCAAATAAATAAATAAAATCTTAAAAAAAAAAAAAAAAGGATTGTTTTAGGCAAGGTCGCCTCCCTTAGGAGTCCCTATCAAGCAGATCGCCTCATCTTCCACTGGGGGATGGAGAGGGCCTTTTGACAGTTGACCTCACTGATGCCGATCAGAAGAGTCCTGCAGGACTGACCCTCTAAGACTTACATTTCTGGGGCGATTGAAACTGCAGTTAAGTATTAGGCCCCACTTTGGTGACTTGGCCTAAGTAATTTGGGGCCTGTGTGTTTTTGTTTAACAACCTGCTTGAGCTAACACAGCTAGCTCTGCCACAGCCTTGGTGAAAACTGGGGTCTGCCTGACTTCCACCTCTCCCTGCAGCCCACCTTTTCTGTCCTGCAGGTGGGGGAAGACCCAGCTTGGCTGCCAAGTGAGCAGATGGGAGGCACCTGCTGGGATGATGAGCGGCTACCTGGTTGTGGTGGGAGGTCTGCCAGTGCAGAGACATTGGGTTGGAAGAACCAGCCATGGTGGAGCCTACTTATCACTCTCCTTGAAGCCAAACAATACAGTCCTGAGTCCTGACCCAGTGACGGACTGAAAGGATGCTGCTACTTTGTGCCCCAGTCTCCTCTTGTAAATAGGAATAGTTATCATGCTGGCATTCCTGGATCATGGAAGTGAGGTGTGCACACAACACAGAGCAAACAAGACAGGATACATGCCCACGGGACACGTGCCGCTAAGATCATGAGTCAGGTAGGGGAAGATTGCTGGCAAGGCATCCTGCAGTTCACACATGGTACCCTCAGAAGAGGCTGAGGTTTCACCAACCAAGCAGTCCCACTCCCTGCCTTCCCTCCCTGATCTGCCCATCATTTCAGCCAGCGGGAGGATGGGCATTTGCCTACTATGCCCAGCTTCATTCTGGGAGCCCTATGACCCTGATTAGCATGGTGGTGATAGTGACAGCGACGGGCTCTGTGATAATTAGTCACCAACCCAGAGAAGCATCCCAGGCTAAGATGAGATCCTAATAAGGAAATCACGGTGTTTGGTATGGAAGGGCTCATTCCCAGGACGAAGGAGGAAAAAGAATGGAGCGCTGGGCCAATGGCGCAGAGACAGAGCAGGCTGGAGCAAACACAGTTTGGTTGATGCCCAGGCATTCCTGCAAACTGGCTTCAATAAGACTGGCCCTCTGGGAACTGTCCTTCCCCTCCCCTTTTTTCCCCTCCCCTCCCTTCCCCTCCACCAACCACCCACATCAATTAGAAATATCAGTGGGGTGGCTTTCTATCTTCAATGCCCCAGATGATTCTCCAGCACATTATACATTGACAAGTCTTCATTCTCAGAGGCTCATGTCTGTAAAGTGACATTACTCACCTGACTATTCCCACTCATCTCACTTCAGATGGTCCCAGAAGTGGGACAACATTCCTGATGCTTGCCTGTCCTCTCCAGAGGATGGTGGGATCTTTGGGACATGCTCTGTGATCCACTACCACTTGGCTGCAATTCCCAAATCTCAACAGCTTTGAAAATTAAAGGACTTTTGTCCCCCTTGATGTTGTTTTTGTAACTTTGCATCAGACTCATGGAGTTTAAAAATCAAACTGAAATAGATATGCAGTGGAGGCATTTATTTTTCTGACTTAGTATCAGTATGCATGTTTTGCTGCAGAAATAATGATATGTTTGATTATGGGGCATTGCCGTGGTCCCAGCTGGAAGTGTTGCATCACATACCTTTCTAAGTCTGAGAAGGTCTGAGCTCCAGAGTACAGGTGGCCCCACGGAGACTGGACACAGGATGGGGCCTTTACTGGGGTCTGCCCTGATTATGGAGCTGCTAAGTCCAAATGCGCCAGCTCTGCAACCCCAGCTTGGTGGTGCTGTTTGCATAGCAGCTGCAGGTGGGATCCTACCTGACCAGTCTTTATAGAGCTAGTGGACACCAGGTGGGCCTGGGGTGTGTGGTCCTGGGACAAGGGACCCCAGGGATGGACCTTCCTCTGGTAAAGGTCACTCAAGAACCAATTTAAGTCCTGGCCCTGAGGAGATGCACCCCTGCTGGTGTGTTTATGACTATTTCCTGAGTCCTCATCTGCACCCTTGTCCTGATTTGTGTTCGACCACCAAGGCCAAGTATTTGCATTTTTGGGTTATGGCATCTGAAGCACTATTCCTGCATGAAAATACAAACTCCAGTCCAAAAACACACCCCTCCTTAGAAGGTTCTGAGAGGTTCCCCAGCAGCTGCACCAAATTGTTTCATGGAAATAAATATTCTCCTTTTTTTCCAGCTTAGTTCGTATTCCAGTTGAAATAAGTGAATTTATTTTTCCCAAGTGTCCTTTCAGTGGAGAACTTTGAAAGCAAAACAGTCACTCATTTGGCTAGAAGAACCCCATCTGCTGTGGGAGGGGAAGGCTTGCGGGCATGCAGTGGACCAGAATTAACTTTAATGCTACCGTCTGAATGTGGTCATGGTGACAGCAGGTTTTTAAATGTGATTTTTTATGGTATTCATGGTCATTTTGGAAGAGATTATTTAATTCCCAGTTTCCTTATATTTTGTAGTTAACAATTCAATTATGTAAATAAGTATCTGGATCTCATTTTGGCTTTGAATGTATCTAATAATCTCGTAGAAGAAATATTAGTAGGCAGGGAAGCAAAGTGCTGCTAATGTCATTGTCTGTGTGTGTCAGTCTTGGACAGATCACTATTTGCAATGGAATATGTCAGAATATCCGGGCGTGAAGACTGTTCGTTTCCCAGATGGACTGATTTGGAAGCCAGACATTCTTCTCTATAACAGGTAAGCACATTGGACAAAAGGAAAAATGACTTTATTCTCGCACACATGTAACAACCAAGCATATTTGAGTTATCTTATAGAAATGCCGGACACATTATCCGTAATTTGGGATCATTGCTGCCCATGATGCTTTGTGAATGGCCAGGCCTTTGAGAAGTTTTCTGTCCCCCTCTGCCGTGTTCTCTGGCTTGGCATGGAGGCTTGCATTACCTGGTGTTCTCCCTATGATGGGCATGTCTATAGGGCTGTGCATTATAGGTATATATATACTTTTGTGCATATTGGCACCGAGGCATTTTTGCATGTGGAAGTACCTTTGCAGCTGAATGGCAGCAGTTATGGTCACAGCATAAGCTGCTGGCCCATGGCATGCATGACTGGAATCCACTGTTTGGACCCAGGTCCTCATTTGATGCATTCCCCAACGTGCATTGGGAGAGCCCTGCTGCCTGTAGCTGAGTGCATGAGGATTGTCTCCTCCAGCTGTGCTTGGAAGCTTGTGACGCAGGTTGAGTACTTGACAGAAGGCATATAACAGTCGTATTCTAATAGTCCTGCTCCTGAGGTCAAGAAATGAGGGATTCATCAGTAATCCAGGACTGTCTGATTTGTAGACCAGATGCCCAAAAGGCAAGTATTCAGGCAGGGTAAGTTTGTAGATAGGTAAAGTTTTTGGCTAAACTGCATAATCAAAATAGAGATCCAGAGCATCTCTTCCCAATAAGGTCTAGAATGTGATAACAAGCTTAATATAAAAGAAAGATATTTCCTAGTGGTGACTGCCGCCTTTGGTCCTACCTGGAAGACAAGGAAGCCCCATGCCTTCCTGACTTAGGAAACAGCGTGACCATTGGCCACTGCCCGTGGTTTTCACAGAGTGATTCTGGGACCAGCTGACGTGTTTGTCCTATACTGACTGCTTCTAGGAGGCTGGGTGATTCTTTATCTTATATCAACTATTAATTTAATTTGCTGGCAAATTTCATTTGAATCATTGGGCCTGTTTCTAGAAGAATATTATTCCCTCTTGATTTGCTGCCACTCTTCAGCTTCTTAAATTAGTTCTGACACCTGAGTTTTGCAGCATGTCTAAAATCAGAGTAAGTGGTCCCCTACTGAGTAGGTGAAGCCTATGAAGTCCCATGGCTCATCTTTGGATTGTCAGTGTCCCAGCGCTGCCATAACAATACCACAGACTGAGTGACTGGAACAACAAAGTTTGTTTTCTCACAGAAATGTATTTTCTTTTGGACGCTGGAAGTCCAAGATTAAGGTGTCAGCAAGTTTCGTTTCTTCTGAGGCTCCTCTCCTGTAACCTGTAGATGTCCATCTTCTCCCCATGTCTTCACATGGTCCTCCCTCTGTGCATGTCTGTGCTTTCTAATCTCTTCTTATGAGGGCAACTGTCATTTGGTCCTACCTGGAAGACAAGGAAGTCCCATGCCTTCCTGACTTAGGAAACAGCGTGACCATTGGGGCCCACACTAATGACCTCATTTTAACTTAGCTACCTCTTTAAAGACTCTTTCCAAATACAGCCACATACTAAGGTACTTGAACATAAGAACTAGGACTTCAGCAGGTGAATTTTTTGGGGGAACACAATTTAGCCCCTAAGGGGCATTGCAGTTGACTACTTAAAGACAAGTCAGGACTGGAGAAGTCTGGATTGTGAATCTTAGCTGTAATATTTACTATGTGTGTAACTGTGAAGTCTGGGACTCCTCCTTTGCAGAATGGAGGAGATGCCAGCTTCACAGAGTTTGGAAGGGATAACTCTGTGGATGTACCTAGCATGCTTAGTGTGGTACTTGGCAAAGACCGAATGGCAGTTGTGCATTTACAGGCATGGTAATGAGCATTTCTGCTCAGAGTAAGATGGTATGACAATTCAGAAGGAAATGTCAATAATGGTTTTGCATTGTGCCTAATTTAGTTCTTTTTCATTTGAAATCAAGAATAAATATTACAATGTGGTAGAATTTTAATAAGGCTGTAGAGATGGTTCTTATGGTTTATAAGTAGGACCTCAAACCCTAATAAATAAGCTGTTCAATGATTCTAATGTTCTGGCTAAGGAAGAGTTACCAAGAATTCTATATTACATAAACTGAATTTCAAGAAGCAAAGGTAGAGTATGCCATCACCAGGGAGCAGGCTCTCAGAAATAATGCTACCCCCCACATGTCTGACCCAACTGATGGTCCCAGAACCCCTTTCCTCTCATGTTTCCCCTTGAGCTCTAAATAACTATCTTTTTCTATCCTCTTTTCCCCATCTCCCTATTGGCCATGTCCACTAGCTTCTTTTTTTTTTTTTTTAAGATTTTATTTTTATTTATTTGACAGAGAGAGAGACAGCCAGTGAGAGAGGGAACACAAGCAGGGGGAGTGGGAGAGGAAAAAGCAGGTCCCAGTGGAGCAGGGAGCCCAATGCGGGGCTCGATCCCAAGACCCTGGGATCATGCCCTGGGCCAAAGGCAGATGCTTAATGACTGAGCCACCCAGGTGCCCTCATGTCCACTAGCTTCTATTGTGGAATCTCTAGAGGCTGCCTCCTCTTCTGCTTCAGATTTTCCTGAGAAATGGGATGTTGAACCTCCTCTCTGAAGTAACTGTTAAATATGTGGCTTGTGTGTCCGCACGAACATGGTGCAGCTCAAGCAGGTTACAGAATATATTTTAAGCCAGTCATAGACACAGTGTCATTTATCTTTTGCTGTTTGACAGACTACCCTGAACTTAGTGTCTTAAAAAATGTATGCATATTACTTCTCACCAGGCTGTGGACTGACTGGACCCATGTGATGCCTGTCTGTGTGTGTGAGTTGTTGGTGAAAAGCAGGGGCCTGTGGCTCAGACAAGCTGGAATGTGGAGGGCCTCAGTCCCATGGCTGGTGGTGATGGTAGCTGCTGGTGAGAGTTCAGCTGGGGCTGTCACCTGAGCTGTCTCTGCTTCCTCTAAAGTCTTTCCACTAGGCACAGGCATCCCCCAGTGGGGTGGCAGGGAGTGCTCAGAGAGGAAGGAAATGAGGGAAACCAGGCTCTGTAGGGACTGATCATAAGAACCCCAGAACAGCCCCTTCACTGCACTCTGTTGGGTAGAGTAGGCAGGAGCTCAGCCTGGATCAGGGGAGCAGAAGTCAACCTCACCTCTCCAGGGGACACAGGGAGGGAGGGAAAGGAAGACAAAGGTATGCTCTATGGAAGGGAAGTGGTGAAGCAGGAAGGCCAGACTAGAGAGTTGTGGGGGGAGGGGATGAAGAACCAAAATAGACATTTGTAATGAAGGAGCACTCAGTTAAGTGCACCGTGGAGGGACATGTAGGAGGGAGAGAGAGCACAGGTAGGCAAGCAGAGATAGTTTTCAAATACAAAGTGATCCCCTTATCCCCTGACTCTATTCACTGGCTTACCTCTGCTATCTGAACACAAGTCTCAAGGCCTGGGCAGCAGGTGGGAGTGGCCTGGCCCACCTCCTGCAGCTGCCTCTTACACCCACTGCTCCCCAGGTAGAAGTTTGTCTTTCGGCTCCTTGGTGTGTCTGGACTCTTTCCCAGTACAGGGCAACTTCATGAGCTCCGCTCTTGACAGGGAATGTTCACCCTTCTGTCATCCTGGGGGCCTCAGCTTGACGCCCTATCCCACTGAGTCCCTGGTGTGTCTCTCTGTCATGCTGTGTCATAGAAAGGCGTTCCTGTCCCCCATGTGCTAGAGAGTGCTTAATAAGTGTTTATGCACAGACAGGATGGAAGGAGGGAGGGAGGAGGCAGGAATTACGGGGAGGAAGGATGGGTCCATGTGACATGGGTGCTGCTAAAAACAGCAAGAGAAGAAAGGAAAGAAATCCTATTGGCAAGGTGGAAAATATGAACCTGTGACGGAGCCAAAAATTTGACACAGGAAGTAGCAAAAACAGGCTTGAATTTAATAGGATCCCGACCTTCTGATATTCTGTTATTGGGGATTTTGAGAGATGTTGAGCTTAATACTTTCTGCCAGCTTCCAGGCACTCCAAATGGTATGTTCTCTCAGTAGGCTTGCGTGATGGGTCATTAACATGTTGTGTTTGCAGGGGGAGCTTTTCCTTAAGGAGGGGGGCATGCCATCATTCTGGGTAAGCCATGGTTTTGAAAGGAGCATTGAATCAGGTTAGGAGAGCATCACAAACATGTCCATCACATTTCTTGCTCTATTCTGGTTTGATAATGGAGTCCAAGCATGAGCCACTAATGGTTTTTGGGGTATAATACATTTTCTGTGCATTGAAGAGGCTGGGTCACTGCAAAGCAGCCATCTCTGCATCATTTCTGGGATGGGCTGCTTTATTTCCCTGATGGATGGTGAACAAGTTCCAGTGCTGCCAGCCAGCTGGCCGGGTTGCTCCGAGGAGAGGACGGGCGCTGATAAAAGCATCGCTGCTGGATGCTGATCCCAGTAGTTTCTTGGTTGCTTTATTCTGCTTTACTTTAAGCGTGCAGTTCAAGGATTTTTCTGGACACAGTCTTGCTCAAAGTGAGTAGCAGTGGTGGATAGCTTTTCATGATTTTCCCATTTGGATGGAATGAATGGCATCACTTAGCAGTCGGCTTGCAGAAGAAAGCCTGAACCGCAGTGACGCCTTGGCTTTCCCTGTACTGTGCAGCCACAGGCGACTGTCTCAGCCACTCTGGGCTTCTCCATTCCTGAGATGTTCAGTCAGTAATAGTAGTGGAATCTTTGTTGATGAATGTATTCAAAGATGTTTTTGTTGGCTCGGTATTTTTAGGACAGCGTGACGTGTCAACCGTCCCTTTCTTACAGCCTGCATTACAAACCTGCATTTGTGTGTCTTCAGGCTCGTGCCTGGCTCTGATACTAGAGTCCTCTGGCTATCACCCTCTTTCTGTAACCTATTCCCATGACCCTGTACCTGATAGCATAGCCTAGGGAAAGGATGATGTGTGCAGGACAAGCCCGGGTACAATGTTATCCAGCCTATGAGGGCCAATAATTGTGTGCTGATCAGTGAGTCACTGGTGAAATAGAATTTATTTCCTTTCCAAGTGTCTTTGGTTCTCCCCAGAAGTCAACCTATGACAAGTTATTTCAGCACCTGGTTTATTTGGAAGAGGAAGCAAGATAGGGAAGGGAGGGAAGCCAATATAGGATGCATTAAAAAGCAAGATACTGCTCTGGGCAGTGGGGCTCATTCCCACTGGAGACCTCTGGGGTCTTTATCTGCCAACTGCCTTCTGTCTGTCATAGGTTGACAGCTGCTCCCAGGAATGTTAGCTCCCTGACACTACCTCTGCTTGCCTGCTCCGTGCACGGACCGAGTGTGCACTGGTGACCAGAACCTCATGCTGGCCTGCTGATGCCTGGAATAGGCAGCTGTCAGGGCCTCAGGCCTGGGAAGGACAGCTGCTGTCATGGTCAGCTATAGTGCAGATGAATTGCACTCAAGTTTCAGTTGTTGTCACCTCGGCCTGATTGAAGTTCCAGTCCAGTTCCCCCTCCTGATGGGGAAGGCAGCAGTGATGCAAGTAGGAAGGAGAGCATCATAGGGACTCAGTGGGTTTCTCAGCCAAAGTAGAGAGGAGACAGACAGGTAACAAAGAAGAGTAGAGAAGAGCCGGAACCTACATCTTTGTGAGTGCTTGTAGCCCCACTGTGGGCTTCATGTGTTATGGTTTCACATCAGTCTATGTATGGAATGGGATCTTAGGGATCAAATCTCTTATTCAGTGTTGTCACTGTTAATGCCTCTTAAAGAAGGTTAAAGAGCTGGTTCTCAAAGTCCCAGAATGCAGTCATGGCTGGTGTGGGGATGGGGCTGGGGCAGGAGGCCATCCCTGAAAGGACATCAGTGGCAGCTCTTGGATGCAAAAGAATCTCCAGTTGAGCAAAGGTAATTTTGCAGCTTTGGACCTCCCAGAGAAGGAGGTGTTAGGATGTGCTGTTACAGCATTATCTGCATTATCAAGCATTCAGACCTAATCAGGAGGGAGGCTGTTTCTAACAAGGTATGGTAGGAAGAGGTTGGAGCAGTCCCCTGTTTTCAAGAAGTGAGCGGAACTGGCCAATCTATGTGTGCATCTCCAAAACTATCCTCTGAACTGTCTGCCCAAACCTCCCCTTTCTTATCCCTGTCCCTTTGATGTTTGTTTTTAATTTGTTCATTCACTGAACCAATATTTAGTGAAGGCTTATGTGCTATTATCACACACTGTCCTAGGATCTGAGGACACAGCGGCAATCAAGCCAGACAGAAATCCCTGCTCTCTAGAGAAAGGGAGAGAGAAAAGAGGGGAGCACACATGCCAGATTATAGGAGCTCCAAGAAAAGGAAAGCAGGGAGAGCACACAGTGAGTGGTAGAGCCATGGGTAGGACATGAGGACAACAGAAGGTCCAGAAGGAGGTAGGGGAACAGGTCAGGGAGGTGAACGTTTTTGATGGAAAGAGCAAGGCCTATCAGGAAAGGTTGTGAAAAGCCTTGAAATGTGAGAACAAAGCAGACCAGAGAAAGATGACCAAGCGGCCACATGCACCTTCCAGGTTAGCAGAAACTGTCTTGGACTCTGTCATGGTCTTTGAACTACTTTTCAACTCTGCTAGTTCTAGGAAACAATGGTGATACAAGTGACTGCAGTGTGTAGAGAAGCAAATGAATTTTGTCTGGTGCACTGATTGCCCTGTTAACAGATCTGATCTGCACTCCTGATTGCCTTTGTATGTGTCCGCTTTTTGGATATTCCTTGGAATTGGTTTTTGACACCTTGCTTCTTCCCTCGTTAATTTATGACTTAAGTAAAAACTTTGATACATGTTCATTTTATATTTTGTGCAAGTGTCATGCTTTTATCTTTGAAAAAAATTATCTTTTTTGATCACTCTGAGACAGAAACATGATATCAAGTCTGTCCAGGAACACAAGGGGGGTGTGGCTGGAGCGCGTGGGTAGAGAAGGTCAGAGACATGACGGGATATGGCCTAAGTGTTGGAGGTCTTGGCTTTTATCATGAGTGAGATGAGAGAGGCTCTCATCCTTTTTGTAGAATTTCATCTCTTTTTTGCTCTGAATAATTGTCAAAATACTTATTCATATTTTCCTTCTGACTTCTCCTCTGCTACCAACTGATTCCCGTCCCATGGTTATTTTGTCCAGAAGTTACCTGTGCTCTGCTGGTACACGGCTCCCAGCCGATGGCAGTGGATATGTTTTGCTTCTGTTATTTCCTCTAGGTTCTTGATCATGTTGAGAGGGGGAGGGCATGTGAACACATGCCGTCATTCAGCTACTGTCAGCCCAGATACTTGTCTACTTCAAGCTGACTCAGAGGCTAGCCTGTCTGCACTGGACATCACAGACTGTCCCTACTGGACCTTTAGCACCTCTGCCTGGTTCCACTCTTTCTGCAAAGGGCTGAATGACTCCAAAGTCAGTCTTTAGTATCCACATTTCTCAGGACAGGAAACTGGTGCTCAGAAAGGTTCAGCCACTTGCCCAAAGTCACCCAGCAGGGTGGGCCCAACTCCAGAGTCTGATGTACCTCAGGCTGGCCTGCCTCTGGTCATACTTTTAGAGATCCTTTATTTTTCTTTAAATTAGACAAACCAAAATAATTCCTCTCTCCCTCCCTCTGAGTTGACTCTACTCTTAGACCTTCTCTGGGCCTCTCTTTTGTCTTTCCTTCTGGAAAGGTGAGTCTGTCTCTTCCCAGTTTCAGAGCATCTGACATCCAACTTTTCTTTCACCAAATCCCTTGCCAGCCAGAGTGGGATGACAAAATGCAAACCACTGTGCAAGGGTTTGAGCAGAATTTCAAACAGAGCCAGGTACTGCAGCGAGCAGAGTTTTCTAGGGAGGGCTTTGCATCCAGATGGCCCAGGCAAATGGTCTTTCTGCCTGTGGCGCAGGGCCAGTCCACTGAGCACCCGCCCCCTCCCTGTACCCTGAGGGCCTGCGAGACTGATTGAGTCCAAGAGCATGGCTTTTGGAGATGAGCTTATTGATCTTAGTGACATCGGACACAGAGCCAACAGGATTGTAAGGGTCTGTGTAATAAATATGTGAGACAGGAATTCAATGGGAAGTTCAGTCATCATCATGGGCTGCCTGAGGGAGGGGCGGGGCAGGTAGCACAGCTGGGGGCAGGGGCAAGGTCAGCCCTTGCCTGTGCTCCTCAGACTGCTGTGCGGGTCCCTGTGAATTTCCACTGCCCCCACACAGGGCTGTGCTCGAGGCTGCCTGTCTGGAGGTGCAAGTAGGGGTTTGTGATTCACAGGAAGAGACACATGAGAGAAACTGGTCCTCCTCAGCAAGCTCTCACAACCTCAACTACAGAGTTTGGGGCCCTAGCTGAATGTGCTCCCTAGAGTGTATGGGAGTGTATGAAAACCTGGAGGAACCAGGACATTACTTGTGAGCCAGTGCCACAGGTCTGATGTGGCTGATGCTATCAGTTCAGCTCAGAGGAATTTTCTGAGGACCTACTATGTGTGAGATGCTGTGCTTCTAAAAGGACACACGTTCAATGCCCTGAAGGCACTTGTAATCAGTAAAAAATCACTTTACCCTGGGAGGTCTCATCTGATTTGATTTCATGAAATTACTATTCCAAGTTCAGCTATTTCTGAGACTAAATGGCCTGTTAACACAGAACCACAGCCTTGACTCCAAACCCTTTCACTTTTCCCAATACTTGACACCTTCTTCGTGGGTATGACAAGGACTCAAAAGATCGTCTTTCAGAAGAGAAATGATGTGTCGGGGATTTGCCATCTTAGAAAGATCTGAATGAGGGAGATCCCTTTCCAGAGGGAGGAGGGGAGTACTTGTTTGTGGGAGGGTGGCTGTACCAGACTTGTCTGCCTGGGAGCCTGGGACAGTCCTGGGTTCAGCCTGCTGTCTTGGCACACCTATTAATAATAATGCCCCTTTCACTTCCAAGAGTAACTCAGTTTAGACAATAATTTATGTGGTCTTCTCACTTTGGGACAGTGGCTACCTAGTGAGAACAGTTAGATTAAGACATGGGAGCCATGATAGGGCATTTTCATGAGAAAATATGAAGTTAGACCATGGCATGCAGAAGACTCTTAAAGAGGTGGTAGGAGACGATCTTGGAAGGGATCAAATGTTGCAGGCATTTGCTTTTAATGCAAGGGAGGGGAATGAAGAATAAGATAATAAGGTCAGGATGAACTACAATGGGAATCCATATCAATCTGGCCAGCCTTCTCCGCTGGGACTGTCTCTGCCTGGGCCACTACGGGCCATGGAGGGACTTGCTATTTCTGATCAGCATGCTCCATGGAAAATCAGGTTTAACACTATCCTTCCTCCCCACTGGCCAGTGACCGCTGTCAGGGAGGCCATGTTCTGTACACATGTTTTATCCCCAAAAGTTAGTGTGACAAATAGCACTGGAGAGCATTAAATTACTGTGAACAGGTTCACTACTGGGGCCATTAGGTGGGTCCAGTGGGGAATAAATAGCTGGAGGCCACAACTTGGGTAATAGCACTGGGAACTCACACTGTCTGGATGGACCGATCGCTCTTCCCAACAACAAATACATACATACATGCATATATACATACATGGATTCTGGTTGTTTGGGGTGGGAGTGTTTGGTATAGGCCATAAAGTATACATGGATGTCGCCTGAGAAACGAATTAATCTAGACATTGTCCTTCTCTTTTCTCTGTCACTTTCCATTCTGCCATGAAGGATTAGTCAATTTAAATTACTCAAGTTGTCTTTTAGCATGATTTATGGTCTTTTATTTAAAATAAATTTTGCATTCTTAGTAAATCAGATCTGTTTTGTTATTTTATTTATGTATCCTCTAAGACTTTGGGATTCCATACCAGAAGATTACACATGCATTCTATTATAGTTTCCTTTAATACTTTAAAAAGTTTGTACTAAACTAAACTGACTGCCAAAGTAAACCAAAGAGCTGATTTTTATTTTGTGAAGTTTTTTTTCCCCTGAAATTTTCCTGTATGGTATGAGGTAGAGTCTAAGTTTATTTCACTCTAAAGAATAGGAAATGATTAACATGATTTAGTGAGCATTCCATCTTTTCCCCAGTGAATTGAAATGGGACAGTTGTATTTGTCTCTTCATGTACCAATAGCATACTGAATACTAAGTAGGGTAAACAAAAAGAGAATTATATCTTGAATATCATGATGAAATTTAAAAACATTGAGGATGAAAGGAAAACCTCTCAGAGCTCTCAAAGTGAAAGATCTTTATAACAAGAAACAGACTTGCCAAAGTTAATAGAGCATTACTTTCTAGTATTAGAGGTAAATTCTTTTCAAAATAAAATATTTCACTGAACTGAACAACTCTGGCAAAAACTAAGGTAGTTTCGAATTTGTGAAGACTTGAGTGATTTACTCAAGGATGTACTCAACAAAATGTGATGAAACCAAAAAAGAGGCAAGCATGGAATACAGTCAGCAGTTATGACCAAAGAAAACACTAGAAGTCATAGTTAAGTTTAAATATTTGATAATATTTTAGGGGCACCTGGGTGGCTCAGTCATTAAGCATCTGCCTTCGGCTCAGGTCATGATCTCAAGGTCTTGGGATTGAGCCCCACATCAGGCTCCCTGCTCGGCGGGAAGCATGCTTCTCCCTCTCCTACTCCCCCTGCTTGTGTTCCTCTCTTGTTGTGTCTCTCTGTCAAATAAATAGAGGTCTTTTAAAAAATGAAAATAAATATTCGATACTATTTTAAATAAAATAATAAGAGGTTTGAGTCAGTAGGAGATTGAGAGGAGTAACATGGAAGTTTGCTGTTTTCTGGTTTGGTGTATGGTAGAGATAGATACCGTAGTTAAATGTACAGAATGAACAAAAAGTACAAGTAAATTTATGTGTTGCATATTTCAGTAGATATTAGAGGGACAGGAATGATATAATAACTTCCAGACCACTAGACACAAAACAAAGAAATCAGCCATTACGCCAAATGCCTGAATAGCAAAATAAGAAACGATATAAGAAACTATGGTAAAATGACAATTAATAGAAAAGCAGAACTAAGTTAAAATAGTCAATCATAATCAAAATGATGCAGCAGAATGAAAATAAAGGAATTGAAAAAGTTATGTCTGGAAGGGGCCAGAAAAAGACACGTAACTTAGCAGTGTTCTTATTCAACAAATAAAAACAAAAATAAAACACAAAAGGCATGAAAAGAACAAAATGAATCTTTTTATATTGGTTAAAGGCAAAGGTACTGAGTAAACAAAGTGGTTATGAGCAGTTATGTGGCAAACGATGTAGCTTCAAGATATTTGCAACTAATCCTGATGAAATACATAGGAGACACAGACAAAAACAATCTCAGGAGAAAAAAAAATATGGTTACTAGGATGAAATAAAATAGTTGGTAAGACTGAACCAAGAAATAGAGATTCATATTCAACAAACAAAAAATGCTTTTAAACACTTGAAATATTTGTCAAAAATTATTTTTGAACCACAAATAATATTTAGTGTATTCTAAAAAATAGACCTCGTATAGCTCATATTCTCTGGTCAAATGCTATAAAAGATGAATAACAACAGAGGGATGAGGATAGGATATTATGTGTGCATATGTATCTATAATCTGCTCTTAAGTCTTTAAAAGACACTCTCAAATTAATCTTGGCTTATAGAACCTTTCAAGAAATATCTTTTAAGGAATGAATGACAATGAGAGTGAACATAACCAGACCAGGGAGATATTGTCAAAGCACAAATTAGAAAACAAGGAAGTTTGAAATTTGTTTAGTAAATCTGTACATCAAAAAGTTAGAAAATGCACATAAAAATAAACCTGAAGAAAGCGGAAGGAAGGAATTAATGAAGACATAAGCAGAAATGATTTTTAAAAGATGCAAAACAAATACACATTTAGACAAAAGAAAATAAAAATAAAATCTAGTTCTTTGAAAACATAAAAAAACCCTAGATGAATAAATGGAAGAAAAAATATATATATAATTGAAAGTATACACACACACACACACACACATATATAATACCTGGTAGAAATGGGTGATTTTCTAGGGGAATATAAATTACTAAATATACCTAAAGAGTAGAAAATCAGGATAGATTTAAAAATACACTAAAAATGGAAAAAGTAGGCAAAGACTTACATTTTACAAGACACATTTTTACATTTGAATTTTACATCTTCAAGAATAAATAAATCTACATTATATAAATTATTCTAGAACATGCATAAAAGATGGAAAATGTATAACACTGATATAAATTAACGTGGTAAAGACATCCCAATAGAAGAGAACTATCGACAAATCTTGCATGTGAATATGGATGCAGATATTGTAAATGAAATACTGGGAGATAAATTCCAGCAGTGCATTAGGTGAAAAAGACCAAATAAATTTTATCCCAGGTATGCCAAGATGGATTAACTTGGTAGGCTTGCTGATGGAATTCACTCCATATCCATGTTGAACAAAGAAGCAAAGACAAAAATCTCAATTGACAGAAAACTTTTTAAATTCAGCTACAATCCTTGATCAAAACACATTATAAACTAAGACTAGAAGAAAACTTTCATGATTGGATAAATATTATCACAAGAAAACTCCCGCAAACATAAAGCTAACTGTTGAAAAGTTAGATGGATTCACATCCAAGTCAGACATAAAGATGCCAGATATTCCTGCTGTCAGCGGTCTGCTGGAAGGCCCTAGCCAGAGCAAATTAAAAATAAGAGATCTAAATATTACAGAGGAAGACATAACACTGTCACTGCTCCTAGTTGATTATTTACCTAAAAATAGAATTAGCTGACAAACTTTGAGCTAATAAGAGAGTAGAGCAAGGAGGACAAGATAACAGCTGAGTTACACATCAGTGAATAGCAACATGGAATAAAGGATCTCAGATAACCCTGAGATACAGAGGAATAAATCTGGTACAAATGCACCGTACCGTTGTGAGGAAAACTATAAAAATTCACCAAAGCACCTCAAAGAGAGTAAAACAGCCAGAAGTGGCATGTGTGTTCTTCCCAACCCTCTTCCCCATGTGGCCACCCAGACGTTGGAAGCAGGATGCAGCACAGGCTCTGCTAGGGAAGGTTCCTGGGTCTGGCTCTAGAACCACATCTACAGTCCGTATGTACCAGGTCAAAGGGTCCACAAAGAGACAATAGATTAGCTTTGAAAATTCTCAGGCTGTTTGCTCAGTGGTTCCTTTGGTGGCCCTCTGAATCCTTGTGGCCTATAAGGGTCTTCTACATCCTGCTGCCCATTTTGACTTTTCTGTTGTGATTTTCCAGCTTCTTCTCTGCCTTAGGAATCTCCTTGAGTACTTGTTAACAATGGAGACTTCATTTCTACCTCCCTCAGGGTCTGATACAGCGGGTGTGAAGTACAGCTCAGGACTCTGCCACATGTGGTCCCCAGACCAAACTTTGAAAGACTCAGCTGGCTGAGCACTAATTCCTGCTTACATTCCTTTAATTAGATGGAAGCTAGCGAAAATTTGGTGGCTGGAAGTCCTGAATTTCAGCCCATACACTAACCTCAATTATATTCTTGTCTGCCTCTTGCTGTCCAGAGAAAGACCGACTGAAAGCTGAATTATGCTCATGCCGTTGGAGGCTACGGCAAAAGAACCAATGAGAACTTGAGTCTAGTCATCTGAACGTTTCTCTCCGGTACTTACCTAGTGAGCGCTTCTCATTTTTCCCAGGGATGCATTAACGCTAGACAACTTTAGTGAATGATTACAGGATTCTCTACACATTTTGTAATCAACAGATGTGTTCTGATTACAACATAGTCCTTTGATGTTCTTGGTAAGCAGAATGTGGTATGGGTTCCACTCATTTTATGGTCTTCCAGATGGTGCCTCCAAAAGACTTACTGAAGACCAGTGGCAGTAGCATCTGGGGTTGAAGGTTATAGTATCTTCTGACCTTCCAGCAGATGTTGTCACTTTTTATCTTGTCGTTGTTGACCCTTTTTTATTATGAAAGCTAACTTCAGATTGAGGGCCAGGTAAAGAAGGACCTCTTCATATTTCAGAAGACTACCATCAATGGCCATAACAAAATTAAAATGCTTAATTTCTGTCCCTCCTTCCCTAGACAGCTAAATTTCATTTTATATGTCTTCCTTCAGTGCATCTACTTAATAGGCTTTTATGTGACTATAATGACTGTATTTTTCAGTCATCATAAACGTTTTCCATGTTTCCATGGACTTTTCCTAATCATCATTTTAATTGTGACATAATAGTTCACTGAGGACATGGAACACTACATCAGAAACTAAGGATGTACTATATGGTGACTAACATACCATAGTAAAAACTTATTTAAAAAAAAGATGGATTTTAGTTGATCATTGTTGGATATTTGGTAAGTTTCTAATTTAAAAAAAAACTACCTTCATTATGAAATAATTATAGATTCACAAGAAATTTTTTAAAAAGTGTACACCGAGATCTATCTTCCTATCCTGAATAGCACTCAGTGGTATGGGTGTACCACAGTTCGTTTAACCATTTATCCGTTGAGGAACATTTGGGGTGTTTACAGTCTTTAGCTGTTATAAACGCATCTCCTGTGAACATTTGTGTACGTGTTTTATGTGAATATAAGTTTTCATCTATCTGGTATGAATTATATAAGAGGGCCATTGCTGGCTTATATAAGTGTATGTTTAGTTTTACAAGAAATTGCCACACTCTTTTTCAGAGTATCTGTACTGTTTACATTCCCCTCTACCCCCAGAAATGTATGAGTGACTGAGTTACTCTGTGTCCTTGCCAGGGTTTGATATTATTACTATTTTTTATTCTGATAAGCATGTAGTGATATCTCATTGTGGTTTTCATTTGCATTTCCATAATGGCTAATGAGGCTGAACATCTTTGCATATATTCATCTGTCATCTGTATATCCTCTTTAATCAAATTTCTGTTCATGTATTTTGCCCTCCTTTCTAATCGGATTGTTGCTTTTTTATTATTCATTTAATTTTTACTGTTGATTTTGAGAGTCCTTCATATGTTCTAAATATGAGTCATTTGTTGGACATGCCACTTGAAGATACCTTTTGCCCTTCTGTGGGGCGTCTTTTCACATACTTATCAGAGTCTTTCACAGAGCATTTAAAAAAAAAAAACTTAATGAAGTCTAGTTCATCAAATATTTCTTTAATGGATTATTTTTTGGTATCAAGTCTAAGAACTCTTAGCCTAGACGCAAGTCCCCAAGATTTTCTCCCAAGCTTTATAGTTTTAAGATTTACATTTAAGTCTGTAATTCATTTTGAGTTAATTATTGAATAACAGGTGAAGCTTAGGTAGACGTTCATTTTTTGCTTATGGTTTTTCCCATTGCTCCAGCTCCATTTGTTGAAAAGGCTGTATTCCTCCTTTGTGCATCACACCTTTGTCAAAGTCAGTTGGGTGTACTGTAGTCCCTTCTTATCCATGGGGGATACATTCCCAAGTCCCCCAGTGGCGATCTGAATGCCTGAAACCACGGTTAGTACTGAACCCTAAATATACTATGTTTATTTTTCCTGTAGATATATACTATGATAAAGTTCCATTTATAAATTAGGCACAGCAAAAGATTAACAATAATAACTAATAATAAAATAAAACAATTATAAAAATATATTGTAATAACAGTTATGTGAATGTGGTCTCTCTATCAAAATATCCAGTTGTACTGTACTTACCTTTCTTCTTCTTGTGATGATAGGAGATAATAAAATGCCTCACTGTTAAGATGATGTGAGGCGAACGATGTAGGCATTGTAACATAGACTTAAGCTGCTATTGACCTTCTTACAGTACATCAGAAGGAGGATGATTTGCCTCTGGATGCCGGGTAACTGAAATCACAGAAAGTTAAATCTTGGATAAGGGCTGGGGAATTACTGTATTCATGTGGGTCTATGCTTGGGTTCTCTGTTCTGTTGATTTCTGTGTCTCTCCCTCCACCAATACTACAGTCTTCCTTGCTTTAGCTTTACAGTAAGACTTAAACATTGAGTATTTTCTCCCACTTTATTCTTCTTTCTTCAAAATTGTTTAAGCTACTTTTATTCCTTTGCCTGTTTGTATCAATTGCAGAATGACCTTGTCTATGTCTACAAAATAACTTACTGGAATTTTGATAGGAATTTTGTTAAACCTACACATCATTTTGGGGAGAATTGACATCCTATGTTGAGTCTTCCAATCCATGATCACAGTATGTGTCTCATATTTAAATCCTCTGTGATTTCTTTCATCAGCATTTTATAATTTTCAGCATAAAAGTCCCATTAATGTTAGATTTATATTCGAGTTTCATTTATTTGAGTGACTATAAATGGTATTGTTTTCAGTTTCCATATGTTTATTGCTAGTATATTAGACACATAATTTATTTTATTTTTTTAATGGTGATCTTGTATCTTCTGACCTTGAACTCATGTATTCTAGGAGCTGGATTTTGTTGTTGTTGTTGTTTTGTTGGGGTTTTTTTTGGGTTTTTTTAGAGACTTCAGATTTTTTTCCTACATAATCATGTGGATGATTTCTACTGTCATGTCGACTCAAATAGGGACAATTTTCCTTCTTTCTGATCTTTATTCCTTTTATTTCCTTTATTTTCCTGGTGAGGACTTCCAGTGTTATGTTGAATAAGAGTGTTGAAAACAGGTGTCTTTGCTTTGTTCCTGATCTTAGGGGGAAAACATTCAGTCCTTTTACCATTAAGTATAACTCTAGCTTAGTTTTTCTGTAGATGTTCTTTATCAGGCTGAGGGATCTCCTTACTATTCTAGTTTTCTGAACGTTTTTATTATGGATGAGTGTTGAATATTATCATTCTCTCTTTTTGTATCAATTTATATAATCATGCTCTTTAGGCTCTTAATATGGTTGATTCCACTGATCACTTTTGGATTACTAAACCAGCTTTGCACACATGGACTAAACCCCTCTTGGTCATGTGTATAATTACTTAAATATGCAGCTGAATTATATTTGCTAATATTTTGTTAAGGGTTTTTATGTCTATTTATGAGGGAATGTAGTTTGTAGTTATTTTTTCTTTCTCTTGGAGGGGTACTATCTTTGTGGTTTTGGTTTCAGAATATTAGCCTCTTTAAATGAGTTAATAGACATTCTCTCATCCTCTGCTTCCTGGGAGAGAGTTCTAGAATTAGTATTAATTCTTTTTTAATTGTTTGATAAAATTCTCGAGTAAAACCATCAGGGTCTAGAGAATTCATTTAAGGATGTTTTTAAATTATTAATCTAGTTTGTGAAATAGTTTTAGGGCTATCCAGCTTATCTGTTTCTTCTTGGTTAAAATTTAGTAGTTTGTGCTTTCCAAGGAATTGGATTTATGTATGAAGAGTTGTTTATAGTATCCCCTTATCATCTTATCATTCTTTTATTGTCTCCAGAGCATGTAGTGATATACTCAGATTCATTCCCAATACTGGTTTGTCAATTTTATTGATCTTTTCAAAGAGGTAGATTTTTGCTTCATTGATTTCCCCCACTTTTTTTCTCTTTTCGCTTTCCTGATTTTTGTTCCTATCTCTGTTGTTCCATTTTCTCTACTTACTATGGGTTTATTTTTCTCTTCTTTTTCTAGTTAGTTGAGAGGTGATCATAGATTATAGACTTGAGGCTTTTTTCTAATGTAAGCAATTTGCTACTATAAATGTCCGTGTCAGCACCTTACCTACAACTTACAGATTTTGATATGTATTTTTTATTTTCATTCAGTTCAGTGTATGTCTTGAATTCCCTCTAAACTTCCTCTTTGGCTCATAGATTATTTAGAAAATTGGTGTTTGATTCCAAGTGTTTTGAGACACTTCCTGTTGTTTCTGATTTGATTCTGTTGTGGGCACAAATCACGTTCTGTATAGTTTCAATTCTAATAAATGTTGTCAAGATTTGTCCTGTGGCTCAGGATATGGTCTTAGTATATGCTCCATAGGGTCTTGAAAAGAATCTGTTGGGGTGGCTGGGTGGCTCAGATGGTTAAGCACCTGACTTTGGCTTGGGTCATGATCTCAGTGTCCTGGCATTGAACCCCACATCGGGCTCCCAGCTTAGCAGGGGGCCTGCTTCTCCCTCTGCCACTCCCCCTGCTCCTGCTCTCTGCCCCCCCAAATGAATAAATAAAATTTAAAAAGAAAGAAAGAAAGAAAGAAAGAAAGAAAGAAAGAAAGAAAGAAAGAAAAGAATGTGTTTTTGCTGTTGTTGGGGGAAGGGTTTTCTCTCCATTAGGTCCTTTCAGTTGAGGGTGTGTTAAGTTCTTTTGTATCTTTGCTGATTTTATGTCTATTTGTCCTGTCTTCCATTGTTGAGGGAGGAGTGTTGAAGTCCCCAGCTATAACTGTGGGTTTGTCTCATCCTTTTTTTCACTTCCATCTGGTTTTGTTTCACATATTCTGCAACTTGTTTGTGGGAAAGAACGTATGATTACTGTGTCTTTTTGGTGGATTGAGCCCTTACCAATGTGTAAATTTATGTCTGCCCTTTGTAATTTTCTTTCCTCTAATGTCTATTTGATCTGATAATAATATAGTCATTCTTGCTTTTTCGGATACTGTTTTCTTGGTATATACAATTTCGTTGGAAATCTAGAGTCCTCACTTGGCTGTTGCTGATGAGGTTGGTGATGGAACATGATTTTCTTCTTTGGTGTTTAGCTGATACATGGATATTGTCTAAAAGTTTTCTGTCTCCCTGCTGCCCTTCTCGTCACTGGGCTAGATAGAGCAGTCTTTTCTCAAGGCTTTTTTTTTTTTTTTTCTTTAGGTCTATGCCTATTGGTGCTTCTCAAGTACCCAGTTTGGAATATAGGAGACAAATGGAACACACAGGGACCTCGTGTCATTCCTTCTGTCTTCTCTGCACTTTTCACAGTCTCCCTATGTTTATTTATATATTCAGAGTTTTTAGTCAAAATTAATAGAGGGGATTGTGGATTAGTCAACTTGAGCTGCCATACAAAGTACTATACAGTGGGTGTGGTATTTGTTTTTGTTTTATTTTATTCTTTTTTGTACCAAAGTAGATATTTTTGGAGGGCTGAATCCTCAAGCCATTAAAGCTTATTTCTTATTTATTTATGTACTGTGCTGCTCCCAAGAAGCATTCAAAGTAATTTTAATGGATACATAAAGATGGAGACTTTCATCTCTCACAGTTCTGGAGGCTGAAAGTCCAAGATCAAGGAGCCAGCCAATTCAGTTACTGCTGATAGCTTTCTTCCCAGTTTGTAGATTGCTGCCTTCTCACTGTGTGCTCATATGGCATATATACAGGATGGCGGGGGCGGGAAGGGAGATGGAAAGAGAGATCTCTCCTTCTTCTTATAAGACTACCAATCCTGTAGGGCCAGGGCCTCATTCTTATGACTTCATTTAACCTTAGTTCCCTCCTTTAAGCCTTTAAGCTCTATCTTCAAATGCAGTCACTTTGGGGGTTAGGGATTCAACATGTGGATTTTGGAGATGGGAGGACACAAATCATTCCGTGGTAATGTTCTGTCTTTCTAAAATTGAAAGTCTGAGCTCTATTTTTTATTCTATCATAATAGTAATAAACATGTGACTATAATTGCTTTAATCTTAGGTAACTTTCCAGACAAAGCATGGAATTTTTAAGACTCTTAAATGCTCTTATTATATTTTGTGAAATTTCTTTCCAAGCATGTTATACCAACTTGGTTTACTCATAAAGAAAATAGGTCCCCTTCATTCTCAACAGCTTTTTTTATTTTACCTCTTTGTCCTAAACTTCGCATAATTTCAAAAAAGAAAAGAAAAGAAAAGAAAAGAAAGAAAGAAAGAAAGAAAGAAAGAAAGAAAGAAAAAGAAAAAAAAAGAAAGAAAATTAGGCCCCCATATTATATTCCACTTACTCTAAATCAAGTTAGGTGTTTATAATTAATTATTAACCTGTTTCAGTTTTTTGGTGGAAATACTTGGTATGATAATGGGCAGGAAATCTTTAGATTGACTTCTTAAAGACAAAAACAATGTTTTTGTTTTATCATTTTTTTATAATGTCATAGCAAGTGGTATTTTTCGGTATTTTTTGAAAGGATATGCTTAGTTTATTTAGACGTCATATTCATTCAGATTAATGCTGATGAATTTCTTTACTGTCTTCAATCTGAAGAGAAACGCTCCCTTAAAAAATTTCTGTGGTCACTTTTTAGGCAGTTACCTAGGCATGGACCGGGGCCCCCATTTATGTAGGCATTTCCTAAGCTCACAGAGATCGCTGGAGTACAGGTGGGCAGAGTGTGATTTTGTTACCTTTACCATTGTGTTTTCCAGTCACTCTGCACGCGCGCACACACGCAGGCGCACACACACATGCGCGCGCGTGAATTTCTGCATATGACTTACAGTCTTTTAATACATAGTTACAGCAGTGGCAGAACACTTTGTCTTCCACTGGCAGAAGTGATTAGCTTTTCCTCTTTTCTCTTTGTTTCACAGATCTAGAGTCAGAAGGGCTGTCATAGGTTACATAGTGTAGGGATGAAAAACTACTTTTTATTTCACTGACGTCTTCATGTCGATTTATATGGGCTACCTAAAACACTGCTAGAGGGAATGCCCAGGCTACAAGCAGACTTAGGAAAATGGAGATCAGCTCTCTCTTTCCCACATTGAGCCCTGGAGAGTTCAATGAACTGTTCTGTGTCATAAAACTAATTACCCACCAAGGCAGGAGTTATCCTGGTGCTTCCTCTCTCTTGCCCCAGACGAGGTAGGTTGGAACTGAGAAAGCTGGCCTGCTGTGGAAATGCTGCTCTCAGTGAGAAACTGGACTGAAAACGCATTTACTTCTCAGTGCAGGAGAATGAAAAAGAAGCTTGCCTGTTTTAGGCTGTGCTAGGGGAAGCTGCCTTCTGGGGCTAAAAGGCTGAAGGTTCATCCCAGTCTGTCCCATCAAGAAGCTTCAGTGTGCCCAGTTCAAGCTCTGTGGGCGGGAAATCTGTGCTTGAGCCAAGAGTTTTGTGCAGCCTGACAAATACTACAAGGCACAACAACTAGATAAGTGTCTGGAGTCGGGGGTGTACAGCTGTGAGAAGAAAGCCACAGGACTCTTTTTTTCCCCACTGTCCCCTCACTTCCCCAGCATCCTTTCCCACCAACACTTGCTGCATTTATGCCTCCTGAGGTCTCGTTCTTTTTTTTTTTTTAAGATTTTATTTATTTATTTGACAGAGCAAGAGCACAAGCAGGGGGTGAGGCAGGCAGAGGGAGAAGTAGACTCCCCTGCTGAACAGGGGCCTGATGTGGGGCTTGATCCAGGGACCCTGAGATCATGACCTGAGCTGAAGGCAGATGCTTAACCGACTGAGCCACCCTAGCACCCCGAGGTCTCATTCTTACAGAAAATCTTACAAAGACGCTATCAGGAATAACACTGTAGAGAAAGTAAGACAGAACTCAATTAACACACACACACACACACACACACACACACACACCCTGCTGAAGATGAATTGAAAATTAGAATTATAAAAATTAGAAAGAAACAGCTCACTTGGAGCAAATAGTAAACATGGCAAACAACAGATTTATATCTAAACCTTAGGTAATAGAAACTAACAAATACTTTTAAGATAATTAAACATGATTAAGAATCAAAAACACAAGAAAAGAACAGCACACCCTCTAAAAAGCAGCTTTAAAAAGCCAAGTAAAATTAATAGAGTGAGAAATTTAGCCGTCAATTAAAAATTCAGTAGAGGCATTGATTATCAGATGAGGCACAGTTGAAAGAGAAGAAGCTATTTCCCAGATGAATCATAGCAAGCTAAATAGAGGAAAATATGAAAGAATAGTGAACAGTTGGAAAAATATCTGATGCTTCTATGATGCTTCTCTCTGCCAGGTCCTGGGCCAGAAGTTTTATATATATTAACAACCTTATGAGGAAGTACTATTATTATTCCTATTTTCCAATAGGGCAAAACAGGAATAAATAATCATAATCATAATAAACTACAGTGTGTCTGAGGTCATGCAGAAAACAGTTACAGAGGCGTGAAACCACCCAAGAGACACCATGTACTTAATCCTGCAAGACCTGCAGTATGGGTTCCTCTCATATGAAGGATTAGTGTTCCCACACGTTTGCTAGTACAATAAAAGGAAATAATAGAAAGAATGTGGGAGAAGTGTTGAAAGATTATTTTCAGAAGAAAGATAAAATTGTGACTTGTGTACAGATATAAAAAGTGAACACATGTTAAAGAATTTATTTTACTCCTAAAACACAAGGGAACCAGGCAGATGTTAGAACCAGTTCAAAGGAGAAGTCAAATCAGGACAAATTTATATGGACTGGGAATGTTGAGATAAATTATAAGTGGACACAAAACTTGTTTATCTACAGGGCACAGAAAGTCCAATCACTGCCAGTTAAATCACTACCAGACAACATATAATTTATAGATCTATCAATTGCTTACGGCTTACAAAGAACTGCTAAATGGCTCGACACGAGGACAGGCTAACTCAGAACTGTGTGTTAGAGACGATGCCGTTTTCCATTGAAACACAACACCTTTTTTTTTTTTTTTCCAACAGAAGCCATGTTCTGAAAGAATGGCTGAAAATTTAATAATATTGATGAAAAACATAAATCCTCAGATTCAGGGCATACAACAAGCCTGCGGAAAGGTAGATAGTAAGAAATGAGCCCCTGGACATACTGTGCTAAGAGATGTAGAACACCCAAAGCTAAGGAGATCCTGGGAGCAAGGGAAGACAGAAAGGGCAGCTTCTTAACAAAGAGACGGCAATTAGACTGACTGCAGACCTTTTAGAGGCCACAGTAGAAGCTGGGGGGGTGGGGGGGGAAGTATCTTCTAAGTACTGGAAGAAAATAATTATCAACTTAGAACTCTTTTCCTAGCCAAACCATTTTTTATGTGAGGGGCAAAATCAGACATTTTCAGGAAAACAAAGACTAAAAGAGTTTCCCATGAAGTGGGAAATGACCAGAAATACTACTATTAAAGAAACTACCAGAATGAACAAGGAGCAAGGTTTAAGAAGGAATGGCAAGCAAAGCAGTTAGTTTAAAAGTCAGGTAAATATAAGGGCACCTGGTTAGCTCAGTTGGTGAAGCGTCTGCCTTCTGTGATCTCAGGGTTGTGGGATGGAGCCCCCTGATGGGCTCCCTGCTCAGTGGGGAGCCTGCTTGTCCCTCTGCCCCTCCCCCCTCCCGTACACACACACACACACACTCTCTCTCTCTCTCTCTCTCTCTCTCTCTCTCAAATAAAGTCTTAAAAAAATGTTCAGGTAAATATAAACAAAGTGGAATACATAAAATAATAATGATGTACTTGGGGGTATTAAAAATAAAATTTGCTCTGACACGGCACAGAGTGGTCAGTTTTGAGTAAGAGACACATGTTAAAAATTAAGAATAACCATTAAAAGCATAAGAATAACATAGTGAACTTTCAAACAGGTAGGGAGAGAGTGGGGGAAAATAAGGAAAACATGATAAACCCAAAGAAGGGAGGAAAAAGTGCAATCAAAGGAGAGAGAAATCAAAAGCACAAAATTAAGTAGTAGAGATAAAACCAAGTGTAACACCAGAGAAGGTAAAAGTAAATGAATTGGGCAGCTGGTTAAAAGTACTAAGATTTCCTAACTATATTATATATACTTTTAAAAATCTAGCTATAGGCCATTTGGATGGAACTAAAGCATTTAAGCACACAAGAAACGAAAATAAACACATTAATTAAAATAAAAAGTAAAAAACGAGAAGATATACCTGACAAAGAGGAACCAGGAATGAGAATGGCTATGTTTACAACAGAAAAACAACTACAACAAAAAGGAAAATAAACCCCCCAAAAAAAGAAAACCAAAAACCACAACACAAACTGTAAGGAAAAAAAAAAAAAAAAAGATACAATTAAAATTAAAGGCCAAGTCAAGGTAAAAAAATTTTCTTAGAATATATAACAAATCTCACATGTGTGCACTAAATACAAAATATCTTTGAAACAAATGAAGAAAATTGGCAAACAAATCCATAATTATAGTAGAAGATTTTGATGTATTTTTTTTTCAGTAATTGATAGTTAAAGAAGAGAAAAAAGCATAAGGATATCTAAGTTTTGAACTACACAGTTAACAAGACTTATCCAATATATAAATATAGAAACAGTTATAGAGATAGATGCAGATATAGGAATAGATTTAGTCTTGCTATACTAAAAATAAATATCTGGAGAACTAAATATCATATATGAATAAAAAAATCTTCAGTGTGTGTGTGTGTGTATGTGTATGTAGGGGGAATACATAGCCTTAAATGCTTACATTAGAAAAGGTTTAAAAGGGAAAATGTGTGATTTAATCACCAATCTCAAGAAGTTAGAAAAAATACTAAGTAGAAGGAAGGAAGAACAAAGAGTAGAAATACACTAAATAAGAAAAATAGAAATCAAGAAGGAATAAGCTGGTTTTATTTATTTATTTATATATATTTTTTAAGATTTTATTTATTTGAGAGAGAGGGAGAGGGAGCACAAGCAGGGGGAGTGGCAGAGGGAGAAGGGGAGGGAGAAGCAGNNNNTCCCTGCTGAACAGGGAGCCCAAGGCAGGGCTCCATCCCAGGACCCCGGGATCATGACCTGAGCCAAAGGCAGACACTTAACTGACTGAGCCATCCAGGTGCCCCAGTAAGCTGGTTTTAAAAATAACTAATAAAATGAACACACCTCAGAATAATTACCAAGAAAATAAAGAAGATACAAACAAATGTTTATTAGTGATAAAAAGGGTTTATAACTGCAGACAAGTATTTTAAAACAAGTGAGAATATTATGGATAACTTTAAGCCAATAAATTTGGAAATTTAGCCAGAATTATTTTTTTCTGGAAAAACAGAAGCTGGTTCTAGACAAAAATAGAAAAAAATAGATAAGATTGAATCAATATATATTTCTTAAAAATAGACTTTACTTTTTAGAGCAGTTTTAGGTTCACAGCATAACTGAGTGGAAGATACAAAGATTTTCCCTATATCCCTTGCCCACACACATGAACAGCCTCCCCACATCAGAGTGGGAAATTTGATGTAATTGATGAACCTACATTGACACATCATTATCATCCAAGTCCATAGTTTACATTAGGGTTCACTCTTGATGTACATTCTCTATGTTTGGACCAATGTGTAATACCATATATCCACCATTGTTATATTATACAGAGTAGTTTTACTGCCCTAAAAATGTTCTGCTCCATCTATTTCTCCCTTCCTCACCACAACTCCTGGCAAACACTGACCTTTTTACTGTCTCCATCATTTTGCCTTTTCTGGAATGTCATATAGTTGGAATCATGCATACACAACCTTTACAGTTTGGCCTCTTTTACCTAGTAATAAGCATTTAAGGTTCCTCCATGTCTTTCCATGGCTTGTTAGTTCATTTCCTTTTATTACTGAATACTTTTCCATTGTCTGGATGTATCACAGTTGATCTATCCAATCACCTACTGAGGGACATCTTGGTACTTCCAAGTTTTAGGAATTATGGATAAAGCTGCTATAAACATCTATGTGCAGATTTTTGTGTACCTGTTTTCAGCTCCTTTGGGTAAATACCAAGGAGTATAACTGTTGGATTGTTGGATTTTATGGTAAGAGTATGCTTCGTTTTATAAAAAAATTGCCCAACTGTCTTCCAAAGTGGTTGTATGTACCATTTTGTATTCCCACCAGAAATGAATCCGAGTTCTTGTTGCTCCATATCCTTGTCAACATTTGGTGTTGTCAGTGTTCTGGATTTTGACCAATCTAAGAGATTGGACAAAATCTATTTTAAGTTGCATTTACCTAATGACATATGATGTGGAGCATCTTTTCTTATGCTTATTTGACATCTGTTTATCTTTGCTGAAGTGTCTGTTAGGTGTTTGGCTCATTTTTTCTTTATGATTTTATTTTTTCATTTGTCAGAGGGAGAGAGAGAGTACAAGTTGGGGGGGAGCAGTAAGGAGAGAGGAAGCAGGCTCCCACTGAGCAGGGAGCCCAACGTGGGGCTCGATCTCAGGACCTTGGGATCATGACCTGAGCCGAAGGCAGATGCTTAACTGACTGAGCCACTCAGGGGTCCCTAGGCTCATTTTTAAATCAGGTTGTTTTTATCCTTATTGTTAAATTTCAAGAGTTGTTTGTATATTTTGGATAACAGTCTTTATCAGGTACATCTTTTTTCAGATATTTTCTCCCCATCTGAATCTTGCCTTTTCATTCTCTTGATTCACATGTTTTGAAAAAGAAATCGTAAAAGGTGGGTTTTATAGGCAAGTTCCACCTACTGTACAATATCACTTATGAACACACATGTATAAATCTTTTTTTTTTTTTTTTAAAGATTTTATTTATTTGACAGAGATAGAGACAGCCAGCGAGAGAGGGAACACAAGCAGGGGGAGTGGGAGAGGAAGAAGCAGGCTCATAGCAGAGGAGCCTGATATGGGGCTCGATCCCATAACGCCGGGATCACGCCCTGAGCCGAAGGCAGACGCTTAACCGCTGTGCCACCCAGGCGCCCCTACATGTATAAATCTTAACTAAAATATTAGCTCACTGAATCTGACAATAATTAAAAATAAATCCAATCAAATTTAGTTTTCTATTAGAAATACAAGTTTTGTTTAAATTTTAGAAAAGTCAATTTATATAATTCATCTTATTAACAGAATGGAGAAAAGTCATGTGATCACCTTGGTAAGTGGAGAAAAATCAAATGACAGTATTTGATACCCATTTGTGAAATAGAATAAAATTTGATTTCAGTTGATGTAAGGCCTTTACCAAAGGCCATTTAATGCTGAAACATTAGAAGTTTCTGTATGTGGAACAAAAGAAGAATATCCATTGTCATCACATATCTTAATAATGGTATGAATTTAAGTAGTAATAAAAGCAAAGGAATAAAATGTCAAGGATTTGAAAGGAATAAACCAAATTACCATCATTCGTAGACTGTGATTTTTTTTTTTTTACATTGAAAAGAACTCTTTAGAGACTATCTAGACAAAATATGTTGGATACAAAACAAGTGTAAAAATATCAAATGTATTTCTTTACCCTTGTGACAATTAGGAAATGTAATTTAATTTTTAATAAATTTTATTTCCAATATCTGCAAGTGGTAAAAATTACCAATAAACAAATATAAGAAAGGCCAAAGCAAATGACGAATAATATCGTATTAAATTCTGGGAAAACTCAGTATCACAAAGATGTCCAATTTTCCCAAACTGTTCTGTAAATTTAATGTGATTCCAGCAAGGTCTTTGTGGGACTGGACAAGTGGATCCTAAAATTTATAGTGATGAGTGAAGGGTCGAGGATAAGTCATACAACGTTTAAACAAAAGAACAAAGTTAGGGGCCTTACTCTGCTAAATACAACATTTTCATTATGTTATAGTGATTAAGATGATATTATACTAGGGGTGCGGGGGTGGGTCAGTCAGTTGGGCATTCGGTCCTTGATTCTGGCTCAGGTCATGATCTCAGGAAATCAAGCCCTACATCAGGCTCTGTGCTGAGCATAGAGACTGCTTGGGATTCTTTCTCCTCTCCCTCTGCCCTTCCCCCAACCCCTCTCTCTAAAAAACAAAATATATATTGTACTAGGTCAGGGATAGTCATATAGTTCAAGGAACAAAATAGGGAGCTCAGAAACTTTATACTTACTTACATTATATATATATATATATATATATATATATTATACTTACATTATCCTATTTATAACATTTTATAATCCATCCAGTGCTACATTCAATTATTATAATAACATTCGTGTTATATGCCACCTAACATGGAAATTGGTGGATAAAGAAAGGATCTTGAATGCATCCCTCTGGAAGCCTCCTGCTGATGCCCAGATAACTGCCTCCTGGGATCTCTGACAGGTAGAAATGACCATAAAATTTCAGTTCTGCTCAGGACTTTTTGTTCATGGACTATGACTGGCCACTATGCTGGTTCTAGACCCTTAACATCTTAGATTAAAATACAGAACTAAATCAAAGTATGTATTACTTTTTTTTTGAAACAAAAATCATCTATTTTAAACAGACCGTTTCCCTCTGACATCTGGGCATACCTTACATCAGAGGGGTCTTCACATGGAATTGACAACTTTTTTTTTTAAAGAAATTTAAAATAAATGATACCTTAGATCCCCTGTCTTTTGAGATAGATTGGCTCTCTCTGTCTTCCTCCTTTACTTTTCTTCCTTCAACATTTTAATTTTATTATTGTTGAGATATAATTGACATAAAACCTTATGAAAGTTTACTGTGTGCGATGTATTGATTTGAGACATGTGTATATTGCAATATGATTACCGCTGTGGCATTAGGTAACACCTCTATCACATCACATAATCATTATTTCATTTTGTGGTGAGAACAGTTGAGATCATTTTTCTTCTCTTCTGCTTTTCCGTTTCTCTTTCAAGGACGATGTGAGCTCAGAGGGGACAGGATGGGCTGCACATGAGTCCTTATTCATTAGAGTCCTCATGAGCCCACACACTTAGTGCCCTCTTTGGTACTGCAGGGTGACCCTGGATTTTTTTTTTTTTTTCCTAATCATTCAGGATTACTGATATGCAGAGTCTTAGTTTAGTGAGCATGTGTCCTGTTGGGAGTTGGTCTTTCTGGGCTTCCTTGATGGCTGGCCACCCTGTTCTTCTCTCTCAGGTCACTGACAGCTGGAGTCCAGGGCCAGATGACGCTGTGAGTGGCAAGGCCACTTTCTTTTCCCTGACTTAGGGCTGAGCTCCCCCAGGCTCAGCAGTGGGGATCAGTGCTACAGGACAAGCTGAGCAGGAGGTTGCACTGAGCTGGGTTCAGAGGCTCTGCTTCCCTGGTCAGGAGCCGGGGTGGAACCAAGCAGTTCATGAGCCCCAGGGGAATGGAAAACAGGAAGAAATCTAATCCCAGACCCCCAGGTTCACCTCTGCCTGCCTGTGCCTTCACTGACTTCTGAAAACGCAATTTGCAATTAATTCCCTAAGCATTGAACACTGGACCCTGCAGGCATGGCTACCCATGGTTTGTTCTCAAGCCCTCATGCTAGCCTTCCTGCTAAGGCAGGTGCTAAGGTAAGGCGTTGGGGCAATACCTCACTCACCCCAGCGTCCAGGCAAATGACACCTTCATGTCTAATTTACTTCTGTCTAATTTACTTCCAGGTGTGTGATGGGACCATGTATTCTGCTGGGGATGTACCAATCTTCCTTTCCACGTGCTGGAGTTATGCCCATCTTTAGAGCCTGTCCAGTTGCCCTTTCTTCCTGACCACCCCGCAAAAGACATTAGGGTCTGCACCCTGAATAATTGGGCTAAATATCCCTCCTTTCCATGGTTACTTTTCAGTGACAAGGCCCCATTGCCCTTTGTTGCCCCATTGGTGGAGGGGGTGCTCCCGGGGTTCTCCCCACACCAGTTGAGAGCTTGTCTGTCCTTTGCTGGCTGGACAAGGACCCAGGCAGCTGGAGAGAGGAGCTGTCAAAGGGAATGAAGCAGCTACATGCCTGAGTCTTCAAGAATTCTGAGGGTCCATCACGTCTTAAGTACATAAATAGTATATATAGTCAAACTGTTTAATACAGAAAGTTTCACATCCATACCAGAGCGGAAGGAGGAGCGAACCGAGTCCTGTGGACCCACCGCAGCTCCCACGGTTATCGGTGTCTGCTGGCTGCAAAGCTATATTATCACATGGCCTCATGCTCCCTATACCCTGGCACCCCTTGTACATTGCTGCAGGCAGCTAATGCTGGGCCGCCTAGTGCTGGGCTGATACTGTCGCCTCCTGTGTCATGGTAGTGGTTTGGGGCCCCTTATGTTTTACAGAGCTGTGTTCAGCCTCAGTTTTTAGCAATAGAGCCCTTTTGCAAACAAACCTCGTCTCCAGTTCTAATGGCCAAAACAGATGAAGCGGTATTAGCATACAATTATTACAGCAGTTCACTTTTATATTATTTATGTGTAAAACAGCCAAGAACTCTAAAACTGCCAAAATGAATATTAAGATTTGAATGTTGATAATGATAACAGTGTTACAGTTCTGTTTATCTCAATATTCTGTTTGGGTTGAACTGTATTTAGAAATCAGTGAGTCACACAGGTAAACTGTTGCTAATGGGAACCGATTTTTATCTTGTTTTTACTCATTTGTCTTGTGATCTCAAGAGTCTCTTCAATTAAATTGATCCAAATGTGTGGAGGAAGAGCTGGGAGGAATTCTTTTTTTTTTTTTTCCTTCCAGAATTAAGTCACTGATCTAACAGATGCTCACAGTCTTTGTTATAAATATAAAAATCAGACAAGAAGAAGCCCAAGCTTAAAATAAGCAAAACCATGCATCCTGTGTCCTGAGTCACAAGACCTTTTCCATTGTTGCAGTGGTGGGAACAGGTGGTGTGCAGTGGGGTCCAGTGTGGATTTTTAAAAACAGCAGTGCAAAACTGAAATCTTACTGGCTAACTCACTTACAAGAGGTTTATATACATGTCCATGCCTGGCAAGAGAAGTTTTAGCTTAACTTTCAGCCAAAAGGGAGTTAAATGGGCCACATGGAGTAATCCATCGGTCATCTAGTCTGAAGAGGTAAAATTTTCTAAAAGTCATTTAAGTGCGTTTGGATTTCTATTAGCATTTTAGAATACAAGGAAAAGAGAATATAGGAATCCACGTGTACAAAAACTCCAGAGCACACGCCGAGAATCTCAGGGTTCCAGAGAACCCGGTTTGAAAATCATGGTTTGATCTAGAGCGATTTTGTGAAGGTCCATGTGTTCAGCTATTTTGTGCCCAGTCACTGTTTACCTTGTGATTCATGGAGACAGTTGGGTGCAGACCACAGTCAAGCAAAGAATATTTGCATCTTGAGCCTGCTTCCTCCTCCTCTCTCTCCCTGTGCATGCTTGCAAGTAAGGAGGTAGGGGTGTCCTTCATCTGAAAGGATTATCCTTTTATGGTAGCTTAGTCTCTCTCCCCCCCTCCTTCCTCTGCACTTCATCACATTTTTGTTTCATATTCAAACCTGGCTTTTTTGTATAGTTTTTTTCCCCTGAAGTTTCTGGTTGATATTTTTCTTTCTTATTACAGTAATTTTTTAAAAAATGTGTCCTTAATAGATTGCATGGTATTTTCCAGCTTATTTCTCTTCTCATTGCTCTGAATCTACTTCGCTCTCCTCAGAGACCCCTCATCTCTTGCTGTAATTTGGACACGTCCTCCGCCCCTGCCTGTTCTAGGCCCACAGCAGAGTTCTTCATGGAAATACATTTTCTTGATCCCCAGGTTTACTCCAGAAGTTTATTTCTTATTTTTTCAGTATTCACCCTCATTTTCCTAGAGCTTATCCTCAAATCCATAACCAAGAAAATATACGTGGGACACAAGCCCTCTGAGCCTTTAAGGTTCGTGAAAATGCCTCCCTTTGCCTTCATGCGTGACTGGTTTCTTTTAGCTCTAGCATTTCTCTGTGTGATTTCTTGGGTAATTGTCTTCTGCCCTTTTGTCTCTCCAGCATCTGTCGAGTGAGTTCCCCTGGCCTTCTACTCTGGAGGCTTTCCTCATCTCTGTCCTACCTTTCAGCTCTGTAATTCTTCTCAGCCAAACCTCCCACCCATTTATAAGAATTTATTTCATAAATCATATTTTAACTTTCATGTTGCTCTTTGTTTTACTAAATGCAGTATCCTCTTGAATTTCTGTGAGGATATTACTTTTTTAAGGAGCAATTTTTTATTCCTTTCGCTGACAGCGTCTTCTTGGATGGAAAAGAGCCTTTGTTGTGGTTTCTGTGGATTGGAACTGGTGAGGCAGGGTGAGCAGGGTTCAGATTGGCTAGTTTGAAGAATTTCAGTGGGCACTGGGTCACAGGGGCTGTCCCTGGTTGCTCGGTACCTGGCCCTCAGGTTATTAGGTGAGAGGGATAGAGGGTTGGAGTGTGAGACCCGGAGGAAGAGGCTGGAGTATGGGCTCTGGATTAGATGGTTTGCATTTGAGAGATGCACTGGGTGAGCGAGTTGTCTCCTATCTCTAGGAACTGGCTAACCTGGGAGTGGAGGGGGGACAGTTCCTCCAGGGTTGGCAAAGCATCAGAATACAGAAGACACAAGACATGGATAATAAGGGCTGTTGGCTTTAATTGTTCTTTTTTTCCTGTTTTGTGTCTTCTTCTCAGCCTCTTTGTTCAAGTTGGTAACTCCTGGCTGTGGGAGGTTCTGAACACGGGAGAGTGCTGGGGTGCACCTGTCTAGAACCTGTACCCAACTCTGCTCTCTTCCCCTGCCCTCCTTCCTGTCATCGCTGATCGTGGAGCCCAGGATGCCTCTGGGCTCTGCCGATGCCCAGCAGCCTCCTGTACTTGCAGCTCAGTCCCTCACGATGTATTGGTTAAGCACCAGCCTAGTGCTGGGTGCATTTGGGAAGCTGGAACTAGAGTTTTGGAGATAGTGGGTCAAAATCCCTGCCCACATGGGGCTGTCATTGGCAGAGTGCTTTACACACTCTATCTCAGATAGAAGAAATGTCTCATCTGCTAATGTACTATGAAATTGTCTTCAGGTTTAACTTTTGCCAAGAAAACTTTGTTTTATGTGCATATGAAAATCACAGTGTGTATGAAAGGGTGGGGGTGGGTGGACATTGGCCGCCACCTACCTGTGCTCTGAGAAGATCTCCCAGGCCAACTGCAAATGGTGTCGTCATGATCCGAGCACAAAGAGTAGTGCTTCTTAAAGCTCTTCTAGCTGCAGTCAGGACAGACCTCAGGGCCCGGGGAAATCCACCGCCTGGCAGTGCTGACTCATGAAACCCTTTTCGTGTTTCTAGTGCTGATGAGCGATTCGATGCCACATTCCACACCAACGTGTTAGTTAATTCTTCTGGGTATTGCCAGTACCTCCCTCCAGGTAAGATCCGCTTCCTTTGTCCTCCGATAGTTACACAATTTAAGCCAGTTCAGGGCGCCAGTCCCGACGGTGCTGACACGAGTGCCATCCTCGGCCTCCTTGACCCCCAACCCCTCCTGCTTTCTTTCCCTCTGTGCTTGCAAATATTTCCTGAACATGACAATGCCATCTTCCTCTTTTTTGTCTTGGGGTCATGGCTCAAGCTGTCTTTGCCGATATGTGTCATATGTCCTTATTGTGTGCCAAGTGTTCTTTAAAGTTAATCCACAGCTAAAGCAAGTCTCCCTCATGAGGTCACTGCCAGTTCTCCTTACAGCCTGCAAGGCAAACACCCCGGCCTTTCCCTCCTCCACATCAGCTGCCGTTGCCCCTCCTGCCAGACTGCTTACGGCTGGTGCTGCTCTCCAGGTGCTGGGGGCAAGATGGTGGACTTGCTGGCTTCTTGAGCGTGTGCATTAAAAAGCACTTGCGTGTTAGATATAAGAGCAAGTGGTTTCAAAGTGGGGCTCATTAGTGCCTTATTCCTTTTTTTTTTTTAAGATTGTATTTATTTATTTGACAGATTGAGATAGCGAGAGAGAGAGAGCACAAGCAGGGGAAGCAGGAGAGGGGAGAAGCAGGCTCCCCACCGAGCAGGGAGTCGGGCATGGGGCTCAATCCCAGAACCCTGGGATCATGACCAGAGCCGAAGGCAGACACCTAACGACTGAGCCACCCAGGCGCCCCTCGTTATTGCCTTATTCCTGACTGAGCTCTCCTTTGCAACCAGTTGATGGTTAACTGCTTCCTGGGATTGATTTTTTTTTTCCCCACCAGCTTCTCATTTCTCTCAATTCACTGGGCCCTGGGCTGCTCACTGAATAATACAGAGCATGGGGAACCTGCGTTTTAATGCTGTGAGGCAGATATTAACAGAGTTTTAAAAATCTTTAAATGATTTTTTTACATGTTCTTTTCCAGGATTATCTCCCCCACTGCAACTGTTTAACTTCCTGTTCGCAGGCAATCTGCAGCCAACTCCCACCTCAACACCAACATACACACCTACCACTCCCCCCACATTACACACCCTATACACACCCCACCTATACACCCCACATGTGTACCCCCCACAAATCCATACACATTCACACACCAACCACACCCCCTCACACACACCACACACCCCACCCCACACACCATATCCATACACCTACTACTCCCCCACACCACACATGCATATCTTCTGCACACATATCCACACACACCAACCACAACCCCTGCATACACACAGTACACACCACACATACCACACACACAGCCTTTCCGCTGCAGTAAACCCCAGTCTCACACCTTCATTTCACAGCAGACAGCAAAGCTGGCCTTGCCTTCTTAGTTGTTGCTTACATATCTTCCTCATTAGCAGATAATAAGCATTCCGTGGGCAGATTCTCTGTTTACACACCTTAGAACCACCACTAATCAACCAGGTGCCTGGCCCACCTGTTCATAAATGAATGCATGAGTGATTAAACCCATCAAAGGCAGATACCTCCCAATCAGGTTTGGATAGACTGAAGAACCACAGATTTTCAGGTTTTCTATCTGAAAGCAACTGCTTCCTTGCTACTTCCTCTGTGCCTTCACCCCTCCCCCAGCCCAAGCAAGCTTTCCGCCTAACAGCAGGCCCCTGAGGGACTGAGACTATGGGATGAGTCTTCCATCACACACCCCTACATTCTTTTTCCCCTGCCTGTGAGCTGCAGTTTCTATTATGAGGGCTATTTTAGAAAAGGATCTCTGGTAGTCATCAGTATACAAGAATATGGTGCTGCAGATTGTTTTGAAGGCTGAGGCTATTTTCAGCTATAAGAAGCAGCATCCGTGAGCCCCAAACCGCCTGTGTGCAACACCCCCCTCTGGGGCTTCATTCCTGTGTCCCAGCCTTCATGGCCTTCAGGAGCCTGGGAAGGACAGGACATGTTGTGCTGTGAGTGTGGGAGTCCCCTACATGGCTCTCTGGCCTAGGGCAGCAAGCCTGTGCCCTGGGGTCATATAGGACTGATCTGGGATGCTGTTCTGTTCATGCAACCAAGCACAGGCAAAAACAAACAAACAAACAAAAAAACAACAACACAGTTTTGGGTGCAAGGTTTGAAATAGAGACTTGGTTATGAAATTACATTTCTATTTCATATTTTTATTTTTAACAGGTTTATTGTATAATTTACATATCATACATTCACCCATTTTAAATACACGATTCAGTGATTTTTAGTAAATTCACAGGGTTGTACAACCATTACCAAAATCTAGTGTTAGAACATTTTTTATCACCCCGAAGGGATCCCTTTTGCCGTTCTGCAGTTAATCCCCACCCTTACTGCCAGCCCCAGGCCACCACTGATCTGCTTTCTATCCCTAGAGATTCTCTTTCTCTGGCCATTTCATAGAAATGGAATAATTCAGTTATAGAGTTATATTTTCTACAAGCAGTGTGGGTTTGGGGGGATTTCGCCCATTAATGGGAGGACAGCATCTGTGAATGTTCCTATGAACATTGGGTATCATGCTGCACATGGTACTTAAAGGAACTTGAAAGGACAGGACATTTTTTTATCCTTTCCCAGCTTGGTTGTGGGGTGAGGTTTCATATTTGCAAGGCTGCTGAGTCCCTTCCTCCATTCTTTTTTTTTTTTTTTTTTTTTAATTTAGTGCAAAAATATATGGAGCACTGACCCTGTCCCCAGGAACAGAGCCCCCCTTAGCTCTTCGTGCCTTCCATTGCCTTCAAGCCTTTTTTTTTTTCTGGGCAGGGAGAAGCACATGACCATAAATTGCCAGAGGGGGCTTATCTGGTCTCCTCTCCATAACCTGCCAGAAATTCACCTCCAGCTTGTCTTAGGGTGAAGTCACTCTTTGCAGTAGAAACTCCTGCTTGTGCCCAAGCACTGTCTTCAACTTAAACCTATCAGTCTTTGTTCTTAATCTAAAATCTAAACTAGTTAAAGTTATCCTCCACATATATTTCTAGATAACCAAGTATTTTTCTCAATATTTTTAAGATTTTATTTATTTATTTGAGAGAGAGCGAGCATGAGTGGGGGAGGGGGGCAGAGGGAGAGGTAGAAGCAGACTCCCCACTGAACAGGGAGCCCAACATGGGGCTTGATCCCAGGACGCCAGGATCATGATCTGAGCTGAAAGCAGATGCTTCACCGACTGAGCCACCCAGGCGCTCTAGTATTTTTTTCTCAATTTTTAACCTAAGGAAATGCCCACCCTGCTCCTTACCAAAGATGCACACACACACAGACGCATGTCCCTTTTATATTCTGCTTCTAAACCCTTCATCATTTTTATGAATTTTTCTGTTTTTTACATTTTTTACTTTTCTGCTATTAGAGTCTGAAGGCGCATAGACACGGTAGGAGCAAGTTTACAGAACTTCTAATTCTTTGCACAGAAATCCTTAAGATGAGTCTTCAGAGCAAGACGGTTGGTCTGTGAATTTTAAAAGACAGTGAAGCTTCAGCTGAGCTTCCTTTCTAGAGATTTTTCCAAAAAAGACCAAGCTTGTTCTGGACAGGTGTAGCTATAGTTTGGAGGAGCAGGATGGGCTGAAGCCCTCGCTGGTCGCACCCAGTCTAGCAGCCTCAGAGCCTACGTCTCTGCTTCTTGAACGGGACACAGGCGGGTCAGCACAGTGTGTGCAGGACGCACTGGTCAAAAAGACATGCTGAACATTAAAAACATATTGTCTAGCTCACCAACCCTTTCTAGGAAGAAGAGGCACTACATATTATGAACAGCATACAAGGTTAGAGACCCAAGGGGTAGCTCTGTGTTTATTTATTTATTTACTTATTATTACTTCCATTTTTTTGCATATTTATTGAGGTGTAGTTGACAAATGAAAATGTAATGAGGTGTACAACATGACTTAATATACACATACACTGTAAAATGATTTCCACAATCAAGTTAACACATCCATCACCTTACTTGGTTGGGTTTTGTTTTGTTTTGTTTTTCATGAGAATGTTTAAGATCAACTCTCTTAGCAGATTTCAAGTATACGATATTATTATTTTTTTTATTATGTTAGTCACCATACAGTGCATCCTTAGTTTTTGATGTACCATTCCATGATTCATTGTTTGCATATAACACCCAGTGCACCATGCAATACGTGCCCTCCTTACTACCCATCACCAGCCTATCCCATTCCCCCACCCTCCTCCCCTCTGAAGCCCTCAGTTTGTTTCCCAGAGTCCATAGTCTCTCATGGTTCATTCCCCCTTCTGTTTATCCCCCTTCATTCTTCCGTTTTTTCTCCTACTGATCTTCCTATTTCTTATGTTCCATAAATGAGTGCAACCATTTGATAATTGTCTTTCTCTGCTTGACTTATTTCACTTAGCATAATCTCCTCCAGTTCTATCCATGTTGATGTAAATGTTGGGTAATCATCCTTTCTGATGGCTGAGTAATATTCCATCGTATATATGGACCACATCTTCTTTATACAATATTATTAACTAGAGTCACCATACTGTACATTAGATTCTTCGAACTTTCTCCTCTTGTAAATGAAAGTTCATACCCCTTGACCAGCGCCTGTCCATTTCCCCACCTTCCCCAGCCCCTGGCAACTCATCGTTTCAATGAGTTCACCTTTTTTTTTTCCCTAAAATCCACATGTAAGTGAGATCATACAGTATTTGTCTTTGTCTGGCTTATTTCAATTAGCATAATGCCCTCCAGGTTCATCCATGTTATTGCAAATGACAGGATTTCCATCTTTTCTAAGGCTGAATAGTATTCTGTTATGTGGGTATGTGTTTGGGTGTGTGTATGATTTGATAATCTTTTCCATTCATCCATTGATGAATACTTAGCTTGTTTCCATTCCTCGGCTATTGCAAATAATGCTGCAGTGAACGTGGCGAGTGTGGGGGTGCAAATATCTTTTCCAGTTAGTGATTTTTATTTCCTTTGGATATATACCCAGAAGTGGGGTCACTGGATCATATAGTATTCTATTTTTAATTTTTTTTTAGGAATCTCCATACTGTTTTCATAATGACTGCACCTCCAGCAGCGTGAGAGTGCTGTGTATATGAAGCCCAGCTTGGTCCATTCCCGTTGGTTTTCTGACTGTTTTGTTGCCCACGTAGGCATATTCAAGAGCTCCTGCTACATCGATGTGCGTTGGTTCCCCTTTGATGTGCAGCAGTGCAAACTGAAGTTTGGGTCCTGGTCTTACGGAGGGTGGTCCTTGGATCTACAGATGCAAGAGGCAGATATCAGTGGCTATATCCCAAACGGAGAATGGGACCTAGTGGGTAAGCCCGACAAAGACATGAGACTAGCAGCCTTGTAGAAAGCCACTTTGTATTCCTGTGCTGGCTTTAAAAGTTTGGGATTTTCCACTCTGCTTTTCAGTGTGAGCATTTATTGAACCCTGCAGCAATCTCTATAATTTACTGAGAGCTATACAATGTGAAACAAAAAACAGAAAATTCGATGATTTCCATGAGAAACGTGCAGCTATTTAAACAAGTCAGCGCTAGTACAGGCATCCCTATATTATTAGAATCTGCTCCATTCCTGAATCAGGTTGGATAGCAAACTGCAGTTCATGAGAACCTGCATGTGGTGATTTTATATAGAAAAACAATAATTACACTTATAATGGTGTTAAGCTCATAATGTATTATTTATAATCATGCTGTCTTAGTCCCTTCAGGCTGCTAAAACAGAATGCCATAGACTGGGGGGCTTATAAACAGCGGAAGTTTATTTATCACAGTTCTAGAGGCTGGGAAGTCCAAGATCAAGTCCAATGTCAAGGCAGACCCAGTGTCTGCGGAGGGCGGACTTCATGGTTCATAGCTGGCTGTCTTCTGGCTGTGTTCTTACATAGCAAAAGAGACTAGGGAGTCCGCTGGGCCTCTATTTAAGGTCGATAATCCCAATCATGAGATCTCTTCTCTCATGACCTACGCACCGCCCCCAAAGGCCCCATCTCCAAATATCATCACTGTGGGGGTGAGCATTTCAACATATGAATATTGAGGGAGACCAAACTTTTACTATATACCACATTTAGTTGCAATCCATTAAAAAAAAAAATCCTCCCAATTTGCTCCAGTATCACTATGATATTCCTGAACAACTCAAATGCACCAGAAGGAGTTTATTCAAATACTGATTGCCCAGTTTTTTTGTTTTTTAGCATTTAACAAACTCCATGGTTGCTTGTATGATATACCCATTAAAATAAACAAGCAGGGTAATTTTATTCAGACACGGTTCCTTTCCCCTGTTGCTCATGGAGGCATCCCAGGCAAGCGGAGTGAGAAGTTCTATGAGTGCTGCAAAGAGCCCTACCCAGACGTCACCTTCACGGTGACCATTCGCCGCAGAACCCTCTACTATGGCCTCAACCTGCTCATCCCCTGTGTGCTCATCTCTGCGCTGGCCCTCCTCGTCTTCTTGCTCCCTGCAGATTCAGGGGAGAAAATTTCCCTGGGTAAGTGTCCTGATCTTGGGCGGGAGTCTGAGACAGGATGGGAGGGCCTGGCCTTGAGGTCAGCTCCATAGGGATCACCGTGCACGGTGCAGGACATGCCACGGCTCTGGGGGCATCACACACTGACCTCCCAGCCCAAGACATTGCCCCGCCACCACTGCTAGATGCCCAGTGCACTCCTGAGACTCTGTAGGATCCTCTGATCCTCCACAGAAGATGGGAATGCCTGGAAGAGGCCACTGGGTTCTGTCCTGAGGGGCCTTACTTTCTCCTCTCCTGCCACCCTGTCCTGTTCCTTGGGGACAGCTGGCCAGCATTTGTTATGGGCAGGAAACAGTTTGGTTAGCTTAATATCAGTTTGCATCTGTATATCACTGTAACAGGGTAATTCCTTACCATCATCCAATAGGAAGATAAGAAAACTAAGACTTAGAATGGTGAAGTGAATTTCTCAACATCTTAAAGAGTCATATTTAGTACATGTAGAAATCATCCTCAAACCCATATCTCCTGACTGCGAGGCTCAGGCACGTTACGTGACTTATCCACGGTCACACAGCTAGTAAGTAACAAAGTCAAGAGCAAAGTGAGGTCTTAAGATTGCATGTTTGGTTTTTTTGTTTTTTTTTTTTTTCCCTGCTGTATGTACCTCTCAATCTAATGTAATTAAGAAAATGAGAGATAGTTGTGTTAAGTTCAGTAATTCATTCTGTATTGTTGTTCTAAAGTTCCGGCTTCTAAACTTACCTCCATCTGAAACTCTGGTAAATGATGTGAACAGCCCCCAGAAAAATGGCCATGCCCACACAGACAGAGAAGACTGCATCTGGTTTCAGGATGTCACTGGCCCCTCCCCCACACCTCCCTAGTCTTTGAACCTCAGATTAGGCACAGTTAGATGGAATTGAGGCCTTATCATCTCTTCTGTCTCAGGCACTGCTGTGTTCATGTTTCAGGGATAACCGTTTTACTCTCTCTCACTGTCTTCATGTTGCTGGTGGCTGAGATCATGCCTGCGACATCCGACTCAGTGCCCTTGATAGGTAAGCAAGTGTCGGGCCTCTCTGGAAGACACGGGCTAGAGAGGGCCCTGGAGAGCCACATGGCCCCAGGAGGAGTGACTTTCTGTAACTGTTCAAGTGACCTATGGCCTCTGCTCACCTGGGCACCTGTAAGGGGGGTGTGGGGAGTCCAGCATTGTGGTTTGGCTTGAAGGGGCAGAAGTGCACCCTTTCTCCCATCATCCTCCCCCTCACACTTGTTATGCAGCCAGAGATTTTACCATTAGAGATCTGTTACTTTAGCTTTGAGTCATTGTTCTTCCACAAATCCTTTGTCAAAATGGGAGGAGCTCATGTTTTAACTCTCGGCCATTGTTTCCTGAGGTACCTCAATGTCTCTGGATAAAGTTAAAGTTTGTGAGGAAATGTAAACAGGACAAATATGTTTTGGCCAAGACAGATGTAAGGCATGACCTTCTGCCCAGGGCAGGATGACAAGAGACAGCATCGCTTGTGGCTGTGCCCCTCCCTGGACTGGAGTAAGCAGGAATGTGCAAAGGGGTGCTCAGAGTTCCGGCAGTTGGGATCCGGTACTCTGGCCCCCGCGGGGGTACTCAGCAGTCCAGCGGTCAGGGTCTGGTACTCTCGCCACCACACCCAGGGCTCTGTTCCTGGTCAGGGAACCAAACCTCCAAGCCAGTTTTGGAAATGGGGAGCAACAGTCTGATAGTGGATATTAGGTTTAATATGAGAATCACTCCTCCAGTTTGGTAATGGAGTTCAGAAAGAAGAATGGAGTCTATGATTATTCCTGTTGGCACAGGCCACCAGAGGGCCACCCTATGTGGTTAACAGGGGAGGGTAGGAGTAGGGGAGCCTATTTCTCTTACACAGATACTCCCAGGCTTCACAAGCTAAGAAGCCACAGTTCTTCTTTGTTCCCTCAATGTGTAATATTTTGGCCAGAGACAGTGTTGGTATGAAAAGCCTTTGTGGGTATTCCTAGTTCTCTCACCACCATCCAGAGGGCGAGGAACCATGTTTCAGCTTGATGGTCTGACCCACTCTTCCTACCTTCCAACGCAGTGCTTTCAGTAGAGACTTGCAATGGAAAGCACCCTCCGTGGGGCAGTGGGCCTTGACTGATGGACGGGTGGGGAAAAGGCATAGTTGATGCATAGCCCATGTCTAGAAAGATGGGATATTGTTGGCCTCTGACCTCTGTTGTTGAGATTTCAGCTGTGGGATCCTTTGACCCTGGATACCTCCACAGGTCACTGTCTTAGTTGGCTGGGGCTGCTATAAGAAAATCTCTCGGACCGGGTGCCTACACAACAGAAATGTATTTGCTCACAGTTCTGGAGGTCGGAAGTCCAATACCAAGGTGCCAGCAGGTTCGACCTCTACTGAGGCCTCTCTGCTTGACTTGTAGATGGCCACCCTCTTGCTGTGCCCTCTCAGGGTGTTTCTTCTCTGGGTGATTCCGTGGTACCCCTTTGTGTGTCCAAATTTCCCCTCTTACAAGGACACCAGTCAGATCAGATCAGGTCCCACTCTAAGAACCCCATTTTAACTTAATCCCCTCTTTAAAGGCTCTGTCTTCAAATGCAGTCATATTCTGAAGTACCAGGTAGTAGAGCTTCAACATAGAAATTTTAGGAGGCCACAACTCAGCCCATAGCAGTCACAGTTTTGTTCACCCTCCTTCCCCTTCTTAGAGGTCCTTGGTGCTAACTTGGAGTCTCAAACATCCATCTCTGGCAGCTTCTCACAGGTACCTCTTGGTTCCCCCAGGGGGACAGTGAGTTCCTTTCCACCTGGAGAGAAGTAGATGTTCTTAACCGAGCATGTGGCCATGCACTTAGCCTCTGAACCAGGATGTTCTCTGCTTCGAGCTCAGCCCCCTTGAGCTGAAAGCCACACCGAAGGTTTAATAATCAGAGTTGCCAATCAAGGAATGTCTTCCCTTTGCCAGGCTTTCTTCTAGAGCTTTGGCTCCTATAATTGCTAATTCTGCACCAACCTTGCCAAAAGAAGCCATTGCCATCCCTGTCATACTGGTGAAGAACCTGGGGCCCAGACAGGCTGAGTAGCCTGTCTAAACTCAGAGATGTCTGAACTCATGCATGGAGGCAATGGGTTAGGGGGGAGCTGTTTCAGATACTCCATGCTGCTTCTCACCTGGGCCAAGGTGGAGAAATGCGTCCTTGCCCTTCGGAGCTGGAGCTGATATTCTCCCCTGGGAAAGTCACTGTCTTTCATGTCTTCCTCAGACAACTGGCACCTCCTCCTATCTCTCGTTAGATGGGACCAGACTCGTTTTCCACACTAATACTAGGTACCCAGCCAGTGATGCCCAGGTGTGCCCTTGTTACATCCCTGCCTCCAGCATGTCCCTGGCCTGCAGTTATCATGATGGGGACCAGACCCTCACTACCTCAGTGTTCTCAGTTCCCATAACAGTCCACAGCTTTCTCCTGGGAACAACCTTATTGGCATCCTGTGTAGCACTGTTAATCCTCACTGGAGGAGGAGGCTGATGGCGTTCACAGAAGTGCAGTCAGCCAGGCCAGGCTGCTGACATGGATGGGAAAGCAGGTCTCCGTGCTCTGCCTGCTGGGAATGTGGGCAGGGGGTCTGCACGCCTGGAGGCAGCCCTGCCCTGCTCTAGGCTTCGCTGCCTGGTCCCAGGCAGTGAGAGAGTGCCGTCTTGGTCTGCCTGCCATGCTGTGATGCTTGTGGAGGGGCTGGGGCTCACCCTGCATCTCTTGTCTCTGCAGCCCAGTACTTTGCCAGCACCATGATCATCGTGGGCCTCTCCGTGGTGGTGACGGTGATTGTGCTGCAGTACCACCACCACGACCCTGACGGCGGCAAGATGCCCAAGTGGGTGCGTTCCTCCTGCCCTTCCCCACAGGGATCAGGGGCCCTTGCCGGGGGCAGCTCCACAGATGAATTATCTATTTTAGAAATCCCACAAACAGTTAGTTTTCCTAAACACAGAGCCGTGTTTTCCATACCACCTCACCTGTCTGCACTATTGCATTATCCCTGGACCGTTATGGTGAGCATGCTCATAGGGGCCCAGGGCACTGTTCTTGCAATCTGACATTCCAGAACAGGGCCCACACACTGACTGCTCTGTGCATGTTGCTGCCAGAATGTTTCTAGAACTACTTTTGCACGTACACAAAGGAGAACAGTACAGTGGTTGGAAGCAACAGACTAGCTCAGCACCCCGCCATGTGGTTGGATCTTCCAAACAGAATGAGGAGCAAATAGGGTGAGAGGGAGTGAACCATGTAATAATACATGCAGTCAATACACATAGGAATGTAATTGTACCACAGGCCTATAAAAAAAAAGGTTAGTCGTTACCAGTGGGGAAGGGGACTAGGATAAAAGCAAAAGGATGAAAGATAAATTATTGAATATCACAGCCTGTTGTGTCAGCCTGGGGGCATGCCACACCTTCCTAGCCCCTGCTTAGCACCATGCACTGGGAGGTGGGCGGATGCTTACCCATGCTGTGCCCTTCGGTGTCCAGGATCTGAAGCTGTATGCCCATCCTCACCTGACACTCAGGAAACCTTGATTAGGGCCACATGTGGCCTGGGCTTTCCTCACCTCAGCACAGTGTGACAGCACCCAAGGCCAGGGGAAGGATGCCCCCTACCCCTGATTCTTAGTTGGGCCCTGCAAACCTTCCAGTGTTCTTGTCCAGACAGCATGGCCTAGGGACAGTAGGTGCTAAAGGAACCCTCTCACATCAAAACAAGTCTTTGTTTTCTTTGGAGACCTATAACCTTGCATCCAAGTTCAGAAGGGTGTCTAAGACTCCCCAGCATGCCAAATGCAGGTGCAAGAAGTAAGGTGCACTTTGTTAACCTCCAGGAACAGAGAGTTCCCAGGCCTTCTAAAAATATTCATTGTGCAATAATTTATAGTTACGCAAAAGTGAACTTAGGAAAGACCAATTAAAAAAAAAAAATGACTTTACCAAGTTGCTGTGTCCTCTTGGGTCCTTTTCCACAGCAAATTCATACACTTAATAATGACTTTCTCTCATAGCTCATTGCATCAGCAGTGGAGTGAGCTCCGAGAAATGGTGCTGTCTCCCACACATGTCACATCACTGCAGTCTGTGGGCATCTTTTGAAAAGGTCCCTCCATTAAAAACTGGGACACATTTGCACACATTCACCTACATTGTCATCTGACTTTTATAACCCTGACACACTTTCTGTCTACCCTCCTTCCATTTGAAATAGGTAATACATTCACATGTTTCAAAAGTCAAAATAAAAGTAAAATCATACGGAAGGAAATCCTGCTCTCATTCCTGCCCCTCACCACCAATACTGATAGCCATTTTAAGTAATTTCTCCATTATCCTTCAAGTGTTTATTTATGCAAATGTAAAACTGAAAACACATATTATTATTTCTTATGTTTAAGACATGAAGACACAAAACCATTTTTAATGACCTGGTAGTACTTTACTGTCCAGAAAAAAATCTTAATTAAGAGCCTATGCTAATTATTCACCTCTCAGCACAGGAGTGTATTAAAACCAATGGTTGCAAATGGAATATGAAGCTTGTATGTCTCGCTTTCATTTATGTAGCCTCCTGCATTTTTCTTTCTTTCTGTGTGTATTTGAAAAATAAACAGCCTCCAACTTTTATTATGATGTGTTGCTATGAAGAAGATAGTGCCGATGCCGTGGCATTATGTGACATTTACACAGCCAGACACAAAACCATAACCTAACAGAAGAGGTCATAAGCACAGTTTGATAAGTGCCAAGAGGATAATTTCATCCTTTGAGATGCTTTAGCTTTGAAAGCTAATGATTCAGGCCATGGAATTCAAACTAGACTTGCTAGTATGGATCGCATTAGCTTGAGATGTGCTCCAGGGTAGGCACAGACCCCCTCTCCCCAGCCCCCACACACACATACTCCACGTGTCCCGCTGTCTCTGGGTTTGGACGCACTCATTGCCCAATGCATTCCCTTGAGCTCTGATCCAGTCTTCCCAGTGCCTTCCAAGTGGGGGTTGGGCTAAAGTCACAGGAGTTTTGAAGAAGACCTCGTAGACCCTTTTACAGATGAGCTGTGGAAGCATAAACACATTGCTTTCGTGTGACCTCGAGCCAATTTATCAGCTTCTTTGAAGCCTCAGTTTCTTTATCTGTAAAATGGGTGGGGGGATTATACTCCCTTTCCAGAGCCCCCGAGAGGCCCGGGTGTGCCAGCATGTCTCGTGAGCCTCCTGTGGAAGGCCAGACTGACCTGCAGATTCCCGTGGGGCCATGTGTCCCTGCCCCTTACTGATCACGGACAGCCCTCTAGGGTATGCAGACAGGCTTTTCCAGGCTCTGAGGTTTGTCCACAGGGTGTGGGCAGGATACACACAGTGCCGTCTGCTCGGAGCAAAGGGTGTCTTTACAGCTGCACTGAACCTGCTCTTAGGCCTTCTTGTTCTTTTCATTGCCTGTCTCCAGACCGGTCTACTGCAGTTATCTCTAAGATGCCACAAAAAGTGCTACAGACACAAACGTCACCACTTACTGCCTGTACTTACAGATGGGAAACATACCTGTTATGTTGCTGATGGAATTTGCCTACAACCATAAACCAAATTTAATGTCAGTATCTGGATAATCCCAGCGAAAGGGCCCACTGTTCATACACTTGTCTAAATAAGCTTCCAAGACTTTTTTTTAACCTGGATTGAGGCTTCACATGGCTCCTTCTTTACATTAGAGGGAAAAACAAGAAATATCAGTGATTTCTCTCCAGCATCATCTATGCATGTAGGCAGTATATGTTGATAGAACACTTTAAACCAGAGGTCAGCCAACTATGGCCCACCAGCTGCTTTTGCAAATAATATGTTATTAGAAAAAGCCATGCTTATTTCTTTAAATGCTTTCTTTGACTATTTTGTACTTTAGTAACAGAGCTAAGTAGTTACAACGGAGACCATATGGACTTTATTATGTGGCCCTTTAAAGAAAGTCGGCCAACCCCTGCTTTAGACTTTTCCAAGTACTTTCCTGCACATGATCTTACTCAGTCTTCACTGTAACCTAACGACTTAGGTTAGAGGTTCCTAAACCTCCCTGTTTCACAGCACCTTTAGTGTCTCAGGGATTTCTTTCACAGCCCCTAGGGCAAAAGAAACCCCTAATGGCTCTCTTTATTAAATTGGTCAAAACAAGAAGTATTTACGCCCTGACCCCTGGGCACCTGTTGGTACAGCACACCTTTTCAAATCTTAGGAGGACAGTGCCCCCATTTTCTGTTCCACGTTGACTTTCTTGGCACTTCCTTTTCATCGGGACACAAACCTGCTTTGCAATGATATGCCATCATTGCAAGGGACCCGATGTTACAGTCGGAACTGCTTCAAGCTAGGGGTTAATGCAGCATCTCATAGGTGTCACAAAATCTGCAGGGGTGGGCCCCTGCGAGTCTGCATGACGCTGGGGTGCCTCACGGGCAGTAAGTATGAGGGTTACTAGTGACAGATGAGGAAAGGTTGGAGAGGGAAAGTGACTTGTCTTGTTCACACAGCTCAGGGAGGGTGCTTTTTTGCAAGACAGCCCTCTCCTCCCACATGCCTGTCTGCCCCGAGACTGCAGTGTGCCTGCCACTGAGAAATCCGCTCATTCCCAGGGTGACTTTCTGCATTGGTTTATTCTAGGCTCACATTTGACTCAACCATTGCGACGTGTTGGCACTGCTTGCCTGTGTAAACTCACCTGGGAAGGAGTGGGGGCCGGTCTCCCCCAGGATCCACCACTTAGGGCTGGGATCAGGACCCGCTGATGCTCGCTTCCGCCTGCTCCTAACCGCCCTGTTGTCTCCCCAGACCAGAGTCATCCTTCTGAACTGGTGCGCGTGGTTCCTGCGGATGAAGAGGCCGGGGGAGGACAAGGTGAGGCCGGCCTGTCAGCACAAGCAGCGCCGCTGCAGCCTGGCCAGCGTGGAGATGAGCGCAGTGGCAGGACCGCCCACCACCAACGGCAACCTGCTCTACATCGGCTTCCGCGGCCTGGACGGGGTGCACTGCGCCCCCACCCCCGACTCGGGTGTAGTGTGCGGCCGCATGGCCTGCTCCCCCACGCACGACGAGCACCTTCTGCACAGCGGGCAGCCCTCCGAGGGGGACCCGGATCTGGCCAAGATCCTGGAGGAAGTCCGCTACATCGCCAACCGCTTTCGCTGCCAGGACGAGAGCGAGGCCATCTGCAGTGAGTGGAAGTTTGCGGCCTGCGTGGTGGACCGCCTGTGTCTCATGGCCTTCTCCGTCTTCACCATCATCTGCACCATCGGCATCCTGATGTCAGCTCCAAACTTCGTCGAGGCCGTGTCCAAAGACTTTGCTTAACCTGGTTCTGGTCCCTGGCATGTAGGAAACACACAGGCGATGCCGTTGGCTTGGGGAGAATTTGGGGTGCTAATCCCACAGCCACACTAGACGTGAGGTTGCCGAAGTACCTGTAGCCTCGCTGCCAGTCATGTCCGTTACAGTTTCCTTGTTACTTTCAGTAATAGGATCTCAGCACGTTTTTGTTTAATCCTCTCAGATGGGCTGCTTGATATTCTTGGAACATCCTTAGGGTCACCAGGACCACTGAGAGGTCCTTTTGCCCCTTCCCCAATGCCTGGTGAGCCCTTCGGAGAGGTCAGGGTGGCTCAGGATGGCCAGGGGAGGCCTGTACAGTTGGTTTTGCATGCCTGCATGTCACTTGCCAAGAAGGCCTACGTGAAAATTCAGCATAAGCTTTTGCCTGTTTACAAACCTAGATTGAAAGTAATAATAATAGTAATAAACCACAGTCACTAGATCCATGCTAATAATTGGTAAAAGGACACAAAACTAAAACTAAAAACCTAACTGCAGATTTTTCTGTGATTCAGATTTTATGTTCTCTACCAAAGATGGTGGAGAGAAACAATTTCACACTGTTCCTGCATCTTATTAGAGAGAGACAGACCTAGTTGGTCTTGTAAATTATGCTTTTACCAGCCTGATTTCTACCAACCTACCCTGTGGTGGGAATCAGGAGGGACACAGATGTCTGTTGATTCTGAACTAGGACCAGACCCGGGCAAGTCAGGGGGATTTCTGCAGATACAGGAGACTCCCAAACTTTCTGTGCTGCCCTCGGGCACTGGGCAGTTGAGTTTGCTCTATTCTGAAAAACCAGGACAAATAGAGTTCTATTAGAATTACCAGCCCAATGTAATAGCTAAAGTTAAGTTAAGCCAGCTATGTGTGTGTGTGTGTGTGTGTGTGTGTGTGTGTGTGGTTTTTTGTTTCTCGGTTTTGTTTTGTTTTGATAATGCATTAGATGTTTCTCCTGTACTAGAGTTGTTTAGTCGTAGAAACTTGTGGGTCCATACAAATGCACAACATAAAGTGAAAGCATATTATGCTTTTCCTTATGTGTCATGGCCAAGGAGCAGGATCTGGGATCTCTTCTGGTTCCTTGTATGGCAGGAACTGGGAAGGGGAGGATGTGCCCAGTGGCTTTCCTGGATGCAAGGCCAATGGTAGTCAGCAGGAGGGGCTGGCAGGCTGAGTGGCTGTATGACCAGTAACTTCAGTCTCTGGCTTTAAGGGATCTGCTTTCCCACAGCTCACCTACCCCAACATTAGCCCAGAAAGGTGGCTCAAACAGGTAACTTCACTGGAGATAAGCGTTTTTGAAAGCAAGGGAAACTTTAATTTAATTTTTTAAATATTTTTTTATTATATCATGTTAGTCACCATACAGTACATCCCTGGTTTTTGATGTAAAGTTCGATGATTCATGACTTCCGTATAACACCCAGTGCACCGTGTGATACGTGCCCTCACCACCGCCCAACACCAGCCTATCCCATTCCCCCACCCCTCCCTCCCCTCTGAAGCCTTCAGTTTGTTTCTCAGAGTCCATAGTCTCTCATGCTCCGTTTTAAACCTGTGTGGTGACACAATTCTCCACTTACATTATCTAGCTGACAATGGTCACTTTGCCTCTTCCCGTTTTCCTAATTTTTTAAATGCAATCAGAGGGAGACACAACAAAATCTCTCCCGTTCTGTTGTTTCATCTAGTAACAGATGAGAGCTCAAAACTGCAGAAAGCTCTGAGCTCCTGGGGATCTTTAATTTGCTTCCGACCCCTGAGATGGGTGTATTATGAGGGAAGATTAGATTTTCACTGCAAAAGAAATTGCATACCTTTCTCCAGCCATTTATTTCGCTCGTTTCTGGGTAATGCACGTGGATGTATTTGCACTGAGGAGAATGGAGGCTTGTGCATGCTCTGTGTGTGTGGGCGCGTGAGCACTGAGTGTGCAGCTGCAGGGGGGACACCTTGTTTACAACAAGGAGATTGATAAGTAAGGGCGTTGTGGCTAGCATCACGCCGTTTGCAGCAGGGCTGTACTCAGAGTTCAGCCATTCGACAGGAGATGGATGAACAATGCACAGTCCTTGTTTTTCTATTGTAGACACAAGTAGAAGTGTTTTGATATATAGGAGAATGCTTCATTTCTTATTGCTACCCGAAATTAACCCCTACAACACTTTTGCTTGGAAAAAAAAACTTTTTTGATTTTGTATTTTATACAGAAAAACATAAAAAAGCAAACAAAGTAGTTTATGTGTTGACCACTCGACTAATACTCTGCCGTTTTAAAAAGTAATAATAAGGAAAAGATGCCCATGTAGTAAGAAAAGCATGCATAGCTACAGGGACCACCGGTGAATAAGCTTCTGAGGACTGGGGGCATTTCCAGAAAGGAAGAAAAAGAAAGGGCGGGAGGCCAGGAGGGGGAGGAAGGGGGCTTGGAGAGAGACTCCTGTACTAGGGCTCATGCTATGCACAGCACTCTGCACTTTGCTTTCTGCCATTAGTGTTTCATCCTTCCGTAAGAACATGTGAAGATCTACCTCATTCTTAATAGCTGCTTAGCACTCCATTGTCTTGGTGGCCATAATGTCTTTGGCTAGTCTATTAGTGAATGTAGAGAGTATTTCCAGTTTTTATTTTTATACACAAATCCGTAATTAGCATACTTGATTTGTATCTTAGCATACGTTTGTGACCATATCTTGGTATAAATTCTAAGTGGGAAATGGAACTGCTGGATTTAAGGCTATGTGCATTAAACATTTTGGTAGATATTGCCAGATTACCGTCCAAATACCAGTCAATGGATATACCTACCAAGAGTATAATGAAAAGGCCAGTTTCTCAACTTTCTCAGTACTGGGTATTATCAAACTTAATATATTTTTTTCCAACCTGGTGAAAAATTATATTGTAATGTTATTCTGATTTAGTTCATTTTATTATGAATGAAGTTGAGTATCTTTCAGATATTTTTTAGAAATTTCAATTTTTGTAAATTTATGTCCTTTATATAATTTTGGGTTATTTGGATTTTTCTTAATTAATTTGCTGGTGTAATTTAGAATTTTTCTGTCTTATATCTTGAAAATATTCTTATTTGTTTAGAAAATATTTTTATGTGTTTATTATTTGTCTTTTGATGCTATTTATTGATTTATTTATTTCTTAACATATAGAGGGTTTGAAGTTTTATGTTGTCAATTTATCCATATTTGCCTTGGTGGATCCTGGGATTTGTTTCCAGTTTTAAAAGGCCTTCCCCATTCTGAGATTATAAATAAATTTACTCGTATTTTCTTCTAAATTTTTATGGTTTCATTTGTTTGCCTTTACATCTTCTCACTCCCTGGAATTCATTTACTGCAGGAAATGAAGGTAAAAATGCATTTTTTTTTTCTCTCCAAATGGTTGGTCAGTTGTGCCAACAAAATATATAATAATGTATCCCTGTAATACAGTTAGTTTTTTCCTCATTTTGTTCAAAATGCCTCCTTGTTTGTAAACTAAATACCTGTTAAGTGTTTGGGGGCTATTTCTACCGATTGATTTATCTCTGTGAATGCCTTTCATTTCTGAAGCTTTATTCATGTTAATATCCAATATTCATGCATCGGTATTTTCAAGTTAACCATCCCCTTAACACTTCTTGCCTCTCCCTTTCTCTCTCTCTCTTCTATATTTCCATCTCTCATACAGACATTTCTTAATTTAAATTCAATTAGCCAACATATAGTACATCATTAGTTTCAGATGTAGAGTTCAGTAATTCATCAGTTGCATAAAACACCCAGTGCTCGGGGCGCCTGGGTAGCGCAGTCATTAAAGCGTCTGCCTTCGGCTCAGGGCGTGATCCTGGCGTACCGGGATCGAGTCCCACATCGGGCTCCTCCGCTGGGAGCCTGCTTCTTCCTCTCCCACTCCCCCTGCTGTGTTCCCTCTCTCTCTGGCTGTCTCTCTGTCACATAAATAAATAAAATCTTTAAAAAAAAAAAAAAACACCCAGTGCTCATCACATCATGTACCCTCCTTAATGCCCATCACCCAATTACTCCAGCCCCCTACCCACCTTCCCTCCAGCAACCCTCAGTTTGTTTCCTATAGTCAAGAGTCTCTCATAGTTTGTCTCCCTCATTGAAGTCACAATGAATTTATGAGTCTTCCTATTCAAGAGTGCTGCAGTCTAGGCTTATATTCAAATCTAATTTTACGCCACTTGGTAGATTTTTATGGTTTTGTTCAGATGGGTCCTATGAATTTCTTGTCTGGTTCTAGGTAGTTGTTTGGCTACCATTTTCAATGGAATATTTCTTCCATTTTATTTGCTAACTGGATGTATAGGAATATAGTTGATTTTGTATATTAATGTCATAATCAACCACTTTAATTGTATTTTCTTATTGTTTCTAAGATTTTCTTTTGCCTTCTCCTTTCCAATAATTTCCCTTATTTCTTTCCCTTAGGCAATTCACTTGAGAACAGTGTCAAATAATAGCGATTCAGGTGGCATACCTATCTTGTTCTTGACATTAATGGGATGGTTCAGTGTCTCACTATTCAACTTGTATGAAGACATGTATTTTCCTTGTCATAATAAAAAAAGTATCCATGTATTCTCAAACTATTAAGGTTTTCTGGGGAAAATGTAGATGTTAGATTATTGTCACAGCCTCTCAGTATCCATGGAGATGATCAGAAGGTTTTCCTCTTTGCTCTAGTAGTATGTTGCATTATATTAATAGATTCCTTAAGACCAAACCACTGTTAGGGTCCTGAGATGATCCCTACTTGTGATTTTTCCTATTAATATTGATAATTGAGATTAATCATTTGCCGCTTGCTTTTGTGTGCTAAACAAAAATCTCTATATTCTGCAACTGGTTACTTGGTTTTAGAATCATCTTTTTAAGTGTAAAAGAACTCGCCTGGGGGCTGTCTGGGCATCCACTGATATGTTTCTGAATTCCTCCCATTGGGAAGGTTAGGTCCTCAAGCACTTCTGGAGTCAACTTCAATTACATATTTTTAAGAAAATTAATTACGATCCATTTTTCGACATATTTGCATAGTTTTTACAATACAGGCACTTAGAATTTCTTAATTTCCTCTGTATTGGTGGCTACTTCGCAGTTTTTTATTTCTAACTGTGTACATTTCTCTTTTCTTCTGTTTTTATTGATGTGGCTTACCAAGGATTTTGTTTTTATATTTTCAGACACCAAACCCTTAGACTTTTTCATCCATTTGGGGAACTGGCTGAAGCCCCTGTTGGCTTTGTGCTGACCTGAGCTGTCCTGGGACAGCTTGCACACTGTGCAAGGGGACCCATAGCTGGGAGGAGCCACCTTCCTCACTGGCTTCTGGGTGCCTCGACAGGAGTGTCACTTGGCAGCAGGAGCTAAAGGGTCAGACCAGGCCAGGCAGCACAAATGTGGCACACGTGACTAGCCATGTTACTGGTAAGATGATCACCAGTTAGTTGGAGAAGAGACTGACTTAGAGCTTTAAGCAGAAGCCATCTTGAGGCACAGGCCTCTGGGAGTAACCCTTTCTCACATAATTTAAGGTTCTCTCATTGCTACATTCTTTCTGACCTCACTGCTCATGGCTTCTTAACTAATTACCGTTTACTTCATTTGCATATGGGTTTGATTTTCTAATATCAGAGCTTATCATAATATGGGGAGGGGGCCCTGATGTCTCACACCTGGGGGAAGGGGAAGAGGGGGGAATTGTTCACGGTTTCAGACTTTTTGAACTCCTGTGGTCAAACATCATTGTATCTTCAGCACACCCCGTTTTAGGAATCACAGGCGTGCACAATATTCCAGAATTCTGCCCAGTTCTTCAGCCTTTCCTGTCTGACTCTCCAATGTCTCATTTAAAATTGTACACTCTCCTAAATTTAATTTTCTTCCTCCAAAAACCTTATTGCCAGTCCCTCTTCTGCTGTGTTGGATTTTTATGAATTTACCTTCTAACAAATACTGCTCATCAACAATTTCTACTGCAATGTTTTATATTTCTTAAAGTTCTGCTTTTATTTTTAATATTTCAGTCCTTTTCCTCTACTCTTATTTTTATTTTTTTTATATTCAAGATTTGTTTTTAGATCAGTTTTAGGTACAGAAAAATGGGAGGGTACAGAGATTTCCCACATACCCCCCACCCACACACATGCACAGCCTCCCCCTTTATCAATACCCCCCTCAGCAGAGTGGCACATTTGTTACAACCGATAAAGATACATTGTCACAACATAACAACCCAAAGCCCATTGTTTAAGGTTCACTCTTGATGTTACACATTCTGTGGGTTTGGACAGATACGCAATGACATGTTAGGAACACACTGAACAGTTTCACTGCCCTAAAACTGTCTCTGCCTATTTATCCCCTTGCCCCCACCAACCTCTGTCAACCACTGATCTTTGTCTCCTTAATTCTGTTTTTGTTTTTCCAAAATGCCCTATAGTTGGAATCATACTGTACATAGCCTTTTCAGATTGACTCCTTAGTAATATGCTCTTAGGGTTTCTCCGTGTCTTTTCGTGACTTGGTAGCTCATTTCTTTTTACAGGTGAATAATATTCCATTGTCTGGATGTATCACAGTTTATCCACTCACTTACTGAAGGGCATCTTGGTGGCTTCCAAGTTTTGGCAATTATGAATAAAGTTGCTATAAACATTCATGTGCAGATTTTTGTTTGGAAATAACATTTCCACTCCTTTGAGTAAATACCAAGGAGTGTGATTGCTGGATCATATGGTGAGAATATGTTAAGTTTTGTAAGAAACCCTCTTCCAAAATGGAATGCATTTTGCATTCCCATCCGCAATGAATCGGAGTTTCTGTTACTTCCCTTCCTTTCCAGAGTTTGGTGCTGTCAGGCCTCAGATTTTGGCCATCTAATAGGCACCTAGTGGTCCCTCCTTGTTTTCATTCTCCTTTCCCTGGTGACATTTGACTTTTAATATGCTTATCTTCTGTATGTCTATCTTCTTTGATGTATTTGTTAAGGACTTCGGCCTATTTTTTAAATTAAGTTGTTTGTTTCCTTGTTGAGTTTTAAGAATTCTTTGTATATATTGTATAACAGACCTTTATCGGACGTGTTTTTCAAATATTTTCTCCCAATGTGTGATTTTTCTTTTCATTCTCTTAACATTGTCTTTCACAGAGCAGAAGTTTTGTATTTAAATGAAGTCTAGTCTGTCAATGATTTCTTTCAGGGATCATGCCTTTGCTGTTGTATCTAAAAAGTCATTTCCATACCTAAGGTCATCTAGGTTTTCTGCTACGTTATCTTCTAGGAGTTTTATAATTTTATCTTTGACATTTAGCACCATGTATTCTGTACTTTTTCTATTATTTATAATTTATTGAATTATATTTTGAGGTTTTGTTTTGTTTTATTTTTTAAATATAATCAGTTTGTACAAATGGGTCCTTCCCAGAGTACGATCTTGGAGTTCTACCCTTTGACATTGACCTGTCCGCGTCCGGCAGGAGGGGCCACACTCTCTATTAGCTGCACTTCTTTCATTTTTCTTCCTTTTACTATATGATATTTAACAATTAATACATCACATGTTGATTCTATTCTAAATGTCTACCTTGAATACACACTTGTCTGCTTCCAAAATCAGGCCCCCATATTTCTTTTCCTGAGCTTATGCCTCATATATCCTCACTCATGATTTTATCTTTAACCATTTTTGAGTCACTTTGTTGTAGGTTCATCTTGAATATTCATTTACATTTTAAATATAACTGATATGCTTGGTCCTGATATTATTTTACTCAAATGATTTCTGTATTAATATTTCTTTTGCATCCTATGTTTTGAGTTTTCTTTCCCCTCTTTTGAGTATGTGTGCATTCTTTTTAAGATGGAAGATTTATTACTTGTATCTGCTTCAAGTGGCTACCTATATACTTTTACATAATATAATCAAACTTATATTTCATGATTTATCAGTCTGAACCTGTTTCCAGTGTTCTCATGTGTTCGGAAATCGTGGGTTTTGGATTCTCAATTTGTTTCTCGAGCTCTGCAGTTTGCCTTTCATTTGATTCATTGATCTTATCCTTAAGCTCTTGTTGTGTTGAAATCAATTTTGCATTAACTTCTTATACCCAGCTTGGAGCATTTCCTTCTGTTCTTTGGGTTCTTTGTCCTTGCTGAGTGGAATCTTTGCCTCTCTCCCACACGCCGTGGGCCACACTTTCCTTTCTGTTCTCCAGGAGCATGTTTGCCTGGATGCCTTGTCATTTATTTTTGGTCTTGGTTCTGCTTAATTTGAGCAGATCTGTGTCGACCTTCCATCTCCTCTGATTGAGAAAATCTCTGACCCTCTTTCCCAAATCTCTAATTACTCTCCCATTCAAGTTGAGAGGAAAGCCCACTCCTCCCTCTCTTTCCATTCTTTTGCCTTGAGGTTCTGAGAGGAAGGATGGAAGATCTAGGGTTTATGTTTATCTTTTTGCTGCACTTGTTGGCCTGCTAAGTACCACTGACATGTGAGGTACCACTCTGAGAGAAGGCTTGTATTTACTTTTCTAATTCAGCATGAAATCCTGGAGCCTACCACCAGCTGGTTATTTTAGCCTGATCTCTGCAGCAGCATGGCCCAACCCCTACCCTTAAACCCATTCATCAGGACAGAGAGAAGAAAAAATCCTCGTGGATGGAGCTGCTAGTCCCACTAGCAGGTGGGAGGTGGCAACATTACCTTTTGATCTGATTGCGTGTTTCAGGTGGTTAAAATCACATTCCCTTTTTTTTAATTTATAATAATATTTTTTATTATATTATATTTATTACATTGTTGGTGGGAATGCAAGTTGGTACAGCTGCTCTGGAAAACAGTGGGGAGGTCCCTTAAAAAGTTAAAAATTGAGGTACCCTATGACCCAGCCATTGCACTACTCAGTATTTACCCCAAAGATACAGATGTAGTGAAGAGAAGGGCCATATGCACCCCAATGTTCATAGCAGCATTGTCCACAATAGCTAAATCATGGAAGGAGCCAAGATGCCCTTCAACAGATGACTGGATTAAGAAGTTGTGGTCCATATATACAATGGAATATTACTCAGACATCAAAAAGAACAATTGCACATTCCCTTTTTTTCTTCCCATCTGGGAAAGACAATGTGAAGACCCCTGGTAGGTTTCTGGCTTCTGCAGAGATCCTCAAGGGGTCAGTAGGGTATTCTGCACTCACAGGGTTTCTAGACATGTTCCCCTCTGGACTGCAACTTCCCTTCTCAGTGAGCCACACTCCAGATTGTTGTGGAAGGGGCGAGCAGAGCAGAGTCAGGTGCTTCAGTGGGACATGGATGGAGGAGTGTTACATTGAGGCAGGGTCTGTGGCACTCGCCTTGGAATTTAAGTATATAACACTTATTCTCCACTGTTACTCATTTTTCTCAATATAGGTCAAGGGCCTTTAAAAGGCATTATGACTGGAGGAGAGTGTTATATACTTAAATTCCAAGGTGAGTGGAAAGTTATATTCTCAATAATTTGAAAGTATCCTGGCAGGTATTTTTAGCTTTATGTTGAAGCTGTGGATCTTTATGTTGAAGGAGCAGCTGTAGTTGTGGAACTTAATATTCCTCCACCTATATTTGCCCATTTTTCTCCCCATGCTACATGAAAGTAGCCAAGAACCCAATGACATCACTGTTTTTCAAGACATGTGATACTGAACTATCTTTTAAGATATGGATAGTCTGAAGGAATAAATACTTCTGAGTTAAAATGAGTGTTGTGTTTCCTCCCGTGCATTTTGGCAATTACTATACAATATGAACTGCTGTTACACTTTTTGAAAGTAATAAGGCTCAGAAAATAACTACCCACTTGACATTGCAATGTGATCTAGCCCTGTCCGTACTTCAGCATGCTCCCTACACCCTGTCATCCTGGGCCTTCTGGTTCCCCTGTGACAACCTCAGGCATTCTCATTTGCCAAGGCCCACATGCTTTCTACAGAGGGAAGCATAGTTATGTGTTTGAGAAAGCAATGTCTCAAATCTTTTGTGGAACGAGGTTAAGTTTGTCACCAGCTGAATAGACCCCAAGACCTGACCTTCACTGCCTGCCTGCTTGTACTCACCGACCTTTTTTCCTTCAGCTCTTCTTTCCAGTTTATCTCTTAATTCAGGCAAATGGACAATGAAACTGCCCTTCAAGCAATAGCAACTTCCCTGACAAGACCAGCCAACCCAGACCAGCCAGACCAGTGTGAGTGTAACCCCTGACTCGTGCCTGTGCAGGTGTGACCACGGAGTGACCTCTAGAATGCCTGACGATTACCGTTACCTCATTATAATACTAAAATTCCCACCCAAGGAGGAGCACAAGCCTCGTTTACATAACATACAATGTAGGTACAGGCATGTTTCCTTAAGGCACCTGCGTGACCTTATGCCAGCCCCTACATACTATGACAAGGCTTCCCTATCAACATATTCATCTTAACCCTAAATAAAAGGAGCGCATGCACCCTTGCTCGGGGAGTCATGGCTTTGGAAGTTATTCCCCGTTATCTCCTTATTTGCTGCTAATAAAGCTTTCTTTGTGCAAAAACTCTACTGGGTGCCGTTCGTGATTCCCCAAGGAGTGAACTCGCATTGTTTCAGTTACAATCTGGGTGGACCCTAATCCAACCTGACTGGTGTCCTTCTAAGTAGAGGAGGTTAGGACACAGACACCCACAGAGGGGATTTCATATGAGGACACATGGAGAAGACGGTCACTGGCAAGCCATGCAGAGAGGCCCGAGAAGAAACCAAGCCTGCTGGCACCTCGATCTCAGACTTCCAGCCTCCAGAACCGTGAGACAATAAGGCCCCTGTTGTGTACGCCCCCAGTCTGTGTTTCTTCGTACGGCAGCTCTAGCAGACTAAGAAAAGCACCCATGATATGATGCCCCCCCCTGCCAGGCTCTGTGGTGCAGAGTGGATGCAGTCATGTGCAAAAACAGTTCTTCACCTGGAACAAGAGGTCTTTCCCAGGAAGAGACTTAGATATGGAAATAGGCAAGGAGTGAGGCAGCTCAGCCTTGGGAAATCATGGAAGACTTCCCAGAGAAGGTGATGCCTCAGCTACAGTCAGACAGCTAGACTGAGGCCAAAACTGATCGTGTGTTCAGTTTCTCGCAAATGATTGTTTTTGAATTAGGACTAGAGGCTCAATGTCCTAGCACTGTATTCATTTACCCTGAACATGTCTGTCCTAACTTGGAAATGGCAGGGAATGGAGAATGCTGTCCTTTCAATACCCGGAATTAAAGAAAAATGTAGAGATGCCATGGCTGCCTTGCTGACTCAGCATCACTTTCATTCAAAGTGTTTATTGTTTTTGTCACTGGTGTGTGCTGTCTTCGTTAGTTAGCTGTGAACGAAATTTTTGGCTGAAATCATTTTTCTTTGTAAAGTTAATTATTCAATGCCATGATTTTTGGGGCACTGGTGGTTCCTAAAAGCACTTTTAGCTGAGGTATGGGCGGCAAGGGGCGGCTGAGAATGGTGCCCTGAGGCCATGCAATTAGACCTTCCCACAGAGTGGTTTAGGGTTCTGTTAAGTTACCACAGATCGAATATGTTTAGGTGGGCAGTGATTAAGAAAATGTCTCCAAGGCACTTTGTAGCTTGCAAATCCATTTCCTTTAAACCCTCTGTCATTTCTCCAGTGCAGTGGTCAGAAATGGCCACCCCGGGTCAGCTCACCACACCCACAAACTCAACTCTGCCTTCTCAGTGACTGACTTCCAACACGCTGTTCGACCTCAGTTTCCCCTTCTGTAAAGAGTAAATAACTAATAGCTGAATCTGCTGAGACAGGTGTCTAGATGCAGGACACAGGGAACACTCAGAAAATGTCAGCTAAGTTGATTTTCACCAGGATCAAACCTCATCTTCCCACACGGGGGACACTCTATTCTTGTTTTTAAAGGCTTACGACAAACAGCTTTCCAGTTGTCCTGTCACAAGGCGTCCTCTTCAAGTTTAACAAACTGCTCTTGCCCCACTGGCAAGGACATCCAGCCACATGTTCTCTGGGGGAGAAAAAGCAAAGTTTAGAGAGACACTGTCTGCCGTCTCTTCTGAGTGTTGTTTTCCAGAACCCCGATCCTGAAAAGCACGAATCAAGCATGAAAAGAAGGACTTTGGCAGTGAATCCCGAGAGAAGATGGCAAGTGGGTAGGGAGGGGCCATGGCCATGCTGAGGGGCCATGAAAAGCCACAGAGCCCTCACAGAATTAGTACTTACTGAACGTCTCCTACACGCTCCACAGGTTCCCACACAGAAAGAGGGAGAAGCACACGCACATGAAGCTGGGAGTCTGGTAGGGATGGTGGTAAACTTGTAAACAGACATGGACACGAACAAGACAGGATGGGTGTGGCAGGGTGAAGACCTGGGGCAGTGGAGTGGGGGTAAGAGGCCAGGGGGTCTCTCTGGAGTCAACCTTGTGCAGCACATAAAGCGAAGATGAGCAGAGTTACCTGGAGGGGTGGATGGGAGTGGCAGCAGCACGGCAGAGGCCCCTCACCCTGTGTAGCATCAGAGGGACAAGCAGTCAGGTAAGACTAAGAGCTGGGAGCGATGACACTGGGGTGTCACGGTTTTTCCTCAGAGCAATGGGGAGGCTTTGAAGGTTGTCAGCAGGACAGTGGTATAATCCAAGTTGTCTTCAGATTCTTGAAGACAGATTTCAGAGAGACAGCATATCCTCTCCCACCACTTCCACCCCCTAGGGCATGAGAACATGTGTTGAAGACTGTGCTGGAAGGGTGAACAAGTTTGAAAGTAGGAGCTGAAGTCCCCTCATTTTTCTTAAGATTTATTTATATATTTATTTGAGGGAGAGAGAGAGAGAGCAGGCAGGGGGGAAGGACAGAGGGGGAGGGAGAGAGAATCTTAAGCAGACTCCCCACTGAGCATGGATCTGATGTGGGGCTTGATCTCATGATCTGAGCAGAAATCAAGAGTCAGATGGTTAACCAACTGACTTACCCAGGCACCCCTGAAGTTCCCCCATTTTTAAGGTGAGATACCGGGTGAGATTTATAGGATGTGGGATGGAAGGTCACAGCCAAAGAGACTTGGTTGATGAATGAGTAACCTCTGATCAAATCCCAGGACAGAGGGACCCAGAAGAAAACACAAAGTCAAAAGACGATTTTGAGGCATTTTCTAGACAAGTACCAAATGATATTTTCTAAACTTTGCAAAGCCCCCTCTGCCAGCCAGTGCAGACAAGAGGCAGAAATGTGAGCATGGAAGATTTCATATGAACAACCACCAAGCAGACAAAGGTAGGCAAGACTGAAAGGAGGGATCGAGGGCTCTAAGGTGTAGAGAAGCTGAGATCACAGAAAGCAGCTGCCAGCCCTGGAGCTGAGGCGAAGGACGGATTTTCCAGCGTTTCATTTATTTCAAGAAGATGTATCATTGTTGGAGCATTTTTTGGTGACGGCTACTTTAAAGGTTCTTGTCAGATGATTCCAATATCTGATTCACTCATTGTTGGTGGCCCTTGTCTTTTCTCATTCAAGTTGTGATTTTCTTGGTTCATGATATGACAGGTGATTTTCCCTTATATTGTAGACATTTTGTCTGTCATATAGAGGACTCTGGGTCCTTTTCAAATATTTTACTTTAGCAGGCAGTGACCTGTTTAGGCATGCATGCCCTGGCCTATTCCATGGGCTGTGGTTCCAATGACAGTGTCAGAGTCTCTGCTGTGTTATTTTTCCCTGCTTGGTTTTTCTGATGTCCCTGGGACTCTCATGGTCCCTGCTGATCCTGCCTGATAGACGAAGGGGATTCCCCCAGAACTGGGTGTCTCTCAGTGAGGCATGGTGAGCTGTGCTGGACAAAGAGACCTCCCAGGTGGGGTCCCTCTGCAGGTGTCATTTATCCATCAGGTAACCCTAGGTGAGGAGGAAGGCCTCAGCTTGGGAGAAGGGAGAGTGCCTCTCCTGACAGTTCACACTGGGAGTCTTGGGATCCATCTCCTTTGCTAGTGGTGTTGAGCTGGTATCGTCAGAAGAATGCTGTTTCATCAGAGGGGGAACACGTCCCCCTGACCATCTTCAGCTACTGGGCTAGGATCATCTTCTGTTGGGTTGGAGAGACTCAGTTTTTCCTGCCACTCTTCCTCCCTTCCTAGAGTCCCAAACCAGCCCTCCATCCTCTGACCACCTCTTAGAGTTCTCACTTGCCTCTTGTGTGTTATTCTAGGTTTCTGGTTGTGCTTGGAGCAGCAAGGAGGGGTCTACCCATCTTGCCCAAATGGTAGATAGGGTAGCAAATTGGGGACATCTTACGTCTTTATCATAGACTGTTCTTGAGTGGGGAGGATGCACTGCCAGTGATTGTTGGGAAACATTCCATGGAGTCCAGGAAGTGTGACGGTATTGGATAGATATCCCCGGGGCTACGGGCAGAGGGGCAGCTCACGCAAGGGAACTACAGTGCAAGAGGTGCTCATGAGGACAGACATGGCTTCTCCGTGGTTTCCTGGGGTTCAGTTTAGTGGCTGCAGCACCATTGCATCTTTTAATAATGCAAGATTTGATTATCTTCAGCCCAAGACCTTTTTATTACTTTTCCTTTATGCATCCCATAATTTGAAATATCATATCTACCCACTTAATTACATCCTTGTGTTTCTAAAGAAAAGAACGTTGATGATACCTATTCATCAATAATCCTGCAGTACACAAAGACAAAAAGTGCTAATGTAGTCATATTTTGCATTGATTATTACTGCTTTGATATGAGAAAGAGAAATGATGGGCTGGAGCTGGCCTGGCACTCACAGCTGGGCCTTGGTGCTCTCCTGACAAACGTAAGCAACCACGTTGCACACAGCAGGCAAAGCCATTAGGTGTATGTGATGGATCAGGATGAGAGCAAGACCAGTATATCATCGTGCCTGAATACAGACAAAACGGGAACACTGTTCGAGCCACAAAACTGGCCAAACATCCCCCTCTCCCAGATAAAGTGAGAGAATGCTGTTTCCTTATAATTAAAACAATGTCACTTCGCTCTAGTCTGCCCTCCTTCTGTGATTTATTGGGTCACCCAAGCAAAGCATTATGCTTCCTGACAGCATCCAATCCAGAGCAAAGCCCCACTTCTTTGAACCCTCCTCCAGAGTCACCCAACACAAGCCCTAATCCTGCAATGAATCCTTTCTGACACCCCCTTACCCAGATGGCCCACTACTCCCCGTGGGGGGCCCTATGTGTAGTTTCTCCAACTCCAAAGGAGCAATAAGCCCTTTGTTCAACTGCAGGCGTGTTCCTGGGAGTCTCCAGCTGGAGGACATTTTCCGTTACAATATATTCAGGTAGCATTTATGGGCTAATTTCCATAAAGCCTTTGGAAATATGTAAAACTGCTTATATATTCCACCCCCACATGGCCACCAACTCCATGACAATATAACTTTTCCTAAACCCTAGGATTCTGGAACACCCAGGATTTTACCTTCTGAGCTAAGAACATCCTTGTATTTTTTGTGGTGTCTGAATAAATACCAGGAGTAACTTCATGAGAATGGAGATCATATTTTCTTCACTTACTAATCTGCTGATTCTACTAATGACTAATGAGAACCACCTGGGGCCTTTAAACTCTCCTTCCTATGTCTCCTGCTATTTGTCCCCAAGACACACACTCCATTAGTTTTCAATTACTTTGTATCTGCTTTCAGAGAACATTTCTTTCAAAAAACAAACCAAAAAAGGTGCCGTAATGGATATTCACCACCAGTGTGCTCACTGAGTTGCACAAAAATTGTTAATTTTAAATGTTAGCATAAGAAAATGGAAAATAAATAAGTAAATAAATAAAACTTCAAGTTCCTGGTTATAGACTTTTATCAAAATGGCTCAAAGGAAGATATGCAAAGTCAGGGAAACTTGGCACATCACATGGAGCCTTTGACACACATGCCTGAGCAGCCTACATGTCATCTGAGTCTGGAGTTGAAGATGGAGTTGGGAAAGCTTCCAGAAGACATTTTCAGGTCTGCACAGTGATTCTCTCCACCCCTCCCCTGAGGATAAGACACGGAGGAGATCTGAACATGCAGTTTCTACCACTCGATGATCCTTCCTTCATGGAGTTCACGGTGTGGGTATGAAATAGTCGCCACTGCATCGACGTCACACACCAATCTAAATAAACAAACAAATAAAACTTTTAAACATGCATTGTTGATACTATACAACCACGATAGGATTTTGGAGCAATGTCTCCTTGAGTTTGGGGGAGGGGAATGAGGGAAGGTAGGGTTTGTAGATTTAGAAAATAAAAAGACAGGATAGGATAAATAGTACATGAGACATCTTTGCACTAAAAAAAAAAGTTATTCAACTGAAATTCAAGTTTCGCTGGGTATCCTGTGTCTTACCTTCCCACCCTAGGGGGAAGGAGATCATTACAAAAAAATAATATTAAAAACCAGACAGATGGAAGTGCTGTTCTAAATTAAGAAGGGTTTGGTCTATGGTGGGATTCCAGGTGTGTGGTTCCTGACTGTTCTGCAAATGACCTAGAGACTTTGACTGGAATAGGAACCCAATGGTTGGCCAAAAAAGAATGTGAGTGGCACAGGATTGCTTGTGATGGATTCTAGAGAGTCTAGTTCTAGACTTTTTTCTAAGATTTTATTTATTTGTTTTAGAGAGAGATGGGGGGAGAGAGAGAGCAGGGGAGGAGCAGAGGGAGAGAATCCCAAGCAGACTCTCTGCTGAGGATGGAGCCTGTCATGGGGCTTGAACTCACAACCCCGAGATCATGACCTGAGCCCAAATCAAGAGTCAGATCCTCAACTGAGGGAGCCACTCAACTGCTCCAAGATCCCAGACTTTTTAGGAAGGTCTTGTTACCCATCAGAGCCTAGAATGGTAGAGCAGGAAGCTGAGGTATGTGCTGCTAAGTTGAGTAAGTTGAGTCAAGTTTCTTGGCTCAGAAAGCGGCTGGCTCCAGTCAGGTGGTATTCTTAGATAAAGGGAACGAAGAGACCAGTGTCCTGCTTCTCTACCCCAACAGGACTCTGCTCAGCCCTTGGACTCTCCTGAAAGCCAAAGACAGCCACAAGCCTGTAGTGCTCAGTGGGGACAAGAGGGAAGACAGAAGCCTGACAGAGGGACCCCCTGCTTTCATTTCCCTTGTCCCAGCTGCAGTCCCACTCTGGGCTGGCCATGCCTCTCTCTGGTCAGAGCTTGCTGGTTGCAGCCATTACTGTGTCTCAAGTCAGCAATGCTGCTTTTAATGCAAAGTGTCCTGCTGTGAATGATAAATTACTCAATCATCCTATTCTTAGCCCAGGGGCCTCTGTGCATGAACTGATTGCATCAGCTTTGTTTTAACCACAGAACCAATCTTTGCAATAGGTGGGCAATATGATTGTGGCAGAGCAAAGATGAGGAAAGATGGGACAAAAAGGAAACAAATAAGATTAAGACAGCCAGCAGAGAAAATGGTACGGGTGCAGAGGAAAAATCCTACTCTTCCCTCCTGGGTCTCCTGACCTATGCAGGCCTCAAAGGGACAGGGTCACTGGAGCCAACCTGAGAAACTCACTCCAAAAAAGGATTCCAGGAGCTGTTTCTGGAGGTACTGAGATCTGGCTCTGGGAAAACTGTGCCAGCCTGGCTTCATCCTGGATCTGAAGTTTGAAGAGGGATTTGGCATTTTTCCCAGAGATGCTTCATTCAGGTGTGGCAGAGGGAATGGGTCCATGGACACTGTGAATTGTGTCAGGCTGGTATTGATCTGCACTTAGCCAGGGGCTTCGTGGGTGTCCTGTCAACATTGGTGGGGAAAATACATACGAGTTCAAAATGTCTTATTACAGTTTCAGATACTTCTCCTCTGTAAATTATTAAAATATTCCCCTTATATTCTTGGGAATAATTTTATTTAAAACCCACCTGTGTTAGTTTCCTAGGGCCAATGTAACAAATGACCATAAACTCGGTGGCTCAAAGCAATATAAATGTATTCCCCTACCGTTTTCTGGTGGTCGGAATGAGTCTCATGCAGACAACGCACCAAGGTGTCCTCAGGACTGGCTCCTTCTGGACGCTCTCAGGGAGGATCCATGTCTTGCCTTTTCCAGCTTTTGAAGCCACCTGCATTTTCTGGGGTGTGACACCTTCCTTGCAGCACAAAGCCCTTTCTTCTTCTACTTCTCCATCACAGTGCTTTTCCTTTCTAGTATCAAATCTCCCTCTGCTCTCTCTTGGAAGGACATTTATGATTACATTTAGGGTCCACTTGGGTGATCCTGGATAATCTCCCCATCTCAAAGATTTCATCACATCTGCAGAGTCATTTTGCCATGTAAGATATTTGCAGATTCCAGGGATTAGGACAGGGACCTCTGAAGGGCCCATTATTCAGCTGACTGCACAATCCTTCTCTCAGCTTGAGCTGGTGGCCTTGTCTGTCACTCTTTCAAGGCAGGGGAAAGGATTCAGGCCTTCCTGCTCCTCACTGAGCTATCTGTAAGGAGTCTCACACACATCCAGTGCACTTTTCAAAACCACCCACAAGCCAGCAGTCACTGTCACGATCATTCTGCAAATGGGAAATTGGGAAGGAAACTGACATTTACTGAGTTAAATCAGATATCAATTAAGCATCATTCTATATAAGGTCCTGTCCTTTCATTGCTTCATGTAATCCCTTTACAATCTGGGAAATATTTTTGGTTTTTACTGTTTTTGCTCCTGTAGAGAAACCCAACAATCGGAAGGTCAAGCACTAGAACTAAGACTGCAGAGCCAGACGTGAAGGTGCTGAACTTGAACCAGGATTCGTAATTTCCAGCCCTCGTATCCTACAGCCGCCTCTGCCTTGTTCAGCATTCCTTGAGCATGGTCCTGCAATGGTCTGAATATGGGGTGGCCGCTGGCTGCAGCGGACCTTGTGGTTGCTCCTCTGTGACATGAAGTGACATCTTTGTGTCCAGAACCACAGAACATTGAGGCAGAAATGAGTCTCGCTGAAAACCCTCCCCACTCTGCACTCTCCATGCTCGAAGTACAGTATATACAGAACTATCTGGTTGCTTATAAAACGTAAAAGTTTCTGAGCCCCATTTTTAGAAATTTTAATTTAGAAGGTCAGGGGTAAAGACCAGAAATCCAATTTCTAACATTCCCAGAGCATTTTTAACATGCTCTGATACAATTGGATGGAAAAGAAAGACATCAGGATGAGAGGGGATAGTGCATGTTTTCTAGAATGGAGCATTAGCCCTTCTGAGAGCATGGGTTTTTGTATTATGGAGGCTAGTGATGGTGGACCATGTAGTTATAAAATGGCAAATAATTCTTCACTTTTTAAAAATTATTGTATTTATTTATTTGAGAGAGAGAGAGTGTGTGTGATAGCAGGAGCAGGGTGAGGGGCAAAGGGAGAAGCAGACTCCCCGCTAAGCAAGAGCCCAATGCCGGGTTCAATCCTAGGACTCCAGTATCATGACCTGAGCTGAAGGCAGGCACTTCACCGACTTTGCCACCCAGGCGCCTCATCTTCTCCTTTTTAAAAAGATTTAATTTATTTCTTTGAGAGAGGGAGAGAGGGAGAGAGAATCTGAAGCTGACTCCACACTGAGCACAGAGCCCAAAGCGAGGCTCGATCCTAAAACCTCGAGATTCATGACCTGAACCAAAACCTAGAGTTGGATGCTTAACCGACTGATCCACCCAGATGCCCCAGAAGAATTTTGGCGGTCTGGGCTTTGATGTGAGTAAGAGAAACAAGTGGAAGGTGGACTTCAAGGTGTGGAATAGGACATTTGGGGATGCCTAGAGTCTAACTTGTGCATTTTCTGGAAAGACATCTGCAATGGCTGCTAGAATATCTACATTACAATCTGTCCACACTTTCCAGAATATAGGATCAACTGACTGTTGAGGAATATTCCAAATCAGGGAGTAGATGGGCAGTATCCAGAGGCCATAAATTCACCAGAGATCTTAGCACAGACTTGAGGGTTGTTACTGCTTAGAATATTGAGAAATGGAGCACCAAAACTTAATATTTAGGGCTGGGGGAGAAAACGCCCAGACCAAATCCCTGGACACCTGGTTGTCTTAGGCAATTTTGCCCTATCAGTACCTGCTTTCTTTGTATTCATAAACTTACCAAGTCACCTGTTACTTTATGTCACATTTCCCACGCTGAATTCCCCTGGACAGATACATACAGTGAATTTGTTTGACTGACGTATTGCTGGTCGTACAAAAGAGACACATGAATGATGATTCATGGCCTATCATGAATGATAATATAATTTATCACACTGGGATCTGACTCTGCAGTTCACTTGGGCTTCCTACAAGCTGGTTTCTTGAAAGAGCTCAGATTCCTGGCTCAGTGTGCCTTTGCTAGAAGAGTGTGCTCTGAATGGAAGAGAAGCAGCAGTTCTGTTTTTTTCTCAGTGGACCACTTCTAAAGTCAAGTCAGAGTTTTAACCAATGTTCAGTGTCTCCCTTTGGAATCCCTACATCTTTGTTTCCCATATGAAAAGATCCAGGCCAGAGTTTATGCAGACACTATTTTTTTGAGGGCAAGGTCAGTAAATTGTGCTAAGTATGTGTCCTATGATCTCCATAAAAGGGAATCATTGAATTTTCTGTCCACTTAGCGGTGTCTTTTGTTAATGATGGGCAAGAAACTTGCATTATTTATGGAGCACTTTGACAACTCAGCAGTTTATGGAGTATATATGAAGAAAAGGAGCTTTTTATCATCTAATAAAATGCTGCATAACAACTTCAGTATTGAACTTTTAAAGAAAGAATCCTGGATTATCGTGTGGCCAAGTGGCCAAGTATAAAGGATATACTTTAGTTTCACATTCAAGCTAACCTCCCAACCTTTATGACTGTGTGCCTGTATGTCTGCTGGCAAAAATGAGGTATTACTTCAAAGATAAGAAGATTTATTTTATCCATTATAAATCCTTCCCAAAGCAAAGAGCCATCTTATTAAAATGCTGTAAGTTCATCCACGTGGGATTTGGGTGAAAGCAATTTTGGACAAGCCACTGTGTACCGGTAATGAAAACAGAAATGAATTCAACCCTCTAATGGGAAAGTGACAAGCAAATAAATTAGTCTCCAGGTTATTCAATTTTAGAAAATTATCTAAGACAAAATATGACCAAAAATTGAAATAGAAAGTTAAAAGAGACTCCAGGTTTCTGTATGGATAATTTGTAGTTTAAAATAGTTGGGGTGGGCAGGGGTGTCCAGGGCAAATCTGAACATCAGGATTTGCTCCAGCCTCTCTGATTGCTGCTTCTTAAACTTTTACTGCACCTGTTCCCTCCCCAATCCCCCATAAGTGCTGGCAAAACTCACCCAAAACTCCCACCAGCCTAAAGTACACCTACTGTGCCTGCCGTCTGAGACTGGCCAGAGAGTCCCTTAGGTTTGTCTTTTACTTAAACAAGTTATCATCTCTGCTTAATTACAAGAGAAATAGAAATTGTGTGTTGCAAGTCCAGGACATATGACTAACATTACGTTACCTCTTGATGTTTAGGGAAAGGGGTGGGTAAGAGCCCGTCCTGAACCTGTGTTGCTCTTCTTCCCTAGAGTTCTAGGACACTCATGCTACCCTCTGATCCTAAAAACCCATCCTCAAAGTGCACTATGCCCCAGAAGTAGCACCTGACCCTTCTCCCTCTACTTTGTCCTCCCTCCTTGTATAAGGCAGGTTAGTCAGAATGCCAGGACTGCAGGCTTCTACAAGCAGGATCATTGTACTAGTTTTCAAGATTGTGTGGCAAACTTTCTGTTACAAAGTAAATAAGTCGGGGCGCCTGGGTGGCACAGCGATTAAGCGTCTGCCTTCGGCTCAGGGCATGATCCCGACGTTATGGGATTGAGCCCCACATCAGGCTTTTCTGCTATGAGCCTGCTTCTTTTTCTCCCACTCCCCCTGCTTGTGTTCCCTCTCTCGCTGGCTGTCTCTATCTCTGTCGAATAAATAAATAAAATCTTTTTTAAAAATAAAGTAAATAAGTCATTACAGAGATGCAAAGTATAGCTTGGGGACTGTAGTCAATACTGAGTAATGTATTGAAATATCAAATCACTCTGTTGTACAATTGAAACTAATACAACATTGTATGGTAATTATATGTCAATGAAAAAAAAGTGTTGAAACAAGCACATAGAAAGGAAGTGGATGTGGAGCTTTCATAGTTCCCCCAGCTCTTTTTCCAGAGCAGTGGAAAAAAAGCCTAGAGGTCCAAGTTTTTAACCTGGGGTTCAGCCTGAAATTTGTTGTCTAGAGCCAAACAGCTCAGATACTGTGGAACCCACACTGATGGTTTTAAGATACTTAAAGATCCTTCTTCCTGCTTCCAGATACTTTTTAAGCCCATTCCACCAGATAGAAAAATCAATGATGTGTTTATCCACAAAGAAAATTTTTACAAATTTCTGAAAGTAAAAATGATACATGCCATAGCACCTTCCATAAAACAATGAAATTAGAAATTAAGAATGGAAGGGTAGCAAAAAAAATAATATGATCTATACCCCTTTAACAAGCCCAGCCTTTTTAATAATTCTTAAATTAAGGAGGAAATCACAACAAAATTTTAGATTATTTAGAAGTGTTTAACTATGAGGACACCAAATCCAAATTCCTGGAACATGCCCAGGAATCAGCTAGAACAAATCTATTGTCTTCAAGATATACACTGAAAATAATTAAAATATGGACAGAATAATAATTATGTATACCAGTTAAAAAAATTCAAGAGATTCTGGTTGGTATAATAAATGGAGCTGATGTGGTAGAAGTTCACTTTCGGTTCAAACATTGAAATTCTAGATTAAACATCCAAACAGGAAAAAAAAAACATATATATATATTCTATAAACTGAGGCATGAGTTTTCCCTAGATGGCATGAATTAGTACACATTTTTCAAATACAGCTGGCCCTGGAACAGCACACTGCTTCCAAGGCACCCTGGGGACTGCTATAACAGGCAGGCAGGAGGGAGACAGACCTTAGGAGAAAGTATGAGTGTGTTTTAAGGGTCTGGCTTGGAAGTAACACCCATCACTTCTGTTCACATTCCACTGACTAAGACCTCAGTTACATGACCCCACCTAATTGCAAGTCTAGCTGCTTGCCTTAGAAGAAAGCCCAACTAGATTTTGAACTGCCAGCAAATTCTGCCGCAAATCTAACAAAGAATGTACAATGGCTTATGTGAATAAAACTTTAAAGTTTGCTGAAGGACATTAAAAAAAAAACTAAGAAGAGAGACATATTATATTCTTATATGAAAGCTACAGGCCTGTAAAACTAAATTGTCTCCATATTAGTCTAGAATTCACATGAAATCTCAATCAAAATCTTAACTGAATGCTTATGAATCCTGATAAAATGATTCTAAATTTCATATGATAGAGAATATCTAATTTTTTGAAGAGGACACTATAGTGTCACTATCACTATAGATCTATCATAACTAAAACATAGTGATATTGGTGCAAAAATTGATGCATGGAGCAGATACAGACTAGAAGATCCAGAAAGCTGGATCTGTTGCATCATAATGTGAATATACGTAACACTACTGAGTCATACACATTAAAATGATAAATTATGTTATTTTTTTACCACAATTAAAAATTTATTAAATTACTTTAAAAAGAAATATGTTATTGTACTGATTGGATATTAGCTTATGATAATAAAAAAGGGGTGTTTCAAGTTAGTGGTAAGTGGATAGAACATTCAAGAAATAATGTGGTGGGGGGCGCCTGGGTAGCGCAGTGGTTAAGCATCTGCCTTCGGCTCAGGGCGTGATCCCAGCGTTCTGGGTTCGAGCCCCACATCAGGCTCCTCCACTAAGAGCCTGCTTCTTCCTCTCCCACTCCCCCTGCTTGTGTTCCCTCTCGTGCTGGCTGTCTCTCTCTGTCAAATAAATAAATAAAATCTAAAAAAAAAAAAAAAAGAAATAATGTGGTGGTAATTCCATACCTATATGGAAGAAAATGTTCCCCTATACTACAAAAACAATACAGTTCATGATAAAAAGCAGAATTGTAAACTTAGAAAAAATATTACAGAATGTTTTCATAATATGGAAGTGTTGCAAAAGCCGGATAAAAATCAAAATTGTGCACTTGATAAATAAAATATAGGGAGTTGCTGCATTATGTTGAAGTGGCATAGAAGTATTTCCAAGCAAAGTATAAAAGTCAGAATCCATAAATAAATCTAATGAAATATTTGCCTTCATAAAACCTGAAATCTTTTGTAGAGAGAAAAAGTCACCACAAAGTTAAAAGGTAAGTGATAGACTGGTAGGAGATATTTGCATCATATTTAATCAATAAAGAGTTAATATCCAGAATGCATAGAGATCTAAAAAACAATAAGACAGGAGGACATTTTAATAGAAAAATTTAAACTATGAACATGATTCTCACAGAACACTGAAATAGCCAATAAGCATATGAAAAAATGTTAAGTCTTACTCAAAATCAAGAAATAGCAAATTACTACCATAATATTTTTTTTTCCTCATCTATTAGTATGGGATTAATTTAAAATATGCAGAGTAATGGGTGTTCTTATTCATCTTTGGTGAAAATCTAAAAGGTTCAGTTTCAGAAAACAATGTATGTATTTGTCAAAATTTAAAATGTGTATGTATTTGATTCATGAATTTTGCACTGAGCATCTATTTTAAATATTCCTATATGGGAACAGAGATAAATACATTAAAATGTTCATTGAAGCATTGTTGATTTAAGGAAAGATCAGAAGTTTAATATTCATCAAAAGGGTTTTCACTAAATAAATTGTGTTACATGCATATTGTGGAATACTATGTAGCCTTTAAAAATAATAAGGTTGGCTTCTATGTACTGACCTTGGAGGATCCCTAAGACATATCATCAAAAAAAACAATGCACATAGAATGATCAATTCTGTAACTATGTAACAAATTAGATATTGCCACAATCCTGTTGTGTAACAAACTCAGTGGGCCTGGACAACAATCTCTTATTCTCATGAATCTCTGAGTTAAGGCACACCTCTGTTTCAGCCTGTAAGCTGGCTTTGGTGTGCTCCACCTATTTCCCCTCTTCTCTGGACCAACAGACTGGCTAGGTCATATACTTCTCATGTTGATTGCAGAAATTCAAGAGCCTGAACAGAAACATTCAAGACTTCTTAAAACCTGGGCATGGAACAGGTGCACAATCACTCTTGCCCACCTTCCCTTGGCCAAGATGAGTCCCAGACCTGATCCCAAAGTCAAGACACTGCTGCATATAGGAGTGGAGGACTGGGACTAATATGTCAATCTACTACATATACTAAAGAGTTAATCCTCAAGACAAGATTTTGCATGATTATTTTATGCATTTATTTGATAAATACTTATTAGCCTCTACTGTGTACCAAGCTCTATTCTAGGCATTGGGCAATCAACAATGAACAAAAGCCACCATCCTATAAACACCCTACCCTCATGGATCTTACTTTCTAGTAAAGGAGACACCATAAATGAGGTCAATAAGAAAATATATAGGGGGTTAGATAGTGATAAGTGTTAAAGAGGAAAATAAAACAGAGAAAGGAGACATAAGATTTGGTCTGTAGGGAGAGGAAATACAAAAATTGAGACCATGTGTCTGGGAATGCCAATGAGTGAGAAGATGAATTTAGGTAAAGCTGTGAAGGAAGTGAAGGAATGACCCATTTGTATATCAGGGTAAAAGTACCTTCCAGGATGGAAGAACAGCAAGTGCAAAGGCCCTGAGGTAAGAACATGACCAACATGTTCAAGGAAAAAAAGGTGCCATGGTGGCTGAAGCAGAATGAACAAAGGAAAGAGTAAAAGGATTTAGACAGAGAGGTCACAGAACCTGGTCATATTCCTGACAAGTACTTGCCAGGGACTGTAGCCCAGTCCAAAGACCTATACTTGGTAAGCACTTGGCTGCTTTCATGCTTTGGATTTCAGGTATTCTCAGCAACTTATTTTCTGTTCCTATGCTCTGCTCCCAAGCAGGTGTTGCTCTGTGACTTTTTTTGTGTCTCCTGAACTAGACGTTCCAGTGACAGTAAATAACTCAGAACTATTTCCTTGTTTATGTGGGTCTCTTCAGGTTCCTAGTTCAGGCTCCACAAAACCGTTTCTTCTTTAGCTAACCAAGATGTGACAGATCAAGATCAAGAGCTCTGTGGAGTGTGCTGAAGCAAATAATATGGGGGGAAAAAGCTCTCCTGATTTTTTATATATAATATATATATTATATTAAATTATATACATATATGTATATATACATATACATGCACACACAATAAAAGTGGTCCAGATATAATTTTTCTCACTCTTTTAAGTATCAAAAAAGTGGACAAAATATTTTTCTATTGCATTTAAATGGTAGTGCTTTTCAGCTGATTCCTATAATTACCATTGATGTAGTAGATGGAGAAATCTATTAAGTCCTTGAATTTTAATAACCTTAATGGTACAAGCCACATTAACAACATTAACGTTGCTCCTTCTGAATAAAGAAGTTAACCAAGCTTGCCCTTTTGGACCTCACAAAGACCACAGACTGTATCCAGCCAATACCGTTGAGTAAGGATCCTGGAGTTTGGATGTAGGCAGGTTCCCTATACACAGCCACAAGCAGGGGGTGATGCGGTGTGTGGTGTATCCAGCCCTCTGGATACTACCAAGATAGATGTTTACTGTCCTCAAATCCAGCTCATGCCATTCAAAGACACTGAGGTGGGGATGAAGTCAAAAGGGCACTAATAATTACTTAATGATGAGTTTGCATGGTATTATAGCTAATAGTTAGAGTCAAGAAATCTACAATGACCAAAACATACTCCTTTATCCATTAAATAGTGTTTGAACACCTGTATTTTTGAAGCTTAAAAATAATTATGAACTCCAATAACGAGTGTCCTTCCCTAGAGCTATCCACACCCCCTTTGATTTTTTTAAATTAATTTTAAAAATTTCAGTATAATTAACACACAGTGTTTTATATATATGTATAGATATACACAGACACACACACACACACACACACACACACACACACACACAGATAGTTACTATTACTATCAATATGGGATTTCAGGATTGATTTGGCTATGTCCTTCACCTTGAATGCAATGAAGAGTGGAAAATGGAATTCCAATAACCCACAATGTGCAATGACATTAGGATTCAATTGCCACCTGAGGTTGCTGGAGAAGAAATGCCTACTGAAGCAAGTGCCTTGGGTGCTATAGTTGACATTCATGGTGGTGACAATGATGACAAGGCCTGTAGGGAGGGATGGGAAAGCCACATGTGACTGTGCAGGGAAGCAGTCCCAGACAACGTGACTGACATTAAACCATCCGCTCCTGTCATGATCGGAGAATCAGACAGCTTCTGCAGTGACACTCAAAACAAAACAAGACAAAACATCTTTATTTCTTATGGCAGCAAGGCAGATATGACTGCAAAATGGACTCAGAGTTTAATTGAGTGGATTGTATAATTACAATGAAAGTTGAAATTATATTGAAAGTGTCAATTACACTGAAAGTGTAATTACAATGAAAGTGTGAATTCTCACACTTGCCTATACACTTGTGTACAGTGAGGCTCTGACTGTGGTACAGGTAGCACTTCTGAGACTTGGAATTGGGATGTGTGTGTGGATTCAAGGAAAGCTGGGAACTTTGAACTCCCAAGACTCTTTGATTCACCCTTGATAGAAGAAGGAGCCCAGTCACCCTGTATGAAGAACCTTTCCTTATTTGAAGATCCCTTTATAACTTTATGTGGGGTGATGCTTATGATCCTCAAGAACTGCCCCATCTCTTGTTATTGACTCGGACCCATAATTAGGTCAGAAATATCAAGTAGAGAGACAAATGCAAAATCTGATACATGAAGAGATTGTTTATGCTCAGAGAAGCGGAAAGGGAGACAGAGGGAGAGAGAAAGGCATGTACAGGAAAGGAATGGAAGAGAAAAAAGAAGATAAAAAGGGAAATATTTGCTAATTTAAACCACCAGAAACATATGTAAATATATAGGCATGGATTCTAAGAATGTTAAACCATAGAGTGAGGAATTCAATACTGGGTAAGGCTAAGCTTGTCCCCATGGAAGCACTTACAGAGATTCAAGCTAAATGGGTTAATTGAGCACCTTAGAATAGTTCTCAGTTCACTGGTTGGTGGAACAAAAACCAGACTCAACAATGTCCTGCACCCAGGGAGGCCAAACTGTCCTGCTCTCTGTGATAGCCCCTTGTGCAGAAATCTCTGCATTCTATAGAAGACACACTCATCCACTGGTATGATGAACGTATAGAGCAGGAATAGCAAGAACCTCAAATGTCTTAATGGGAGACATGTGTTAGTGGAGGGTGAGAAATAAATCCCTGAAATAAATCTCAGGGGCCCAGACCTTGGAGGGGTTCTAATGGCCAGGTAGTCTGAAACATGTCGGAACATTCCCTCTAAAGTAAAAGAAAGGATGCTATTTCTTCTATTGCCTACCACTTAAAAATGGACTTAGGGTAGGTCTCTTTAAATGCAACATATACTTTGAAAGTGCTTTTCTAATGCATTTATTGAATAATCTACAAAATTCCAGATTTTGAGTGAGACCTGGAGCAGGTGCCTTGGGCTTAATGGACCAGCATAATAGTAATTGAAATGTCTGTTTTCAACAGGGATGCTGTATGGAGCTTCTGGCAAGCTCAAATGAGAGAATTACAATACAAATATCCAGGTTTGGGAGTAAAGCCATATTCTATGCTGTATACAATTATTTATTTATTATTATTACAAGAATCAGGTCTTTTTTTAAAAAAAGATTTTATTTATTTATTTGTCAGAGAGAGAGAGAGAAGGAGAGAGAGCACAAGCAGGGGGAACATCAGGCAGAGAAAGAAGCAGGCTCCCCACTGAACAAGGAGCCGATGCAGGGCCCAACCCCAGAACTCTAGAATCATGCCCTGAGCTGAAGGCAGCCACTTAACCGACTGAGCCACCCAGGCACCCCAAGAATCAGGTCTTATTTTGCTATGCTACTAAACTTTGTAAAGGCAGAATGAGGACCCAGTGACCATGTGACTTAAGCTACTCATCATGGATTGGCTGTCCTTGGACAGACCAGGCAATAAGGTAGAAGTTGTTTGTAAGAGAATAGATTTGAGCAAGTCTAGAGGGTACAGTAGGTTTCGTGGTCTGGTAGTTCAGACTCTTACTGCATCTTGTCCTGCTTCTCTGACTTTTTTCTCACAGTTTACATTTATGACCTCATGAGGCTTCCTTATGAAAGTCAAGTTTCTGCCTTATATGTTGGCACCAACCATAGGTAGACTGCTGAGCATTCCAACCTCACTCAAGGGGGGCCCTGAAGAACAAGGGAGAGGGATATTCTCTAAGTCAACAAAACTTTCAATAGTACATTTATTCTTTCACTTTGTCTGGATAAGAACTGGTCAGAAGTAGAGATCTACACAAATTCATGCACAGCACTTTGACTAGATGGACAGAGACTGGGAAAGAACAGAACTGGATGATGAGTGACAAAGAAACTGGAGAAGAAGTTTGCAAATGACTTCTCAGAATGGAAACTGGGTGCCATATTTGTGTCCTATGTGAATGTTCACCAAAGGTCAAACTTCCCTCTGTAAGGAACTAATTAGGTGGGCAAGTTGGTACATTCTATGGGTATTATGAAAGGTCCCATGATACTGTGTACAAAGTGGCTAAGGCAGCAGTGATGGAGGCCATGCATGGGCTCAACAACACTTACCTCCTAGGGGAACCAGTTAGTCACATGGTAGCAAGCATATTACAACATTGATTTCCCGAAATTACTGCTTTGTCCTTATTGGACAAAAACTCATTCCAGATGTGAATTATGATTTTTTCCATATTGGTAATGTTTCTCCCAGCCCTAACATTTCTGATTCTGGAATGCCACCTCCACAATCGGTTATTACATATAACACTGCTTCTGATCAAGGAACTCATTTCATAATCAAAGGATTATGCCCAATTTATACATCCTACTATATTCCCTGTTACTCAGAAACAGATGGCTTGATATATTGTCAGAATGACCTGAGAAGACGTGATTATGCCACCAGTTGGGAGATAGCACCCTGGAAGCAGTATGCTTTGAGATAGCAACCAATAATCAGAATACACAAATCTGGAAATTGAAGAAGCATTGTTGGAATTGTTCCTCTTACTATTATGCCTAATATTCTTTCTGCAGAATTTTGGCTTCCCGCCCCTATAACTTTGTGCTTTGCTGGTTTGAAAGTTTTAGTTCCAAAGGAAGGAATGCTCCTGCCAGAGAACACAATGATATATCCATTGAATTTGAAGTTGAAGCTGTATCCTGTTATTTGGGGCTCTTTATTCCACTGTAAAGAAGAGAATTACTGTCCTGGCTAGGGTGATTGATTCTGATTATCAAGGAGGAACTGCATTTCTGCTACACAAAGGATTTAGGGAGGACTCTATCTGAAACACTGAGGATGCTCTGGAATGACCCTGCCATCTCCTAGAATAGATATTAGTGGATAATTTCATGAATTAAATTGTGTCCCTCACAAAGATAGGCTGAAATCCTAAACCCTGGTACCTGTGAATGTGATCTTACTTAGAAATAGGATCTTTGCAGATATATTCAAGTTAAGGTCATACTGGCTTAGGGTGAAACTTAATCCAATGAGACCTGTGTCTTTTTAAGAAGCATAGAAGAGACATAGATACACACATGGAAAGAATGCTATGTGCCAAAGTGGAGAGGTTAGAGTTATGTAGAAATAAGTCAAGGAATGACAAGGATTGACAGCCACCACCAGAAACTAGGAGAGAGGCATGGGATAGTTTCTCATTCAAGAACTACAGAAGGAATTGTCCCTGCTGACACATTAATTTGGGGCTTATACCTTACAGAACTGTGACAAAATAAATTTCTACTGTTTTAAGACACCCAGTTTGTGATAATTTGTCTGGCATCCTTTGGAAACAAATGCAGACAACAACAGCAATTTCATAAAGGCAGGACAGCTAAGGACTCAGACCCTTCAGGAATTAAAGTTTAGGTCACCTAATTGGGAAAATAACAACAACTGTTTGAGACACATATCAGCTATGGCCCTGTGATCAGTTACAGAAATGAGAACTGTAGCAACTAGGAGTATTTCCTTTCGTGTGTGTGTGTGTGTGTGTGCGCGTGTGTGTGTGTGTGTGTGTGTGTGAGAGAGAGAGAGAGAGAGAGAGAATCTACTTGAGCTTTTCGATGGGAGTACGTGAATGTTTAGCATTGAGATGTACTATAAAGCTTTACTTTAATGTAAAGGTGACACAAATTATCATCAATTTTACCAGAAGGTGCCCACCCAACAGGGAACTAAGGTAATCTAATCACTGTTTCCTTTGAGCCACTTATTTGCTCACTCATTGCAAATCTGGGTGAGACCACTGCCCTCATTCACTCAGTCCTGAACCCAGCCTAGCAAAGTTCTTGCCCTGCTCAGAGATCGGGCTCTACCTTCTGTCTGCCCCTTATCAGCCCTCCAGGTGTCCCACAAACCTCTCTCATCTTCTCACGGATCTCAACTACAAGCTCTCCCTTTCATAGTGTAAACTCCTCCAGTCCCATGAATTTTGTGATCATCAGGAGCTTTGATTTTAGTCACTTTTTCCCTCCCAAAATACTATCTTCCATGTATGCAAAAACCCATCAATTTCTTTTTTTTAATAATATTTATTTTGTTATATTAGTCACCATACAGTACATCCCCTGTTCTTGATGCAATGTTCCATGATTCATTACTTGCATATAACACCCAGTGCACCACACAATATGTACCCTCCTTAATACCCATCACTGGCCTATCCCCAAAAAAAACATCAATTTCTAAATGTTCTGCTCATACCTCCCTTGAGGTCTTCACCTGGCTCTAAGCCATTAGTATCACATAGTGAATGCTTAATGCCTCTCCCTTCATTTGACGAGCTTTTTCTTCATCACCTTATGCTGCCATATCCCATAAGGTGTCTTCCATCTGGCTTGAATGCTTCCTTCTTTCTCCTTTGCCCACTAAAGTTGAAAGTTCACCAAGTCATATTTACTCTTCTCCAAACATGCTTTTATTACTGTTACCAGCTGCTCTCTTGCCAGTGCCATTAGTACTAGTTCTTCTAACAAGGCAACAGCAGGAGCTTGTAAAGATGACAGCATCCAGGAAGTGTTTATTACATTCTAGTTGCTGTGCTAAGTCCTCTCCATGGATCATCTCATACAATCCTCATCAAAACCTCATAAAATTTAAATGTGTTATCTTTATTCTCATTTTACTTCTAAGGAAACTGAGGCTTAGGGAAGTTAAGGCAGAAAGCAGAGAAAACTAGAGTTTATTTGTGACAAAAAGTGCTTAAAACATAGACTGTCCACTCCAAAGATATTTTGGGTGGTCTAAAGGTCCTAAAGGTTTGGTGTGTCCAAGCCCCACACTCACTGAACTCTCCTGGTTTTAAAGGAAGTTTGCTTTTTGCCCAATTTAATTCCTCAACAACAACAAAAAATATCCCCTTTCCTTCAAGAGATTTTGGTTTAGGCAGTACTGATTCATGTGAAGGTCCACATTTTCAGATTCACTGGCAAGATGGTTGGTGGGGACAGTCCTTTGACTTCGAACTGTAAAGCTTGGCAGTTTTAGACCAGGGTTGGGTGGAGCCCAAGACTTTTGTGACAGTGCCTGGGGTCACCATGAAAGCTAGACTGGGAGAAACGGATTGAATTTCAACCAAAACAGTTGTGCTTTTGTATATGCATGTGTCTGTGTGTATGTACATGTGTAAATGTGATATGGTATTCTTAAATATATACACATATGTATGTGTATTTGGGTACATGTGCATAGATATATAAATTTATGCACATATGCATATGTATTTTCTGGGTTAATTTTCATTTGGAAACAGAATTCTGATGCTTTAGAAACAGTTTAAGATCCACTCATTGCAATGAAAGACAAGGATAAAAAAATAAACGACTGAGGATCAGGGATATAGCCAGAGACAACATGAATATTTAATGACAGCTACTCAAACTCAAGCTTTCTCAATGTGAGAAGATGATTGTTCTCTGTGGTCCTCTTTCTCAAAGGCCAGAGTGGGACTTCCTGGAGGATAAGGATGAGTAATTGGTACATTTCAGGCCCAGGGCTAGGCTGTAAGCTATAGGTATGGCATTCAAGAACTCCGCAGTGAGTGACTTAATGCCTTTTATTCTCTGGATAATTTTTATGATTTTGCTTTTTTTTTTGCAGACAGAGTTAAGTGGCCCCTGTGAACACAGCTGGGATCTACAACTTTACTCTTAAATTAAGATCCTATTAAGACAGGTTCCACAGAACCAGCATAAGGATGATAGAAGCCAATATTTCAAATTATAAAATGTTTAGATAGTTTTCACTGAAATTTACCTCTCACAGCCCCCAAGAGAAAAAAAAAAAACATAATCCCAGAACATGCAACCAGAAATGATGAATTTCTTAACCCAATTATGTCTAAGATAGCCTGACCTTTAGCTAGAAATGGCCAGTCCCTTCTGGACCCATAGCAGGGATTTCAAGTAGGGGTGGGACATGGGAAGCCCTGCCAAGGTCTGCCCTACCATCACTCTAGGGCAAAGGAGGTTCTATTTGTAAATCAAATAAGCACACTAGCTCCTGAAATCAAGTATCCTTTCCTAAATTGCAGCTGGCCTGGTGTTGTTCATCAGGTGGCTCTAAACCTCCTAAGTGTTTGCTTGGGTAATATGACTTCCTCCAGACTCCAAGAGTAAATACGAATTAAACGGCTGGTGCAGAATTTTTCTTTTTAACAGATACTAACAGAGCTTTAAATAATCTGAAAACATTTATACAAGAAAGCTTATTTCAGTCTTGATCTGGAACAGAACTTTTTGTGTGATGTAATGCATAAACCTTGTCCTAGGAAGAAATTAACATTCTGGACAAATGCTTTAGCATTTTGATAAATGATTTTGATGGACTAAGAATTGGTCTAGACACCAACTTCATTTTCATTCTGCTACTGTCAGCCTTGAGAGGGGCCAACAACCCTGACCGAGTTCCCATTCTGCCTTCAGCAGCTGTGCTGTTCCTTGCATCCATGCCTGCAACCATTTAACCATTGTTTTCTATATACTATCCCACCAGAAGTCAGTCTTGAATTAGTTTGATTAAAGTCTTGTCCCTTGTAGCATGCATAACTAAAGTTATAATAAATATATAACATAGTGAAGAGGGAATGGAAGGCATAGTAGATGTACATTATGTTTTCTTTGATGTCTACAATTATTTGCAAATACGCATTATCTCCTTTGACTACATCCATGTATGGAAGGTATCAGTGACCCCACTTCAGTGGTGAGGAAGTGTAGGGTAAGTTATCTCCCTGCCCCCAAACACAACTAACAAGGAAAGGCTCAGGGATAACTTTGGCCCCTATTTGTTTTTTAAATTCAATGTCCTGGGTCTTTCCTCAAGACCACAGATTCATTCAGAAGGATACTTATAAATCACGATTGACTGTTGAAGTGAAAAGAAGCAAGTGTGCAGACAAACATACAGATTTATGGGGAATCAGACCTGCTTGGAGTATACATACCTGCTCTGGAACTCTCCCCCTGCTCCCTAATCAAGGACATCACAAACAGGACAGATGTCTAGGTGACAGTATGAGACACTTCTATGCCTGGGGACACACAGCACCCTAAAAACACATGATGCTGCAAGAATTTGGAAATCAAGAGTCAGGATACTTTCTCCAGTGTGTGGTTTGTGTTCCAACTACAGTTTCTCTGAGGATGCAATTGGGTTTGTGTTTCTCCTCCTCTCCCAACAATCTCTCCGATGTGCACCCTCCGTCCTCACTCTGGAAGGAAACATGAGAAGGGTTGCTGATATTTTACTCTTGGTGTTAGTAGACATATTGATAGCACACAACTTGCATGGGCTTGCTGGAGAAGCCATTTTTGAAAAATTGGCTCTGGAAATTCCAAAATAACAGCACTGATACATTACGAAACCAAGTCTTCCAAATATAATACTCTAAGAGATTGTTAACAGAAGGAAAAGACTTTGAGTCAGCCTTTTAAAGCTTTTTAATTTGTGCTTTTAAACTTTATAGTGGGAGTAGAAAGAAGCAAAATCTGCTTGTCAGGCACAGAGAGAGCATTCCCTGATTTTCTTCCAAGGACTTGGAGACTGAGTAGAAATGAACCAGCCTTTAGAGACGCGATACAACTGGAATTCTCTGAGAACCAAGCTTATATCACAATCATTTGAGTGCTGAGAAAGGGTGACAGCACTAAGAAGGGCCTTGAAGGACCTTGGTATTCAGGCTGGCAAACTCTATAGTATGAATGCTGAATGAGGCAGAACTTCCTTGGAAAAGTGTTGAATCAGTGAATTTCAATGAAACAGCCCTCAGAGGCATAATATTTAGTGATTTCAGCTTGCATTATTTATTGACTAGTGGGGAGTTTGTGGGTTTAACATTTTATTAATATAGCACCAGGTCATCCAAGAAAGTCAAAGCCACTGGGAAAGCTCCCTAGAAACACATTTTCATATTATCAACAGTGCACTTTGAGGATTGAGCAGAATCTCCTGTGTGTCTCTGGGCACAGATAGAAAGTGCCAGGTCTTGTACAAGCCATCTCTTCTCCAAGGAAGTCAAATGGGAGTGAGGAAACTCCACAACCACTTTATTTATTTCTTGATGATCTTGTGGTTCTTACTTTGTGCCTTCATACTCATGCAGGGCTGGGAAAACCACAATCTCTATGACCTAAGATAGATCTGGGCAACTGAATGAGTCCCTTCTGTTATCATTCATTAAGTGACCCCAGGATGTCTGGCATCAAATAAAGCTTATATGTAATTGCTCATGGATTTCTGCCTCACTTAAAAAATGTGATGGTTAATGCCTAGGGACTCATGTCCACTAAGAAAACCTTGAGATTTAATCATAAGGTTATGGAACACTTCCTCTCCTGCACTTCTTCGCCCCCACCTTTTTTTTTTTTTTAAGATCATTTAGTTAACATATACTGTATTATTAGTTTCAGGGGTAGAATTTAGTGATTCATCTGTTGCAGATAACACCCAGTGCTCATTACTTCAAGTTCCCTCCTTAATGCCCATCACCCAGTTACCTCATCCCCCCACCCACCACCCTTCCAGCAACCTTCAGTTTGTTTCCTAGAGTTACTTAACTTTTATCACCTATAAAAACAGAGAGGGAGGCAAACCATAAGGGACTCTCCTGCACTTCTTACCATTACATTAACGGGACTCCAGTATGTTAACAGTGGGTTAAATCTAGAAGAGCTAAAATTGCTGCAAGGATCAGACCCTATTTAAGGAGTTTTTAGGGAAACTCAGACAACAAGAGTGACAGAAACAAGAAAACTAGACAAATTTAAAACTGCTGGCAAACATTAAGCACTTCTAGTCAGATTAACTTAAAACCTTATAATAAAGGCAAATCTTAACAAAACTCACACCTGAAAGATTTTGGACTTACCAGAGAGGGAATTTAAAAAAATTATAGTTAATTTGTTAAGGATAATAATGGAAAAAAGTAAACAATGTTCAAGAATAGATGAATAATGTTAAAAGAGATTGGAAATTCTAAGAGAGAATCAAAAGAAAATGCTAGAAAAAAATAAAACAGTGGTGGAAATAGAGAATGCCTTTAATGGGCTAATGAGTAGACTGGAAACAGCAAAGAAAGAATCAGTGAGCCTGAAAATATGTCAATAGAAACTTCCCAAATTAAAATGCAAAGAGAAAAAAAAAAAAAACCCAGAAGCGAATATCTGAGAATTTTGGAATAATTTCAAAAGATGTAACATGCATAATGAAATACTAGGAGAAGAGATAAGGAATGGAGTAGAATAAATATTAGAAGCAATAATGTATAAGAACTTTTCAGAATTAATGGCAGGCATCAAACCACAGATCTAGGAAGCTCAGAGAATACAAAGTAGGATAAATAACAAAGAATCTGCACCCAGGCATATCATACTCAATGAATTAAAAGAAACCCCCATGCAAATCTAAAATCTATATCCAGAAAAATCATTTTTCAAAAGAGAATTAGAAATATAGACTTTCCCAGAAAACTGAAAATGAAAGGAATTCATCACCAATTGAATGCCCTAGAAGAAATGAAGTTCTTCACAGAGAAGGAAAATAATAGACTGGAAACTTGGATCTACATTTTCAAAAGACCAGAAAACACATTGGAGAAGGAATAAACAAAAGTAAAATAAAATCTTTTATTTTTCTTATTCTTAATTGATCTAACAGATAAATGCTTGTTTAAAACAATAGCAGTGGGGAGCCTGGGTGGCACAGCGGTTAAGCGTCTGCCTTCGGCCCAGGGCGTGATCCCAGCGTTATGGGATCGAGCCCCACATCAGGCTCTTCCGCTATGAGCCTGCTTCTTCCTCTCCCACTCCCCCTGCTTGTGTTCCCTCTCTCACTGGCTGTCTCTATCTCTGTCAAATAAATAAATAAAATCTTAAAAAAAACAACAGCAGTAACAGAACAGTATTACTGATGAAGAGGTATCATGTTATGTAGATTTTCATTATTTATAAATGTATATTACAAACTGTAGGACAATCACTAAATTTTTTAAAAGTACAACATATGCAAAGAAAGAAGAAAAAAGTAATTATATGCATGCTAAATTAAAACTAGAGAAAAACAAAAAAAAGAAAAAAAAAACAGAGAAAGAACTATACTAAACAGAAAACTGTTCTAAACATGGTAGATATAATCCAACTATATCAACAATACATTAAATGTAAAATATCTTAATATGCCATTTTAAGGACAAAGATTTTCATACTGGATTAAAAAATAACCAATTCTATATTTTGTACAACATACCCCTTTTAAGTATGAAGACACAGACATGTTACAGTAAATGGGTGGAGGAAGATGGCAGAGTATGAAGCACCAAGAACTCCTCTCCCCACCTAGACAATAACTACACAGCAGAATCTGTCTGATGTAACTGTTCTGGAACTCTGGAGTCTACTGAAGGTTTCAACTTCCAGGGGAAGATTTGTATGTTAAATGGCAGTTAATTTCAGTCCATTTCACAGTACAGGACAACCCTAACGCAGGCAACCGTGCATGTGTTCCTAGGGAAAACTGTGCCCAGCTTACAGGAGCCAGGATAGGCAAAAAGTTATTCAAAATATCAGGAATCAGTGCTCCTATTGCTTCTTCTGATCACAGAGGTGCAGACAGAGAGGTGGGGGCCATCATTGTTGCATCTACACCATTTGTTGCAAGCCCCTCCTCTGGCTGAAGTGAATCCATGGCATTTAAAAGGCTAGCACCCTTTCCTTCACCTTCATTTTTCTCTTTTTTCCCTTTTGGGAGCCAGCTGTTAAAGACTAGGACTTCAAAAGCAACCGCATGTACAGGGAACATGAGAAAGTGACTGTAAATGCTCAGAGAAAAGATCTGAGGCCTCTCAGGCTCAACAAACTGAGAATACCGTAGGTTTGCATCTCAAGCTGATCTTTGGCACAGAGAAGCTACAATTTAAAAAAAAAATAAAGAAAGCAATAACAAAAACCAATTAGCAAATTCTAGGAAAGGGGAGGTATTTGATTTGCAGTGTTACCATGTTATCAGATTCAAATATCCAGTTTTCAACCAAAAAAAAACAAAAAAAACAAAAACAAAACCAAACTACAAGGCGTACAAAGAAGCAGGGAAGTATAGTCCACTCAAAGGAAAAAAAATATGTAAATATAAATACACACACACACACACACACACACACACACACACAGAAACTGTTTCTGGAGAAGACCTGATATCAACTCTATTTGACAAAGACTTTAAAACAACTGCCTCTTACACTGTTGGTGGGAATGCAAGTTGGTACAGCCACTTTGGAAAACAGTGTGGAGGTCCCTCAAAAAGTTAAAAATAGAGTACCCTATGACACAGCAATTGCACTACTGGGTATTTACCCCAAAGATACAGATGTAGTGAAGAGAAAGGCCATATGCACCCCAATGTTCATAGCAGCATTGTCCACAATAACTAAACTGTGGAAGGAGCCAAGATGCCCTTCAACAGACGAATGGATAAAGAAGATGTGATCCATATATTCAATGGAATATTATTCAGCCATCAGAAATAATTATTACCCAACATTTGCAGCAACATGGACAGGAGGTAGGAGAAGGAAGGGAAGAATGAAGGGGGGTAAACAGAAGGGGGAATGAACCACGAGAGACTATGAACTCTGGGAAACAAACTGAGGGTTTCAGAGGGGAGGGGGTTGGGGGATTGGGATAAGCCAGTGATGGGTATTAAGGAGGGCACGTATTGCATGGAGCACTGGGTGTTATACACAAACAATGAATCATGGAACTTTACATCAAAAACTAATGATGTGCTGTATGGTGATTAACATAACATAATAAAAAATTAAAAAACAAACAAACAAACAAAAAAACCAACTACCTTAACAGGACTTAACAGAAGGAAGATGTGGTGAAAGTCAGCAAAATGTGTAAATGAAATGGAAATATTAATAAAGAGATAGAAACCCTGAAAAAAGGAACTTTTCTGAAGATGGCAGAGGAGCAGGGGACCCCATTTCAACCGGTCCCTTAAATTTAGCCGGGTATCTACCAAACCATTTTGAACACCCACAAAATGTAAGATGTAAGAATATATATCTGGATATCTACAAACAGAATATCTCCAGCAGTTGTAAGATATGAAGAGCAGAGCCATGATTCTGCACGCAGATCAGAAGATAAACAGAAGGGGGAGGGGCCTCCGTAAGCTCGCACCAGGAAGGTGATATAACACTGGAGCACAAAAGCATCCCATGCTGGGGACCAGGCACAGACTCACAGACCAGTAGCAGTGGGGAAAGGACTTTAGTCCAACCCCCTGACAGGATTCAGAAGCTGCTGGTACGTGTGGTGAACCAGGGGTGGCTCATGGTTTTAGAAGCAAAAAGGGCAGAGACATGCCCGGCCCTGAGATCGACCTCTGGGAGTGTTGTTGTGGGGTGCACAACTGGGGAGGTCGTGGTTTTTAGCAGCACAGACAGAAATGGAGACTGTGTGTCCTGGAGAGCTCAGTGAAGAGAAGACTGCAATTTCTCTGTTCTGAGACAGAGGTTTGGATGTGATCACTTCTGCTCTGACTCTTGGAAGAAACGCAGAAAACCACCAGCAGAAGCTGCCAGAGAACAGAATCTCAAAAAAGAGAGTTTTCACTGACCCTGCCCCCTCCCACAGGGGGCAGGGCAACTCTGCCCAAGCTGGGTTGCCTGAGTAAGTGTGGCAGTCCCCTCCCCCAGAAGACAGGCTGAAAGAACAAGAGGACGACAACACTAAGCTACCTATAAACAGGTGCATCTTGCTCGGATCATGGTTAATACTTTGGACTCTGTACATTCCCTCCACCACCCCCCCAACAGAATGACTAAGAGGAGGAACCCCCAACAAAGAAAAGAATCAGAGACTGTGAACTCTACCACAGACCTAATGGATAGGGATAAAAGCAAGATGTCAGAAATAGACATCAGAGTAACTATTATAAAGGTGATATCTAGGCTTGAGAAAAATATTAGTGACAATATAGAATCCCTAAGGGCAGAAATTAAATCTAATCAGGCTGAACTTAAAAATGCTATGAATGAAATGCAGTCTAAACTGGATACTCTGACTGCCAGGATAAACAAGGCAGAAAAAATGAATTAGTGAGCTAGAAGATAAGACAATAGAGAAGAAGGAAACTGAGGAGGCCTGGGGAAAACAGCTTAAAGCCCAAGAGATCAGACTGAGAGAGATTATTGATGCCATGAAATGTTCCAATGTCAGAATTACTGGGATCCCTGAGGGGGTGGAGAGAGAGAGGACTAGAAGGTATATTTGAGCAAATCGTAGCAGAGAATTTATTAATCTGGGGAATGAAATAAGTATTCGTGTCCTAGAGGCAGAGGGGACCCCTCCCAAGATCAAGGAGAACAGACCAATGCCCCAGCATGTAATAGTAAAACTTACAAATCTTAGAATCAAGGAAGCCATCCTGAGAGCAGCTAGGGGGAAGAGATTTCTTATGTACAGAGAGAGGAACGTCAGAATAATGTCAGACCTGTCACAGAGACCTGGCAAGCCAGAAAGGGCTACAAGACATATATAGGATATTAAATGAAAAGAACATGCAGCCAAGGATACTTTATCGAACAAGGCTGTCATTCAGAGTGGATGGAGAGACAAGGAGCTTCCAAGACTGGCAGAAACTGAAAGAATATGTCCCACCAAGCTGGCCCTGCAAGAAATGTTAAGGGAGGTTCTATTAAAGAAGAAATACCCCAAGAGTAATATAGACCAGAAATTTGCAGAAACAATCTATAGAAACAAAGACTTCACAGGCAACATGATGGCAATAAAATCTTTCAATAATCACTCTCAACGTGAACAGCCTAAATGTTCCCATGAAACGGCAAAGGGTTGCAGTTTGGATAAAAAGGCATGATCCATCCATATGCTGTCTACAAGATACTCATTTTGAACCTAAAAATACATCCAGACTGAAGGTGAGGAGATGGAGAACCATTTTTCATGCAAACAGACCTCAAAAGAAAGCTGGGGTAGCAATTCTCATAACAGACTGATTAAATTTTAAGCTAAATACTGTAGTAAGAATACAGAAGGACACTATATCATTCTTAAAGGGTCTGTCCAACAAGAAGATATAACAATTTTAAATACCTATGCTCCCAATATGGGAGCAGTCAACTACATAAGCCAACTGTTAACCAAAATAAAGGAACATATTGATAATAATACTTCAATAGCAGGAGACTTCAACACTCCACTCTCAGCAAAGACAAATCATCTAAGCAGAAGGTCAAAAAAGAAACAAGAGCTTTGAATGACACACTGGACCAGATGGACTTCTTAGATATATACAGAACATTCCACCCTAAAACAACAGAATACTCATTCTTCTCGAACGCACATGGAACTTTCTCCAGAATAGACCACATCCTGGGTAACAAATCAGGTCTCAACTGATACCAAAAGATTGAGATTATTCCCTGCATGTTTTCAGACCACAGTCCTTTGAAACTGGAACTCAATCACAAGAAAAAAAATTGGAAGGAATTCATACACTTGGAAGATAAAGACCATCTTTCTAAAGAATGTTAGGTCAACCAGGAAATTAAAGAAGAAATTAAACAATTCATGGAAACTAATCAGAATGAAAACACATTGGTCCAAAACCTGTGGGATACTGCAAAGGGGATCTTAGGGAAAAATACATAGCCATCCAAGCCTCACTCAAAAAAGTAGAAAAATCCCAATACATAAGCTTACACCTAAAGGAACTCATGAAAGAACAGCAAATAAAGCCTCAACTAAGCAAAAGAAGAGAAATAATAAAGATTAGAACAGAGATCAATGAATTAGAAACCAGAAATACAGTAGAGCAGATCAACAAAACTAGAAGTTGGTTCTTTGAAAGAATTAATAAGATCCATAAACCACTAGCCAGCCTTATCTAAAGGAAAAGGGAAAGACCCCAATTAATAAAATTATGAATGAAAGGAGAGAGATCACAACTAACACCAAGGAAATAGAAACAATTATTACAAATTATTATCAGCAACTATATGCCAATAAATTAAGCAAGCTGGAAGAAATGGATGCCTTCCTGGAAACCTATAAACTACCAAGACTGAAACAGGAAGAAATTGACAACCTGAATAGACCAATCACCAGTAACAAAATTGAAGCAGTGATCAAAACCTCTCAAAACAACAAGAGTTAAGGGCCTGATGGATTCCCAGGGGAATTCCACCAGACATTTAAAGAAGAAATAATATCTATCCTCCTGAAGCCGTTTCAAAAAATAGAAACAGAAGGAAAACTTCCAAACTCGTTCTATGAGGCCAGCATTACCTTGATCCCAAAACCAGGCAAAGACCCCATCAAAAAGGAGAATTACAGACCAATATCCCTGATGAATATGGATGCAAAAATTCTCAACAAGGTCTTAGCTAATAGGATCCAACAATACATTAAAAGGATCATCCATCACAACCGACTGGGATTTATTCCTGGGATGCAAGGGTGGTTCAACATTCACAAATGAATCAATGTGATAGAACACATTAATAAGAGAAGAGACAAAAACCATATGATCCTCTCAATTGATTCAGAAAAAGCATTTGACAAAATACAGCATCCTTTCCTGATTAAAACCCTTCAGAGTTTAGGGATAGAGTGAACATTCCTTAATTTCATATAAACCATCTATGAAAAGCCCACAGTGAATATGATTCTCAATGGGGAAAAGCTCAGCTTTTCCCTTAAGATCAGGAACACAACAAGGATGCCCAGTCTCGCCACTACTGTTCAACATAGTACTAGAAGTCCTAGCAACAGCAATCAAACAACAAAAAGAAATAAAATGCATTCAAATTGGCAAAAAAGAAGTCAAACTCTCTCTCTTCACAGATGACATGATATTATGTGGAGAACCCAAAAGACTCCACCCCCAAATTACTAGAACTCATACAGCAATTCAGTAATATGGCAGGATACAAAATCAATGCACAAAAATCAGTTGCTTTTCTTTCCTTTTTTTTTTAAGATTTTATTTATTTATTTGACACAGAGAGACAGTAAGTGAGAGAGGGAACACAAGCAAGGGAAGTGGGAGAGGAAGAAGCAGGCCCTAGCAGAGAAGCCTTATGTGGGGCTCAATCTCAGAACCCTGGGATCACACCCTGACCCAAAGGCAGACACTTAAAGACTGCACCACCCAGGCGCCCCAAATCAGTTGCTTTTCTATACACTAACAATGTAACTATAGAAAGAGAAATTAGGGCATCGATTGCATTTACAATAGTACCAAATACCATAACTTGGAACAAACCTAACCAAATAGATAACTTGGAATAAACCTAACCAAACCCATGGAGGATCTATACTTTAGAAACTGCAGAACACTTATGAAATAAATTCAAGAATACACAACAAGTTGGATTGGAAGAATAAACTGTTAAATGTCTATACAACCCAGAGCAATCTATACTTTCAATGCCATCCCGATCAAAATACCAATGACATTTTTCAAGAGCTGGAACAAACAAACCTAAAATTTGTATGGAACCAGAAAAGATCCCGAATCACCAAGGAAATGTTTAAAAAAAAAAAAAAAGCTGGGGGCATCACATTGCCTGATTTCAAACTATATTACAAAGCTGTGGTCACCAAGACAGCAAGGTACTGGCACAAAAACTGACATATAGATGAATGGAACAAAATAGAGAGTCCAGATATGGACCTTCAACGCTATGGTCAACTAATCTTTGAGAAAGCAGGAAAAAATATCCAATTGAAAAAAGACAGTCTCTTCAATAAAGGCTGCTGGGAAAATTGGACAGCTCTATACAGAAGAATAAACTCAACCATTCTTTCACACCATACACAAAGATATACTCTAAACAGATGAAAGACCTCAATGTGAGACAGAAATCCATCAAAATCCTAGAGGAGAACAGAGGCAGTAACCTCTTCGACATTGGCCACAGCAACTTCTTTCAAGACACATACCCAAAGGCAAGGGAAACAAAAGCAAAAATGATCTATTGGGACTTCATTGAGATTAAAACTTCTGAATAGCAAAGGAAACAGTCAACCAAACAAAGAGGCAATCCACGGAATGGGAGAAGATATTTGCAAATGACACTACAGATAAAGGGCTGGTATCCAATGTCTATAAAGAACTTCTCAAACTCAACACCCAAAAACAAATAATCAAGTGAAAAAATGGGCAGAAGACATGAACAGACACTCTCCAAAGAAGACGTATGAATGGCTAACAGACACATGAAAGAATGTTCAGCATCATTAGCCATCAGGGAAATTATAATCAAAACCACATTTAGATACCACCTTACACCAGTTAGAATGGCAAAAATTAACGAGGCAGGAAACAGCAAATGTCGGCAAGGATGTGGAGAAAGGGGAACCCCCCTACACTGTTGGTGCGAATGCAAGTTGGTACAGCCACTTTGGAAAACAGTATGGAGGTTCTTCAAAAAGTTAAAAATAGAGCTACCCTATGACCCAGCATTTGCACTAGTGGGTATTTACCCCAAAGACAGAGATAGTGAAAAAAGGGGCACATGTGTCCCAATGTTCATAGCAGCAATGTCCACAATAGACAAACTATGGAAGGAGCTGAGATGCCCTTCAACAAATGAATGGATAAAGAAGATGTGGTTCATATATACAATGGAATATTTTCAGCTACCAGAAAGGATGAATACCCACCATTTGCGTCAACATGGATGGAACTGGAGGGGATTATGCTAGGTGAAATAAGTCAAGCAGAGAAAGACAATTATCATATAGTTTCACTTATATGTAGAATATAAGGAATAGTGTGGAGGACATTAGGAGAAGGAAGGGGAAATCAGAGGAGGAGACCAACCATGACAGACCATGGACTCCGGGAAACAAACTGAGAGTTTCAGAGAGAAGAGGGATGGGGGGTTGGGTTTGTGTACTGATGGACATTAAGGAGGGTATGTATTGAAATGAGCACTGGGTGTTATATGCAAGTAATGAAACATGGAACACTACATCAAAAACTAATGAAGTACTCTATGGTGACTAACATAATATAATAAAAAAAGATTAAAGACTAGAACAATATAAATGGCTACATAAAAGACCTAAAATTTCTGATACAATATATTACTGAAGAACACAATCTTCCCAGGAAATGATTCAGGAGCGAATATATAACCATTTGGCTTTGGTACTTTTCAGAATAATTCTGCCTCAAAGCAAAAAATAGAATTAAATTGGTCTTTTAAAAAAAGATTAAAAAGAAAGATAAAAAAAACCTTAAAAGAAACCAAAAAGAAATTTTGGAGCTGCAAAATACAATAACTGAAATAAAAAGTTCACTAGAGGAGTTCAAAGGCAGATTTGAGCAGATAGGATAAAAGAATCAGTTAACTTGAAGACAGAAAAATGGAGATTATTCAGTCTGGAAAAAAAGATTGAAGAAAAGTGAACAGAGCCTAAGGGACCTGTGGGATTCCATCAAACATATCAACACACACAACAGAGCTGTCTCAGGAGAAGAGAGAGAAAGGGGCAAAGCAAATAGTTGAAGTAGAAATTGTTACCAAGTGTTCAATGGAAAAGGAAAGAAGCCTTGCTTCTTTTTGCTGCCATGATAAAGAATTACGGGACAGTGAAATGAAAGTAAAGCAAAGTTTTATTAAAGTGCACTCCAAGGGAGGAACAGACCAGTGGAGAGAGACAAAGGCTCAGAAATTCCAGAGTGTAGGCTTATATCAAGTTTTTCTTTTGGGTGAGTCCTTTGAGTCACAGGACTATATTATATAATAATTAGCCACCTATGCATGTCCTTTCCCAGGACGTATTCAAAATGCCTGCATCCAGTAGGAAACCACATTATTTCTATTCTGGGGACATAGGTCAAATAAGGACAAGGGGCTGCTTTCTGCACAAGTGCAAGGAGCACAACAAACTTAACTCTTTCTCTGCCAGAACGGTGTAACCTCAAAATAACTGCTAGATTGGTGGAATGGAGTGGTTCCTGGGCAGTCCTTGGTTGGGGCTGTCCATCAGGACATGTAAGGTCCATCGTCCTGTCACTCATGCCTAACTTCCTGCTTAATAAAATGACTGAAAACTTCCCAAATTTTATGAGAGACATGACTGTAAATATCCAAGGAGCTTAACAAACTCTAAGGAAGATGAACTAAGAAAAACCTACACTGAGACACATAATCAAATTTTTGAAAAACAACAAAGAGAAAAAAACTTGAAAACAGCAAGAAGCAACTCATAACATACAAGTGATCCTCAATAAGATTATCATTAGATTTCTCATCAGAAATTTTAGTTCGCAGAAGGTAGTGGGCCAATATATTCAAAGTAGGAAAAAAAAAAAAAAACTGTCAACTACAAGTCCCAAAATGAAAAGCCAAAAATGAAAATGACGGTATGTACCGGTGATATGAAGTGATGAATATGGCATTTTACCTCTGTGGTTTTCCTCCCAATAACCTACCACCCCAGTATAATCATTAAAAAGAAATTCAGACAAATTCCATTTGAGGGACATTTGAGGTGCCTTGGTGGCTCAGTTGGTTAAACAACTGCCTTCAGCCCGGGTCATGATCCCAGGGTCCTGGGATCGAGCCCTACATTGGGCCCCCTGCTCAGAGGGAAGCCTGTTTCTCCCTCTCCCTCTGCCTGCTGTTCCCCCTGTTTATGCTTGATCTCTCACTCTCTGTCAAATAAATAAAATCTTTTTAAAAAATGAAAATACAAATTATAACATTGCATGAGATGCAGTAAAAGCAATGGTCAGAGGAAAACTTACAGCATTAAATGTATTTATTAGAAAAGAAGATCTAAACCAATAATTTAATCTTTCACCCTTATAAGAAACTACAGACAGAAGAGCCATTTAGGCCTCAAGCAAGCCAAAGAAAAGAAATAAAATCAAAACAGAAATCAATGGATGTGAAAACAGGAAAACAATAGAGAAAAAATCAGCAAATCAAAAATTGATTCTTTGAAAATATCAATACAATTGATAAAACTGTAGCAGGGCAAAACAAGAAACAATAGAAGACAAAAATTACCAATATCAGTAATTAACAGTTAGTTAAGGACGTGAGGGTAATCTGGCTGTGATATCTGTCACTTCATTGATCACCGGTGTTGATTTGGTTGGTCTGGCTGGTGAGGTGGGTGTCCCCTTCCTCCCTCACCGGTCCTCCTGAAGCTGAGTGCTTGGCCCAAGAGAACAACCTTCCCCCATACAGGAGGACCATTTTCCTCAGTCAAGGTATAGGAGGACCTGTGCTCCCCTGCTAGAACCTCCAGACAAGCTCTCAAGGTCCATTTGTAGAACAGTAGAGTAGTCAAGCTTCCAAGATTCCAGACACACCCAAATGAGGCACTGCATGTGGCAGTCTGCCTTTCAAAAAAAAAAAAAAAAAAAAAAAAAAAAAGGTTAAAAGTGCTGATCCCTTGGATATTTTTAAAAATTGTAAAGAAATATTATGAACAACTCTATACCCATAAATTTGATAATTTGGATGAAATGGACCATTTATTTGAAAGATACAAGCTACCAAAAATCACAGCATAAAAAGTCTATTTATTAAATAAATTACATCAATAACTAGTAATCTGTCAAAAAAGAAAGCAGCAGAACTAAATATGCTTCACAGATGAATTCTCTCAAACATTTAAGAAAGAAGAGATATCCAATCTCTACATTCTCTTCCAGAAAATAAGCAGAGGTAACACTTCCTAACTCATTCTGAGATAACATTGTCCTGGTATCAAAACCAGGTGTATGTATTATTTTAACAATAAAAAGAAATGAGCTATCAAGCCAAGAAAAGGCATCGATGGACTTCAAATGCATATTGCTATATTTAAAAAGCCAAATTGAGAGGGTTAAATATCATATGATACCAATTTATAACATTCTGGAAAATGAAAAATTATAGAGTTAATAAAAAGATCAGTGATTGTCATGGGCTCAGAAGTGTGGAGGGGTTGAATAGATGAAGCAGAGGGGATTTTTAGAGTGGAGAAACCATTCTGGTGTGCTTAATCCCCACTCTTAAGTATCAGCTATTTACAGTGACTTCATTCCAAATAGTACAGTATGAAAAGTGGGAAAGAGAGAGAAACTTTACAGTGGAGAAACCTGACAAACTACCCCAGCCTGGTGATCAAGGTCAACACTGACAGTGATAGGTAATGTTGACGGTATGTACCAGTGATATGAAGTGATGAATATGGCATTTTACCTCTGTGGTTTTCCTCCCAATAACCTACCACCCCAGTATAATCATTAAAAAGAAATTCAGACAAATTCCATTTGAGGGACATCCTATAATATAATTGACCAATGCTCCTCAAATCCGTCAAGATCATTAAATCAAGGGAAGTCTGAGAATTATGCCACAAGCCAAGAAAAAGCCCAAGGAAAAATGACAAGTAAATGTAAAGTGGGATCCTGAACAAAATTCTAAAACAGAAAAAGACATTCTGGAATTCACTTCCAAGCTGGAAACTGGGGAGATGGCTGAGACTGACCCCAAGACCATGCAGGATCTCACCTTGGTGGTGCAGACAGTCCTGCAACAGATGCAAGATAAATTTCAAACCATGTCTGACCAGATCATTGGAAGAATTGATGACATGAACAGTTGCATTGGTGACCTGGAGAAAAACATTGCAGACCTCATGACACAGGCTGGGGTGGAAGAGCTGGAGAGTGAAAACAAGATTTCTGCCACACCAGAGTTGAAGATGGTTAATTTGCACTGAAGTCCAGAACACCATTTTTATAAGCAGGAAGACTGAATGGATTTTTGAAGCAACTGCTATGTGTAGACAGGTTTTCTATTCTAAAGTGTGTGTTCTTCTTACCACATATTATATAGTTGATCTATAGAGTAATTCTCCCCCCAGTTTCTTGAACATGGTAACTCCACATCTTGGACCTTGGTCAGTCATGCTGTTAAATATTAAACACTAAAACTTTGGCAGTTCCTGAAAAAGAAAAAAAACATTCTGTAAAAACTGAGGAAATATCAGTAAACTATAGACTTTAGTAGTAATAGTAATAGTAAGAAGAAGAAAAAGGAGGAGGAGGGGGGAGGAGGAGAAGAAGAAGAAGAAAGGTAAGAAGGGGAAGGGGAAGGAGGAGAAGGAGAAGGAGAGGTAGGAGGAGAAGGAGGAGGAGAAGGAGGAGGAGAAGGAGGAGAAGAAATAATAATAATAATATTGGTTATTTAATTGTAACAAATATAAGAGATTGAATATAAGGGTATTGTGGGAGCTTATACTATCTTCTCAATTGTTTCTATAAATCTAATAATGTTCTAAAAATGAAATATTTTTATTGGTGCTTCATGCCACCTCTATCTCACTTACCATAGATACAAAGTCAAATCACACATGAGCACATTTAATTTGCAGACCTAAATTAACCTTGTAATCAAGGGAGATTAGCATGTACAGTTTTGAGCTTTCCAGCCTCTGTAGTACAGGGAACCATGTAAAACATTTGGAAATGATGATGACTGAGCCAATCCACAAGAATTAAATATAGGTGGTTGTATCAAAATTCATCAAACTATTATTCTACTGGTGGAGCTCTAAGACCTATCCATTTTTTCCTCTGTTATGAACAGTGCATCTAAGTAAAAGTTTCTACAAGATACACAGAAGGCAAATTAGAGGTCACAGATATGTATATATTAATGGATACCACAAGAAAAAAAAAACATCAAATTTATATGCCCATACAAACTCTTGCCAACACAGGTTACTATCAATTGCTCATAATTTTGTGAATCTGTTGGGTGAAAAATTCCATGTAGTTGTTGTTTTAGTAAATGTTTCTCTAATTACAAATGAAGTAATGGTTCTGATCACCTCCTATATACTCCATTGATGAGGGAGTGATCTTCTGTCCAAAATAGGATGAGACAGATGACACCTGACACTGGGCAGAGGAGATTCTCAGCAGGTCATTATTCACATATGCTTATGGTCTTGGGGAGAAAGACACCAAATACCCCACAGGTCCACATGGAGTTGCACTTGGGAACAGAGTGAATAGCAGGGGGGCTGTGGGAGACAGGCTTTTTGGAGGTTGCAATTGACTTGTTTGAATAATTTCGTGGGCTGGCAGGGAAGTGGTCACCAATAGGGTGAGGACCAGGTGGAGTGCATCTGGTCCAGCTGAAATGGGAATTAGCCTGGTTAGGAGCCTTTCCCACTGGATGGGGGTCATGTTTGGAGAAAGCAGGGGAACCCACAGTTAGACATTTGGGGTCCCATGAGGTTCAAAGATGTCAAGGTGGAACATGAAATTTTAGGCCGTTCGATGTTTATTTGTCAGTTATATGTCTTTTTCTCTGAATTGCTCACTTATGTCTTCTATTCAACTTAATTGTTTCCAGGATTCAATTTTTTTTCTTGGTTATCAAATATTTTTCTTGCCCATATTGTAAATATTCCCCCCAGTCTGTTGTTTGTTTGTTTGTTTCCATTAAGAATGGCCTTTAAAAACTAAATCTGACTTTGTCACTATGCTGCTTAGAACACTTCAGTTACTTTTAGAGCAAATTCCAAAATTTTCGGTGTGGCTGGGTACCCTGCCTGAGCTGCCACGCTATCTCCCGCTCATGGTCCTCTGGCCTCACTTCTGTCCTCACTTCTTCCCATGTTCTTTTGTCCCTTCACATACCTGATTTGTCAATCTCTGGGCCTCCTGTTGGAGATTCTCTTCTCTTCATGCATTACCATGACAGACTCATGTATATTGAGAAATAAACAGCAGCAGATACAGCAGAACTAGTGAAAGATGGTCGTAAACCCCAAGCATTGTGGGCATTTATCGTATTTCTTGTATTTTTCTCCACAGTTTTCCAATAGGCATTTTACTTTTTAATTTTAAACTGAAAACCATTTGCATGGTGCAAGTGAAAACAAAAAAAATCAAGTCTGTAGTGAAAAGAAGGTCATCCTCCCCATCTGTTTCCCAGTGTGTTCTTCTCCCAGGAAGCAACATCTGAGATTGGTTTCTTGGGTCTTCAAATTTATAAGCATGTGTGCTCACACCAGACACACTGTTTTGCACCTTCTCACTGTTTTTCACTTGTTTCATTCCTTTGCAGTATATATAGAGCTTTGTTCTTTTAATTTGTTTCGTATTAAATCACATGGATCCACTGCACTTTAAGCCAGCAGCTCTCTAATGATGGGTATATATGCATCACGGATATGTTTCTATTACGATGTTGCAAAGAATAATCATGTTCATACTTCATTCAGTCAGGTGTGAGTTTATTAAAAGTAGATGTGTTAGCCAAAGAGTGTGAACTTTTAAATTCTGGTAAGACGGAACCTTATTGTTTCTTATAATGATTATGCCAAATTGCCCTCCTACCAGCAAAGTATAAACCAGAACTTCTCCAATTGTTTATCAAATCTGATAAGCAAAAACTGTATATTATTGGTTTTAGTCTGCATCTTTACCTGATAAAGAAGCACAGTAGTTGTTCTTGTGTTCTTTTACTATGTGCTTTAATGTTTTATTATCTTTTGTTCACTTTTATTGGGGATTTGGTCTTTGTTCTCATTGATTTATAGGCACTCTTTATATATTATATCACCTTTTATGGTCATATAAGTTGCAAATATTATGCTTCTGTTTTTCATTTCTCTTTTTAATTATCTATTTTTAAACAGAATTTATCATATTCATTTCAACATCAAATTTAATACTTTTACAGCTTTGGGTGTTGTGTTTAAGATGCCTTCTCTCTTCTACTTCTTAATGGAAAATGTCATTGCTTTTCTAGTATTCTTATGTTTTCTCTCTTAGGATATGAGACTTAGGCTATTTAGGGTTTATTTGTGTGTCATGTCCACTAGGGCTCTAACTTTTTTTTCCCATATAGATACTAATTGCCAACATCAGATTTTGAAGAATATTTTTTTCTTACTTATTTAAAATGTTGCCATAACAACTGACTAAATGCCTTTACGTATTGTGCTGTATTTATGGACTTTTCATTCTGTTCTGATTTCTTGATTTATGTACCAGTAGCATACTCTTTTATTAAGTGTATATTTATAATATAGTTTAATGAGGGTTTTCCACCCTCATCACTTTCATATCCAGAATTTTCCTAACTACTTTTCTTTTCCATTTTCCTCTTTAAAATCTAGAATCAGCTTGTCTGGTTCCAAAGGAAAAATCCTATTGGTATTTTTACTGGATCTCAAATACAGCGTAATATAATTGACATCCGATTACTGTCTCTCAGTTCAACATCACTGTATGGTTTTCCATTTGTTTCACTTTCAGAGTTCTTTTAAGTCCCTCAAAAGCACTTTACAATACTCCTTATAAAGGTCTTACAGATTTCTTATTTGAATGCTGGATAATTTTTTCTGTTGTCGTTGCTATCACTTATAATTGTTGTGTGCAGATGGAGATTATATATATATCTTACCCAGTTTCTTTGTCACATTCTTTTTATTTGTCTTACATTAGTTGATTCTCTTAGGTTATCCAGCTGTACAATCACACTAATTGCAATCAAATATAACTTTACCTCGTCCTTTCCTGTTTCCATATGTCTTCTTTCTTCCTGAATTTTTCAGCTATTGCCCTTATAGCAATGCTTAATAGCAATAATGGTGCTTGATATCCTAATCTAGGTCCTGCCCTTAAAGGGAATGCTTCAGTGTTCTACCATTATAATACTAATGGAGTCGAGGTTGAGATATATTTCGTCAGTCATGATTTCTTTAAACAGTCCATTTTTCATGGTTCATTCCCCCTTCTGTTTACCCCCCCTTTCTTCTTCCCTTTCTTCTCCTACCGATCTTCCTACTTCTTATGTTCCATAAATAAGTGAAACCATATGATAGTTGAACCATGAGAGACTATGGACTCTGGGAAACAAACTGAGGGCTTCAGAGGGGAGGGAGGTGTGGGAATGGGATAGGCTGGTGATTGGTAGTAAGGAGGGCACATACTGCATGGTGCACTGGGTGTTATACTCAACTAATGAATCACGGAACTTTACATCAAAAACTAGGGATGTACTGTATGGTGACGAACATAATATAATAAAAAATATTATTATAAAATAAAAAATAAAAAAATAAAAAGTCCATTTTTAAAACCAAGAATAAATGGTAAATGTTATTAAAATATCTTTTTGGAATTTGTAGAGATGACTTTTTTCATTTTTTATTTAATATAATACATCATTTGAATATATAACAAATTAGATAAATAGGTTTTGTAGCATTAAACCATTCTGGTATTGCTGGAATAATGCTATGCTTCTGGCTTCTGTTTCTAATATTTTCTTTTGGACATTTACATTAATATTTATAATAAAGATGGATATGTATCTTTTTGTGCTATCTGGTTGAGATAATTATAAATTTTGTTTGTTTCATTAAGAAAATGTCCTTCTTTTACTGTGCTTTGAATGGCTTAAATATAGCATTTATGCAGTTTTTAAAGATTTGGTAAAGTTTTCTCCATGTATTTGGGCCTGGTGTTTGAATAACTTACTGATAAATTTTTCTAACTTTTCCATGGAAATTATTCTGTTTGAATTTTCAATTTCCCCTGAGATCATTTTTGGCATTTTTCCAAGAATTTCTTAGGACATCATCTTGTTCATTCAGGTTCTTCCATATTTTATTTATTTATGTATTCATTTATTTATATTTTTTAATTTTTTTAGAGTGGGAGAGAAAGAGAAAGAGAGAGTCAGGAGGAGGAGCAGAGGGAGACAGAGAGAGAGAATCTTAAGCAGGCTCCATGCTCAGCATGGAGCTCAATTCTGGGTGGAATCTCAGGACGCTAAGGTCATGACCTGAAGATCAGGACCTGAGGCAAAATCAAGAGTCAGAATTTAATCAACTGAGCCACCCAGGTGCCCCTTTCCATATGTTTTTATGAAATTGAGCCAATTAGTTTTATTTATTAATGTTCTCTTTTTTGGTATTAAAAAACTTTTTTTTCCCTCCCTTGATCATATTAACTAAAACCAATTAGTTTTAATAATCTGATTCTGGAATTTGGTTCTACAATTTTCCTATTTCTATTTTATTATTTTTAAAAATCTTTTATCCTTACTATTGGCTTCTTTCTGCTCCAATTAATTTTGTTGTATTTCATGAATATGACCCTGTGCATTGTTCTAGCTGGATCTCATAGTGCCTGATATATGTTTCATTATCATTTTCTTTATATTGTATCATACTGGTTTTCATTTATTTTTTTAATCCAAGAAATTTTATTTCCAGTTTCTGATATTCGTATTTGATATTTTTGCTGTAAGATTTTAGTTTCACAGTAACAGGTTAAGAAAATGTTTTGTCTATTTTTCTTTTACTTTTTGGAATTTATTGAGTTTTATTTTGTGGCTTAATACGTCGTCAAATTTTGTGTATGTTTGGTCACTTGGAATAATGATGCTATATTCTCTATAGTCTGAGTGTGGAAGAATGACGGTACATTCTTCCTAGTCTGAGTATACATATGTGTATACACACATGCCTTACACACATAAGTATATGTTTGTATATGTATCTATCAATGAATTATATATGTGTTTATACATAAATGTACATATAAATAGGTATATGTGGTATAATTCACCTGATAGTTATATATGCAATATAGAGTACAACTCACTATGTATACAAACTCCAAACTCCACGTTGATTAATAATAATAATTTACATAGGGGTGCCTGAGTGGCTCAGTCAGTTGAGCATCAGACTCTTGATTTTGGCTCAAGTCATGATCTCAGGGTCGTGAGATCAAGCCCTGTGTCAGGCTCTGTGCTGGGTGTGGAGCTTGCTTAAGATTCTCTCTTTCCTTCTATCTCTGCCCCTCCCCCACCACTTGCATGCTTTCTCTCTCAAAAGAAAAATAATAATAATTTACTTGATCAATAATTCACCTGGTCAATTATGTGATTTATGTTTTCTAGTCTTTTTGGTGGCAACACAGCCTTCTCAAGGACCAAGTGCAAAGCATTCAAGTCCCCTACCAGTCTTTCCTGTATTTTCTATAGCTTTTGTTTTCTTTTTTTTTTTAAGGGAAAACTCTTGATTTTATTAAAAGTGATATAAACATAAATTCTTTAGGAAATTCTAAAATGGGCTGCAGTTATGGAAACAAAAATATATAGTTTTTGTTTACTAAATGTTGATATTGTGTAGTAAGGTGCAGGTTTTCATGACTGGTAGATCTTCACTGAGAATCACACCTTTCTTCATCATAAGGAGCCCTCCTTTGTCTTAAATGAAACTGAACTTGTTTTCTTTCTAGATCGGAGCCACAATGGCCAGGGCATTGACCAGTGTGGAGAGAGACTGGTGCCCTGACATGAAGCAGTTTAAGAAAATGTCAGAGCAGAAAATGCCGTCTCTCCTGGGGAATGATATTCTCTGGGCTCAGGGATCAGTCAGGGGCAGCAGGGAGGTCAAAGGCAACTCTGCTTCTGGCCACTGACCCATAGCGGGAAGGGAACTTTGAGATGAGCTGTTTTCACTGCTTCTGTGGAAGGCATGGGGGTCAGAATTCAGGGGGAAGATTTCACAGAGAAAACGCTTCAAGAAAATATTTGGAAAGCAAAGGATATTATCAGGCAGAGAGAGCAGGGAGGCCAATGCCAGTAAAACAGCTTCATCCAAGAAGAGGCACACAGCAATGAGGATGAGCAGAGCGCTGGCTTGCCCCCCAAGGCCAGCAGTATGGACTGGGAGGCTGGAAGGTTTGAAGAAACAGGGTGACACCTGCATCACCCTCGCATGTTTTGCTTCTCTGCCATCATTTTTCTAAAAGCATTTCAAAATTCTCTAGGTCTTCATACTTAGTATATGAGATTTACCCCAGGTCTGTCTGCTAAGACCTGATTGTATCATCTACCTCGTATTTTTTTTTAAACCTCTTTTCGTTGCTTCATACAGATTTTTCATTTCTGCAGTGTTCTTCCTCTTTTCCAACCTCTGAACTCCAAAACCGTTCACATCCTCTCCCACTGTCACCTAGCTTGTTATATGAACATTCTAACTTTTACAGGAGCCCTTATTTCAAGGACACGGCATGCTGTCTGCTACACATAATATTTTTGGCAGGAACAGAAAACTATTGGTCAGAATTCCTCTCTGCTTCCTTGGATAATGGCCCTTGTGATGTATGTCTTTGATATGTCCTTGCCTTGTCTTTTCTCCCTCCATCAAAGGATGCAGCTGATTGGCTGCTTGATGGCAATTTTCATCCATAGGCTCGGGCTGTTTATCTCTGTATGACTCATCTCTGAAGAGAACAGGCAGTAGCCCTGCCCTGTTCAGCTAGTAGTAGAGAAGGTGGCAGTGGGAATGTGTCAGGAAGTGGGTTAGGGGTCCTGGCTACTGTTTTCACTTGCATTTGTTCTTGAATATCCTTCAATAAAACCTGCTATTATTGACATGTATTTTTGCCCTGAAGATCTTCCTCCCAGCCCCCTACCACCCCCCCCCCACACACACACCAGGTTTAACCTCTCAAGTCCTTCCCAGGCTCTCCAACTTGACATTGGCAGTTGCTGCTGCCCACCCTTTGTGTCCTGTACATCTCTGGCTCTCTTCCAATGGTGAAAGCATCTGAAGACTGGAACTCAGAGACAGACCATGCATTCTCCCTTTTAGGAACATGGCTAGGCTGGCCTGGGGTCTCAGATGACAGAGGACAACTTTTCATGTACTCTCTAGCTCCAGTCAAGATGTCAAACTTTTCCTTTGGGGTACCTGTGTGGTTCAGTCAGTTAAGTGTCTGCCTTCACCTCTGGTCATGATCTCCGGGTCCTCGGATTGATCCTGCGTTGGGCCTCCTGCTCAACAGGGAGTCTGCTTCTCTGTGTCCCTCTTCCCCTCCCCGTTGCTCATTCTCTCTCCCTTGCAAATAAATAAATAAAATCTTTAAAAAAATAAAGGAAAAGAAAAAAAACATTTTTTCTTTAAAATTGTAACTATGGGGGCACCTGGGTGGTTTAGTCAGTTAAGCATCCAACTCTTGGTTTCAGACAGGTCATGATCTCATGGTTGTGAGATCAAGCCCTGTGTCAGGCTCCATCCTGAATGCGGAGTCTGGTTCAGATTCTTTCTCCCTCTCTCTGCCTGTTCTCCTGCTCGTGCACTCTCTCTTGCTCTAAAATAAGTAAATATATCTTAAGGAAAAAAATAAAATTGTAACTATGTTCCTGTTTTATAGAATGGATACCTCTTGTTCTCTATATAAGATGACTATTTTTCCCTATTTTTTTTTTTTTTTGCTGTTGTTTATATATATTTTTGGTGAGTGTTGAAGAAGAGCAATAGTAAGAGAAGTCATCTTTAAATTGATGTCAGTTTATGTTTTATAATCAATAAATTCTGGTCCTCATCCTTGAGTTTCCCCCTACATAAAATGAATAAGATTAGAAGAAATCAGGAACACTAAACTAATCTGACCCACTTTTAAAAGAATTAAATCTTATTTTTATAGTCAAATAAACAGGCACTAAATTTCTCTGCTTACTGTGGTCCTTGAAGTTCACTAGTCATTTATAACCAGACCTGCACATGGCCACCTGGCATTGGTTCCAGGGCTCAGCTTCCACTTCTGGAAGATGAACTGACTGCACTAAAGGTAGTGAGAAAAATATGAACTCTATCATTTGCTTTTAGAGTAATTCTCAAAATATGAAGAAAAAAATCTAAATCCCTAGAGATAGTTATTTCTTTTCCCTAGAATAACTGAATTCTCAAAAAAATCAAATTCTGCAGGGAGAAATAAAATCAGTTCACAACTATGAGACTGATGCACTGAGGCCTTAAAACAGAGGTCAGTTGGTAATTAATAATTGAGAATCTGTCCTGGCAGTTCCCAGGCACATCCTTGTTGCAGAAGACCTTGAGATCCCCCAGCAAGTGGGTGAGCACACAGTATTAATTTTTTATTAGGCTGTCAGCCTTGTGTATCTCCTCCAAAAACATGTAGCCCATAAAAACGTACTTTTCTCTTCAACTGATTTGATGCAATTTTCTTCAGTGCTACTTAGTTATATGTAATGCTCTTTTTATACTTAAGTCCAAAAAGGAGGGGAGAAATGCAAAAAAGACCACATTCTAAAGTAAGAAACAACATAGGGTAAAATAATTAAAGTCCTGGATCCCTCCAAAAAAAAAAAAAAAAAAAAAAAGCAAAGCAGAGTGGACCTTACTTTATGCAGCCTCTATCAGAAGAATTTTATTTCTAAACTTTGTAAAGCAATAGGAAACTCGTTCACTTTTATAGTCAGACAAAAAGATAATAGCACTTGTGGCTATGGAGATGTAATTGGGCTTTTATTTAAATGTGGCAGGGAGTTTGTGCTCATTATTGGAAACAAATGAACAACAACAAATCATCCTTTGGATTAATCCCCCATGAAGTATTGGTGTTGGAGGACAACAGAACTCACCCAATGCCACTTACTTATGTTGCAGTCAAATGATAGAGCTAGGACATGATAGAAAACAGCCCTCTGCAAGTTTGAATGGTAATAGTAATTGTAATCATCATCATCATCATGACAAAATATTCTCTGTTGCCATTGTTCTGTTTAAATATAAAAAGTAAAGAAAGATTGCAGATCATAAAGGCAATTATTAATATTGTCATGGGAAAACACTAAATTTGATCATCTTCTTGTCTCTGCAATACCTAAGCCCCTTCCCTAACTTCTAAATCCTGTTACTCCCCCAATCTGGCAATTTCCTTTAACCCTTATTGTCTCCTTATCCAATTAGAGAGAGGCACATGAGGTAAAACCTATCTGAAAAGTCCCACAGAGGGTTTATTCAGATTCCTAATAGATAAATGAATGTTGAAAAGTCCTTGACATATCCTATGTTCTTCTAAAAACAGGTCCGTGCAATGCACCGTAGTAGCACCTTGCAAGAACACCTAGAAAAATGGATTTGAGCCTTGTACACAATGAAAATCAGTGGGGCTTTGTATGGGTTAAATGAGAGGCAAAAATACTTAGCACAATGCTTTTAACATGCACTGTTTACTGAATCCCATGAAGAAGCAGGCACCATGCCAAGGGTAGGAAGTTTAGAAACAAAGAAGTTGGCCAACCCTCAAGGGGCTCTCCTTTCAGAGCTGGACAGTTGGAGGTCATAACCAATCAGTGAACTTCAAGGACCAAAGTAAGTAGAGAAACTTAACTGCCGCCTTTAAGGGAGGCTCATAGCAAAGGAAAGATACATGGCTGAGCTGAAAGTGGCTGGTGGGAGAAAGGGGAGGAGCCTGGGGTGCAGGCTGGCAGAGCGCCATTTGCCAGTGCTGCAGACTATAAATTGTGTGTGAGTCTATGTCAGGGTGATGACTGGTAAGAGCAGAGGCTAGATGAATAGGCAAGGGGCAGATCTTGACAGAATTCATTGGGTTTCAATCATGTCCCACAGCAAAGTGGGATATAGGGAGGAGTTTACGTGGAAGGAGAGTGGAATTCAATTTACATTTTATAATCATCACCCTGACTTCAATTTGTAGAGGACTGGAATGTTTTAAGACTGAAAGGAAGAGACCTGTGAGGAATAAACCAGACAAAAATTTATGAGGGCTAAACTTTGGTGGTCACAGCAGAAGGTCTGGGAGAGAAAGAGGTAGTTGATGGGAAACCTTTTTCTAGGTGTGCCTAGGCCCTCCCTCTGTCCCATTCTGTGTTAGGGAGTGAGCCTCTCCAGGACTAGCTATCTCCTTAATCCAAGCACCTTTTCTTTTTGTGGTCAGGGCTGAGTCAGTGGATGTTCCCTTGGCCATTTCCATTACCTATCACCACCTGTCTTGCTTAGACTCACCTGTGCAGAGGCTGGTTTAAAAACAAAACAAAACAAAACAAAAAGAACTTAACTGTAGTGAGAAGTCACAGAGCTCACTACTTAAAGCTGTTCTTCAGGAGTGTGCATACATGTGCCAAACCCACACCAACCAATGGATCCTAAAACCATCCTTTAAGTGAAACAAGGATGTGTTACCAAAATGTTTACTGAAGATGCACAAAGAAATCCTGCTTCTGTCTCAAGGTTAGTATTTCCTATATAAATTCAGAATTCCCTGTAGACCTTTCTGAGTGATTGATCAGAAGACCTTTTTATACCATTGCAGGGAAATACAGATTCAAAATTGTTTTAGGTGTATGAGTTGGAAACAGTACTCTTTTTTTTCTTTTTTTAAAATCATTTTTAATAGTGGTAAAATACACATAAAATTTACTACCTTAACTGTCTGTTAGTGTACAGTTCAATGGCATTAAGTACAATCACATTGTTTTGCAAACATCACAACCATCCATCTCTAAAACCCTTTCATCTTCTTAAACTGAAACTCTGTACTCATTAAACAGTAGTCCCCCACTCCTCCTGGCCCCTGGAAATCACCATTCTATTTTCCATGTTCAATGAACTTGATGACTCTAGGAACATCATACAGGTGGAACCATACAGTATTTGTCCTTTTGTGTCTGGTTTATTTCACTTAACACAATGTTCACAAGTTTCATCCATGTTGTAGCAGGTGTCAGAATTTCCTTCCTGTTTAAGACTAATATTCCATTGTGCATATACCAAATTTTGTTCATCCATTGATGGGCACTTGAGTTGCTTCCTCCTTTTGGCTATTGTGAATAATGTTACTGGGAACATGGAATACTCATTATTTTTAAACATGGCAGTTGGTCTTGATCCTGGAGACTCATGAAATTCCTCTCTAATTTCTCTGTTCTTTTATCACTCCTCCCCTTTTGTATTATGGGATATTTTGTCTCTACTAAATGAAAAAATATGATGGATATTATATTCCATTTGATGAGAGGCTAAACACATACCTTAAACAAATCAATTTCTTTATGACTTAGTGTTCTTGTATATAAAACAGAAAAAAAATACCATTACCAACCTCCTAGACTTATAAGGAAGACATTTTCTGTAAGAACTTAACACACAGCCTGCCACAGAGTAACTACTGAGCAAGTGGAAGCTGATACTTCCTTCCTTGTAGATAGAGATAGAGGACAGGGTAGAATTCATTCATCTGGAGCATGGCACGCGGACAGAGACATACTTGCAGCTAGAAATACCATGAAGGAAGGTGCACACATAAAGACTTTCATGCAAAAAGATTGGCCTTAGTTATTGAATATCAGAGGTTCTTGATGTATTCAACCAGCAGCCAGTAGGACTTTCAGGGGAATTGCATTGCAAGAGAGAAAACCCAAGCCTGGCAAACAAAGGACCTTGATTCCTCAGCTTCTGATCCTGGTACTCTGCCTGGGATGGAGGGGTAGAACAGCTTCCAGAAGGGGAATCTACCCTGTTATAGGTTGGATTTTGTATCCCCCTCAAATTCTTATGTTAATGTCCTAACCCCTAGTACATCAAAATGTGACCTTCTTTGGAGATAAGAATGAAAAATGAGGTCTTTGGAAGGATCCTAATCCAATATGACTCTTTGTCCTTATATAATGGGGAAATTTGGACACAGAGCTATGTACATTTGGAGGGAAGACAGTGTGAAGACACACTGAGGGAAGACAGTCAAGGAGGAGAGGCATAGAATGGATTCTTCCTCAGAGATCTTAGAAGGAACCAACCCTGCTGACATCTTGAATTTGGACTTCTAGCCTCCAGAGCTGTGAGACAATAAGTTTTTGTTGTTTAAGGGACTCAGTTTGTGATACAAAAGTCCTAGGAAACTAACACACACCTCTAAACCCTTTCAGGGGTGGCTGTGGAAGACCCTGGTAAGTCAGCAGAACTTAAGGAAGCAGATTGGCTGACCAAGCAAACTTCTGGTCTTCAAGGACAATTTAATGCTTATTTGGAATTCACGTAAATAGCCATTTGCAAGGGGGCAAAAGGGTGACTGAAGTATTTTATTAAACTAAGTATATAATTTGCAAATGGTTTTATAAGAAATTTTAAAAAACAAATTATAAAAAATTTTCAATAAAAACAGAGTTGACAGCAGAATCACTTTTTCTTTATAGTACAAATAACATTTTGTTTCTCATATACTGGCTAAAATTTTTATAATGTATTCCCCAACTGATAGCTGCAATATTACATTTTAATGAGTAGTCTCACAGTTCATTCATTCATTTATTGAAAACAGTTTCACCATTTGGACCATGCAAATCAATTGCTCAGTGTTAAGGACAATGTTGATAAAATTTGTCATATATAACATGAAGTCATAAAAGGCTTTTCAGGATGTAGATGTATTCTGGACTTGTTTCTCTACTAAATTCTTTACATTTCTAAGTCAAGGAAGTTTCTTTTACTTCAGTATGACTTTCAAGCAACGCGGTCTAATTTTGGAGGGCCTGAAGCTGTGGCTGGGAGGAATTTACTGGTGACTGGCTCAACGCCAATGACTACTCCATGGCTATGTTTTCCTCCCCCTGTAATCATGGAGAGGTAGGAATTACCACCATTCTTCTTAAATTCTTCAGTTTCTTGCTGCAACACTAACATGTGGTGTTCTCTCCCTTTGTCCCCATGCATCTCATGGATGTCTGAAACATTGCATCACAGCAAGGAGGCATTGATTTTCTCAAAGAACTCTGCAGTAGCAGGCAAATGACTCCACTCCTCTGCTTCTGGGGACTTCCCTAGTGGGCATAAAATGTGGCAGTACCCCTGCCTCCCCCACACTCCCCATTCAATGAGCTTCTTTGGCTTTGCTGTTCTGCTGCTCCATCCTCTCTTCTCCGGGTGCTGGAAAGCCACTGCCCGGTAGCCATCCTCCTCAGCGAAATGATATAGTAGGTATAATTTCAATCTCTTTCTTTCTGTTTTTCTCTTTAGACTTCTATGCAGAAGTGACATATTTTAGTGAAAAACTCTTGTACTATAATGGTTTTTATAGGGTCCCTTTCAAGAACACAGTTTAAAAATTGCACTGTGTATCCTAAGAAATAGTTATGGTCCTTGAAAATGTCTACCAGAAATTTGGTTAATGGTTACACATATCTTGAAGAGCTGCTTCTTTTTAGTTTGGTGACACAATCCTTTATCAACATAATTGGTTTCCTTTTCAAATCCTGCTTTTCCTGTAAGGCAATTTCTTCTGACAGTACTTCTCTGAGTGACATTTTTTTTAACTGAAGTATAATTAACATGCAATGTTATAATAGCTTCAGGTGTACAACATATTTATTCAATAATTTATACATTACTCAGTGCTTGCCATATAGTAGTCACCATATAGCATTATTAAAATATTATTGACCATATTCCCTGTGCTGTACTTATCATCTCTGTGACTTTTTTATTTTATGTGGGAAGTCTGTACCTCTTAGTCCTCTTTATTTATTTCACCCATCTCCCCACCCGTTCCCTTCTGGCAACCACCAGTTTGTTCAAAGAGACAAGGTAAATAAACAACAATACAGGCTCAAATACAGAGAATGATCAAGTGACACTTTTTTAAGTTTGAGTATTCCAGTGATCCAGTAACAGTAGCATAAAAAGGGTTGCTAAAATCTCCAGTAATCTTTTGTTCTCTTTTTTTCTGAGATGATGTTTGTTCAGAACTCTCAAGATCAATATGCCCAACCAGGGGAGGATCTGGCATACACTTGTCATAGGACAGTTCTGTTTTTGTTGCTCTAAAGACAAATACAGACCAGGGAATCGGCAGGGCATGGGTGCATTGGTAAATATTTATATTATTTTTATCTACAAATCATATCCCTTTGTATAATTGTAGGCAAATCATTCTTGGTAAATCTAAGCAAATAAATAAAACTAAAATTATAGGGCATGGCTATATCTATATTATCTCTCCATTTATTATAGCTCTGCATTAAAAAAAACTGCTTCTAAAACCATCAGTCAGCATTGCTGTCTTTTACATAAGGAGTAGAAAACTCATTGTTGTTGCTTTTATCCTCAAAAAACTATAAAAAATCACACTGAGTTCCATCACTAATCATGTAATTTGGCCGGTCTGGAAATAATCTAAAACCCTGGAAAGAAGGGGGGAAATCAGCACCCAGTTAACTGGGAAAAGTTAATTCACTCTCAAAATCAAAATTCAATAGGATTATATCATATAATGCAGTAGATTTTTTTTTGGAGTAAAGGTAACAAAACGGACAAAAAAGGAGTTCTTTATAAAAAGAAGCCTTCCAGCCATTACAGATTCTTTTAATTTTTTATGAATCACTTTTTCTAGGCTCAGATCTGTGAGCCACATTATTCTCACCTGTTAAAGACCCTGAATCAATACCTACAGGGGAAACTAATTCATTGGGCTGAAAAGCCATTTCAGCAGGAAATGGCAATTCCAGACTCTCTGATAAGAGATTTGGTCATCCCTGGCACGAGATTCAACATGATGGCTTGTTGTTGCTGTTTTTTTTTTTTTTTCACACCAGACAACAAAGTATTCCAAGCCATTAGAATTTTTCCCATTTCTAGTTCATCTTCATTCATAAATTATTCTGTGTTTATCTGAAATCTCACATAATCCTCTGAAAGATTTCTATTTCTCCTTATTTCAAAAGGGTCAGTAAAATTAATTTCCTCATTTAATTCAAGATTTGTAGTGCTCAGTACAGACTTTAAAATATCGAACCAATTCAGAGAAGATTGTAAACCATCTCCAGTGTCTGTAGCTACTAGATCTTCTCCACTTCATTCATGACCTTGGGGCTATAACTTTCAGACACCTAGGAAAGATCACTTGATGCTATATAAAACAGTAAGTTCTGCCTAACTCTTAGGAAGTGGTTCATTCATATTCCTTATCTACAAGAGTATTCTAGATCTACAACAGAACTAAGAACACCCATGCTATTAATTCAGGTTTTTAAGGAGTTACAGCTCTTATTTCTACCTGAGTTTCCCCTTTCTGCATCACAGGCTATGCACATATTCGTATTACGCATTCAAAACTGAATGTGAAGTTAAGGAACTCAAACTTGATGTAGAGGAGGAATTCTCTAAGTTTTCATTGTTCAAATCCGTATTTTGTGTATAAAGAATTGGACACATAATACTTGCAAACTCACTAGGGTCACTTAAGCTATTAACATGTCGTAAAGGCAAAAATGAGTCTATCCGGTCATCAGAAGGGTTCAATTTCTGAAAAGCATTCTGCATCAAGGACTAAGTTTCCAATTAGCTATATGCCCCCAAATGAATCCTTTTTAGAATCTTCGCTCTCTTCCTAAGAAAGACACTTTTCCATTATTTTACATGAGGTGATTCTTATTTCAGATACTCCTAGTAGAAAACCCTACATTTACAACTCGGAGGATTGTTGTAAGGATTAAATGAGATATCTACGAAAAAAAAATGCTGTGCACAAGTCCTGGCACTTAAGAAGCGCTCGACTCTATTCCTTTTGAAATCACATTCAGAAAGTGCCCTACAATCAGGTCCAGGTCAGAAAACACATCTGAGACTGGTGAAGAGTTCTAGCTCATTGATTTTCTTGGCTGGCAGCCCCAGCCATAACTCCCTTGGAGTCTGCAGTCTTCTAATAAGAACTACCCCCAGGTTTTTCTGACTTCCAAAATCTAAAATGCTTTTTCTTTATTATTTCTGAGTTTTGATAATCAAAGTTATACATGAATGAAAACAGGGTTACATTTATTTATAACCCAGTAGTGTTAGGACTTTTTTTTTTTTTTTGAGATCGGAGATGCATTGTATCATATCATTCTCCACTTTCTAGAGATGCACTGTCCAATATGATATATGCCTTTATGGAAAAATATGCAGGAAATAATAAAATCCTTCCTTCTGTCCAGCAATGATGCTATAGACATACTAAGATCACAGTGGATATTCCTGTTACCCAGCATAATATCTTTCTGTACCTGAAACAGTTCCATTAATACAGGGCATCTTTTTCCCATAAATAAAGTACTTGTGCCAGACACAGACATTATCTCATTTAATCTTCCCTTAAACCAAACTGTTTTGTAGCAACATGATATATTATCATGGAATTATAGACCTCTAGGGATGTACAGGACCTTAGCAGCATTGCCAATTTTTAGTCAGTGGAGAAATTCCCTCATGACTTCTCTGACAGATACTATTCATAAGTGGAATCCTGCTTCAGTGACAACTCAAAGTCCCTCTTTCATCTTTGTATGGTTTTTCTGCTTTTTAACTTTCATAATATGAAATTTCAAACATGCAATAAAGTTGGAAGAATAGTACATTGATAAACCATATACTAGATAAACATTACAATGAACAGTCGTAAACATTTGTGTTGTATTTTCTTGTTTTATTTTTATGTTGTTAAACTGTCAGAAAAATCTTGTAATCACATAATCTCATAATTAAAAAAAGAAAATTCAAGGTAATTCACTAATATTATCTAATACACAGTCCATATTCAAATTTTTCTGTTGCTTCAAAAATGACTTTTACAACTTTCATTAAAACCAGAAAACTATCTACATTCATACATTACATTTTAGTTAATATATCTCTTTAATTAAGAAGGTACTCTCTTTTTTCCTTTTTATAATTTTATCTTTTTCTTCTTTATCTTTTTATAGTTTTATTGAAGTATAATTGACAGATGAAATCATACATATTTAAAGCATAAACTGTCATACTGTGTCACATTGTAAAATGATTACCACAATCAAGTTAACACATCGATCACCCCACTTCACATATTGTGTGTGTGTATATGTGTGGTGAGAATGCTTAAGATCTACTCTCTTAGCAAATTTCAAATGTATAATACAGTTTTATTAAGTATAGTCACCGTGCTGTACATTACATCCTCAACTTACTCTGAAAGTTTATGTCCCTTAACCACCATCTCACTATCCCCTCTCCCCTGTCCAGTCCCTGATAACCAACATTTAACACTATGCTCCTGAGCTTGACATATATATATAGAAATATATATAATAAATATATATATTATAAATATATATATATAATAAATATATATTCCACATATAACTAATGCCTTTCAGTATTTATCTTCCTCTGTCTGGTTTATTTCACTTAGAGTAATGCCTTCCAGTTTCATCTATGTTTTCAAATGGTAGGATTTCCTTCTTTCTTACGGCTGATTGATTAATATTTCATACATATTAGTATTTTATGTTTATTATATATTATGATTGTATATAATCACATATAATATAATGCTATATAATTATATATATGCTATATAATGCTATATAATTATATAATATTTATATGTGTATATGTCACAATATTTATCTCATTTTCTTTCTTCATTCATCTATCAACAGCCACTTAGGTCATTTCCATATCCTAGTTATTGTCAATAATGCTGCAATAATCATGGGAGTGAAGATCTCTTTGAGATATTGATTTTATTTCCTTCAGATATAGACTCAGAATAATGGCTGCACCAATTTGCATTTCTACCAATAGTGCACAAGGGTCCCCATTTCTCTCCACGCTTGCCAACACTGTTATTTCTTGTCTTTTTGAGAATAACCATTCTAACAGGTGTGAGGTGATATCTTATTGTGGTTTTGATTTGTATTTCCTTGATGATCAGTGATTTGAGTATCTTTTCTTGTGCTGTTGGCTATCTGAATGTCTTCTTTGAAAACATGTCATTTAGATCTTTTGCCCCCTTTTTAATTGGATTATTATTATTAATTATTTTTGCTAAGGATTGTATGAGTTCCTTACATATTTTAGATATTGATCCCTTATAAGATATATGGCTTGCCTATATTTTCTTCCATTCTGTAGGTTATTTTTGTATTTTGTTGATGATCTCCTTTGCTGTGAAGGTTTTTAGCGTGTTGTATTTCCTTGATTTTGTTTTTGTTGCCAGTGCTTTTGATGTGGTATCCGAAAAATCATTCACAAGACCAATGTCAAAATACTTTTCCACTGTTTATTTCTAGATGTTTTATGACTTCAGGTGTAAGATAGAGGTCCAGGGTCATTCATTTGCATATGGATATCCAGTTTTTCCAGTACTCTGTATTGAAAAGACTATCCCTTCCCCATTGTGTTCTTGACACCCTTGTCAAAGACCAGTGACTGTAGGTGCATGGATTCATTTCTGAGCTTTTTAAACTGTTCCATTGATCTATGTGTCTCTTTTTATGCCAGTACCATACTGTTTTGATTAGTCTAATTAGTCTAAACTATATTATATAGTTTTTTAAAAGGAAGTTTGATGCATCCACTTTTGCCCCCTCTTAAGATTGCTTTGGCTATTTGGAGTCTTTTGTGGTTTGATATGAATTTCAGGTTTGTTTTTTTTTTCTGTTTCTGTGACAAATGCCATTGGATTCTTGATAGGACTTGCATTTAATTTGTAGATTGTTTTGGGTATGATGGATATTTTAACGAAGTAATCCTTCCAATCCACAAATATAGAATATTGTTCATTTATTTGTTTTCTTCAATTTCTTTCACCAATGTCTTATACTTTGCAGTGTATATATCTTTCACCTCCTTGGTTAAATATATTCCTAAGTATTTTATGATTTTTGATGTTATTGTAAATAGGATTGTCTTAATCTTTCTCACATGGTTTCTTTTTAGTGTATAGAAACACAATTTTTGTGTAATTTTTGGATCGTGCAACTTTATTGAATTCATTTATTGGTTCTTAAAGGTTTTTTGGGGGCATCTGGGTGGTTCAGTTGGTTGAGCATCTGCCTTTGGCTCAGGTTGTGATCCCGGGACCCTGGGATTGGGCCTGCATCAGGCTCCCTAGGGAGCCTGTTTCTCCCTCTCCACCTGCCTCTTCCCTCTGCTGGTGTGTGCATGCTCTCTCTCACTCTCTCTCAAATGAATGGGTAAAATCTTTAAAAAGACTTTTTTTTTTTGGTGGAGCCTTTAGGGTTTTCTCTATATAATATTACATCATATACAAACAGACATAATTCTATTTCTTCCATTCTATATGGACATTTGTGTTTTACCCCTTGCTTAATTGTTTTGGCCAGGGCTTCTAGTACTATGTAGATACAAGTGGCAAGAGTGAACATCCTGTCTTGTTCCTAATCCTAAAGGGAATGTTTTCAGGTTTTCACCATCATGTATGATTTTGGCTGGGGGGTTGTTGTATATGGACTTTATTGTATTAAGGGACATTCCTTCTACACCTAATGTGTTGAGAGTTTTTATCACGATAGGATATTGAATTTTGTCACATGCTTTTTCTACATCTATTGAGATGATCATATATTTTTACCTTTCATTCTCTTAATATGGTATATTTTTAATTGATTTGAATATGTTGAAAGCCTTGCAACTCTGGGTTATATCCCACTTGATCATAGTATATAAGTCTCTCAAAATGCTGTTGAATTCTGTTTACTAGTATTTTTTTGAGAATTTTTGCATCTATGTTCATCAGGAATATTGGTCTACAATTTTATTTTCTTGTAGTGTCCTTGTCTGGCTGGCTTTGGTATCAGAGTAACATTGGTCTTATAAAGTGAGTTTGAGAATGTTCTCTACTTCTCAATTTTTTGAAATGTTTGAGAAAGATTGGCAATAATTTTTCATTAAATGCTTGATAGAATTCATCAGTGAAGCTATTTGGTCCTTTGTTGGAAGAATTTGATTACTGATTCGATCTCCTTATTTATTATAGGCTTATTCAGATTTGTATTCATGTTTCAGTCTTGGTTATGTTTCTAGGAATTTATCCATTTCTTCCAGGTTGTCCAGTTTATTGACATATCATTGTTCATGGTAACCTCTTATCTATCATATTTTTGGGTATCAGTTGTAATGTCTCCTATTTCATTTCTAATTTTATACATTTGAATCTTATCTCTTTTGTTTCTTAGTTTATGGAAGATTTGTCAATTTTGTTTATTTGTTTAAAAAAAACAGCCCTTAGTTTCAATTATCTTTCTTATTGTTTTTGTTTGGTCTCTATTTCATTTATTTCCACTCTGATCTTTGTTATTTACTTCCTACTAACTTTGGGCTTCATTTATTCTTTTCTAGTTCATTAAAGTGTAACGTTAGGTTGTTTCCTGGAGATCTTTCTTATTCCTCAACATAGGCCTTTATCATTATAAATCTCCCTTTTAGAAGTGTTTTTGTTGCATCCCATAAATTTTGGCATGTTATCTTTCCTTTTTTATTTGTCTCAAGGAATTTTTTTTATTTCTCTTTTGATTCTTTTTTTTTTTACCCATTGGTTGTTTAGGACTGTATTGTTTAACTTGCATATATTTGTGAACTTTTCAGCTTTCCTCCTTTTATTGACATTTTTATTTTATACCATTGTGGTTGGAAAAGATACTTGATGTGATTTAAATCTTCTTAAATTAGCTAAGAGTTGGTTTGTGGTTAATATAGAATATACCCTGGAGAATATTCCATTAGTGCTTGACCTTCTATGTGTCTTGTTACAGTTTTTGACTTAAAGTCTATTTTGTCTGATGTAAGTATGGCGACCTCTGCTCTCTTATGGTTTCCATTTGCATGGAATATCTTTCTTCATCCCTTCACCTTTCAGTCTGCGTTGTCCTTAAAGCTGAAACAAGTCTCTTGTAGGCTGCATGGAGTTGTATCATGTCATCCCTTTAGCCACTCTATATCAGTTGATTGGAGATTTGATCCATTTCTATTTAAATAATTACTGATAGGTAAACACTTACTATTGCTATTTTGTTCATTGTTTTCTGGGTGATTTGTAGTGTTTGTGTTCCTTTCTTTCTCTCTTGCTATTGTCCTTTTGATTTGCTGTAGTGATATGCTTGAATCTTTTCTCTTTTTTTTTAGATTTTTTCCTTATACTACAGTTAAGTGATTTATATATCACAATTATACTAATTGAGTATTTTGAATATGACTATATATTTCCCTTTGTCTGTGTGTTTTATACTTTCATATGTTTTCATGTAACTAATTAGCATCCTTTCATTTCAGCTTGAAGTGATCCCTTTAGCATTTCTCATACAGAAGGCCCTGTGGTGATTTATCTCTCCACTTTTATTTATCTCAAAAAATCCTTATTTCTCCTTCATTTTTGAAGCATAGCTTTGCCAAATAAGTATACTTGGTTGGCAGTTTTTTTCTTTCAACACCTTAAATGTATCATTTCACTCTTTCTAGTCCTGCAAGATTTCTGCTATGAAATCCACTTATAGCCTTATTGTGGTTTTCTTCTCTTCTCTGCTGCTTCCAAAATTCTCTCTTTATCTTTGATTTTTGATATTTTGATAATATTGTGTCTCAGTGAAGTCCTTTTTGTGTTGAATCTGTATGGAGACCCATTAGCTTCATGTACCCGGATGTCCATACCTCTCCCCAGATTTGGGAAGTTTTCAGACATTTTTATAAAATAAGCTTTCTGCCCCTGCCGAGACCCCTAAAATGCAAATACTGTTTCTCTCAATAGTGTCTTATAATTCATATAAGTTTTCTTCATTCTTTTATTTTCTTCTTTCTCTCCAATTAGATAATTTAAAATGACCTATCTTTGAGTCTACAAATTCTTTCTTCTACTTGACCAAGTCTAATGCTGATGCTTTATATAGCATTTTTCATTTTATTCATTGTATTCTTTAACTCCATGTTTTCTATTTTTATTTCTTTCTGTTTGACCTCTTGTTTTACTCATGTGTTATTTTTCTGATTCCATTGAGTTGTTGATCTATGTTCTCTTGTAGCTCTCTGAGGTTCCTTACAGCAATTATTTTGAATTCTTTTAGGAAATTCATAGATCCCCATTTCTTTGAAGTCAGTAACTAGGAAATTATTGTGTTCTTTTGGTGGTATCATGTCTCTCTGATTTGTGTGTGTGTGTGTGTGTGTGTGTGTGTGTGCTCTTGGAAGTCTTGCATTATTGTCTCTTCATCCAAAGAAACAATTACCCCCTCTAGTCTTTACTGATTGGCTTTGAGATATAACTTCACAAGTCAGTTCAGCTAAGGATTTTGAGGCTTTCTCATATCTTTTCTATGTTTATTCCCACCGTAGACTTCTTGTTCCCTCTCGGGAAATTCTTGAGATCATATGCCTTCCCATAATCCCACAAAGCCATGCTAACTACTGAGAGTCTTCTCTTTGCTTCCCCCAGGGTAGTGCCCTGGAATGCTCAAGTTTGCAAGCCTTCTTCCAATTCCATAGAGTTGAGCTGGCTTTCTGGACTTGCTTGATATCTGTCTGCAATTGGTTTCCACTTGCCATTCACAATGAGTATATGCTGGTTGGCTGGGCATGGTGGGGAGAAATATGTGGCTGGGATGAAGCGTACAAAGTGTTAGCGGTTCCTGTGAGACAGTTAGGAAGTTCTGCAGGTGAGGTGCTCCCAGTGGCTCATGGGTGGCCTAAAGGACTCCACAAATTGGTTAGTAGGAAGAACCAAGAAGCAGTTAGTAGCATTCTTTGATGAGTTCCAAGCCTGGGTCTTGTGCTCCCAGTCTCTCTCAACCCCTCAGCCTTGTAAATCACCTCAATAATCTGGGTGAGGCAAGAAAAAATGGTCTTCTTGGGAAGCATCTTGTATAACCTGTCAGTTACTCATATGCTCTTATTTTCTCTGTGGGAGAAATCATTGACTGAAGAGGCCTCTCTTGGCACCGAGCTGTCTGCTTTGGGGAAGGGGTGATGTGGGCAAAGTGAGACTGTTCCTCTTATCTTGCTCAGTGTATCTATGCCCAGGGAGTTTTTTGCTCCAACAGCATGCTAGAATTTCTCCGCTGGACAATCGGACTCTTACAAAGGTATTCTTGTCCATGGGGATTATCAAAATTGATGATCTGTCAGGGGATAAAGGCAGAGAACTACTACTATTCTGTCATCCTGTTGATGTAATTTTCTCCTTTTTCTTTCTTTCTTTTTTTTTTTTAAAGATTTTATTTATTTATTTGACAGAGAGAGAGACAGCCAGCGAGAGAGGGAACACAAGCAGGGGGAGTGGGAGAGGGAGAAGCAGGCTCCCAGTGGAGGAGCCCGATGTGGGGCTCGATCCCAGAATGCCGGGATCATGCCCTGAGCCGAAGGCAGACGCTTAACGACTGAGCCACCCAGGAGCCCCGTCTTTCCTTTTTTTAAAAGATTTATTTGTTTATGAGAAAGAGAGAGAGACAGGAGAGGGGCAAAGGTAGAGAGGAGAGAGAATCCCAAGCAGACTCTGTGCTGAGTGCAGAACCCCATGTGGGGCTCTATCCTACGAACCTGGGATCATGACCTGAGCCAAAACTGAGTCAGCTGCTTAACCACCTGTGCCACCCAGGTGCCCCACTCCTTTTTTATTTTTTTTAATGATACTGATTTATTGAAGAAACTGAGCTTATGCAATATTCTATATTCTGGATTTGTATGGCTGATTCTTCTATTTTCCATATTTGATTTTAATAAAATCAAATAAAAAAAAACTTGTTTAGACTTAAAGATTTTTGGCAATAATACAACTTCCATATATTTCATATCATATCACATCACATCAAGAGGCAGATAATGTTAGAAAGTCTCTGTTAGCCATGCTAATTTGATTACATAGCTAAGTGTAACAGCCTTCATGCTCAATCGTAAAGGTAAGTTTTTTCTCTTTCTAATTAGCAAGTACTCTATAGGGTGGTATTATGAAACTAGAAATATGCTGTTCCTTACCACCTTTCCTCTAGTGCTTTTTATCATCTCTTGATGATCCTTGTCTGAATCACTTATTTTATTGAAGTTTACAAAATGATGATTTTTCTTATTTGTTCATTTGTTCTCTTTCTTTCTCTCATCCTCTCTCCCATTCCTCACCCCCCCATAATGACTACTGAAATCTGTCTATTAAAATATCAACTATCAAAATATTTCAACCCTATGCTTCGCCATCCCCAGGTTTGTGAAACTGTACCCTAAACATAGACTTAGAAGGTAATTCATCCCCATCAATGAGCATGGCTTTGCTCACAGAGATCCTGACTATGCTCTTAGATCCTGATTTCAGAGACAACTTCTGAGTTTTCCTCAAATTTTGGTGGTAAACTTGGAGCCAGAACATGATAAATTTATATATTTTCTAACTTTTTAGTGTGAGGTAATGATGGGTTTACTTACAAGTCTAAAAAATGATAGAGATCCCGTTTGCCCTTCACCTCATTCTCCCACAATGGTAACTTTATGCATAACTAGTTACAGTGTCATAAGCAAGAGGTTGACATTGATGCAATTCATTGACCTTACTCAGATTTCACCTATTTATGTGCACCTACTGGTATGTGTGTAGATATTTAGCTCTATGCAGTTTTACCTTATTTATAGATTCATATGACTACCACCATAATCGAGACACAAAATAAATCCCTTATAAGAATCTTTTACTAGTCTTTGTAGCCACAGCCTTCTCCCTCTGTCACTAACCCATGGCAACCAGCAATCTGTTCTATATCTCTACATTCTTGTCATTTTAATAATATTATGTTAACAAGATCACACACTATATACACTTTTGTATACAGTATATAAAAATGTGAAAACACACAGTTTATAATAGTTGGTGGCTTCTTTTTTTTTAACTCAGCATAATCTCCTTGAGAGCTATCCAACTTTTTTAGTATGAAAATAGTTTGTTCCTATCTGTTGATGAGAGAATTCCATGGTATACGTGTACCATAATTTAACCATTCAACTAGTGAGGGACGTTTTAGTCATTTTCAGTTCTCAGTGATTACTGATTAAGATACTATGAACATTCATATGCAAGTTTTTGTGTGAACATAAGTCTTCATTTCTCTGGAAGAAGTGTCCAAGAATATAATTGCTGGGTTGTATAATAAGTATATTGTGTTTTGTATAAAGTTGCCATAGTCTTTCCAGAATGACTATGCTGCTGTACCATTTCACATTTTCACCAATGATGTATGAATGATTCCAGTTACTTTGTGCTGTTTGTGTTGTTTCTGCTTTCAGCCATTCCAATAGGTGTGTAGGGATGTTTCATTGTGATTTTCATTTATGTTTTCCTAATCGTTAATGACAACATCGTTTCAGGTGATTATTTGTTTTCTGGATACCCGCTTCAATGAAATATCTTTTGCTCATTTTTTCATTAGATTGTTTTTTTACTGTTGAGTTTTGAGGGTTCTTTTATATATTATAAATATAAGTCATTTGTTGGATATACAGTTTGCATATATTTTCTCCTAGTTTTTTATCCTATTCACATGGGCTTTCATAGAGCAATAGTTTTGATAACGTCCAATTTTCCTTTTTATAGATCCTGCTTTTGGTGCCAAGTCTAAAAAGCTTTTGCCTAGCTGTATGCCCTGATTTTCTCTTATATCTTTTTTAAAAATTATATTTTGTATGCATGTCTGTGATCCATTTTGAATTAGTTTTTGTATAAATCATGAAGTTTAAGTAAATTTTTGTTTTGTTTTGTTTTGTTTTGCTATGGATGCCCAATTGCTCCAGCCCTAGTTGTTACAAAGGCTACCTTTCCTCCACTGAATTGCTTTAACCCCTTTGTCAAAATTCACTTGGGCTTATTTGTGTGTCTCTTATGGGTTATCTATTTTATTCTTTTGATCTATGTGTATATCCCTCTGTCAACAGCATACTGTCTTCATTAATGTGGTTAGATAATATTTATCATATTGTTAGTCATATATATATATCCCCTGATATTAGTCCCTTATTCCTGGCACAGAGCTCCTAAAATCCTCACAATTTCCTGACTGATAGTAGTGTCTTTCATTATTCATAATGAGTCTCTTTCAACCATACATGAGACCCAAGTTTACACTAATGAGATGACTGTTGGTGGGTGTGTGGGGTACTGGTAGCTTCTGTATAGGGGTTGATTACCAGAGAAACCAACCAGTTGATTAGAGATTTAGAACTATTAGCCCCATCCCCTGACCTCTGAGGAGGGGTGAGGGCCTGAGATTGAGCTCAATCCCCAATGTCCAATTATTTCATCAATCATACCTACATAATCAAGCTTCAATAAAAATTCTTGAACATCAAGATTTGGGAAGTTTCTGGATTGGTGAACACATCAATATGCTGGGAGAGTGGTGCGCCTAGAGAGGATATGGAAGCTCTGTGCTAACCTCCACCTTCCCATACCTCGCCCTATGCATTTCTTCCATCTGGCTATTCCTGAGCTGCACCCTTTATAATTGTATATTCAAATACAAACATATTTATGGAAAGTTTGAACAAATTAATAATTTTAGAAAATATTGGCTTTTCTGAAATACTTTCTGAAAAAAATACTATTTCATCAAGAAATAACAAATCCATTGTTCCACCACCTTAGTTATTTCTCATTAAAACCACCTTAAAGGGGGCTCCTTCATGGTTCAGTCAGTTAAGCCTCTGCTTTTGGCTCAGGTCTTCATCTCTCCAGGTCCTGGGATCAAGCACTGTGTCTGGCTCCCTGCTCAGTGGGGAGTCTGCTTCTCCCTCTTACTCTGCCTCTCCCCTTGGCTTGTTCTCTCTCTCAAAAAAATGAATAAATAAATAAAATCTTTAAAAAATAAAATAAAACCACCTTAAAGGTTTTAGCCGCGAGAAATAAAAACACATCTGAAAATATTATTCAGCTGAGATACTTACCTAAGATAGTCATTTCACAAAGCAAACAATAATCAGATTGTTTTATATCATCGTTAAATATGTCCAGCAGAGGCGCCTGGGTGGCTCAGTCGTTAAGCATCTGCCTTCGGCTCAGGGCATGGTCCCAGGGTCCTGGGATCAAGTCCCACATCGGGCTCCTCCACTGGGAGCCTGCTTCTTCCTCTCCCACTCCCCCTGCTTGTGTTCCCTCTGTCACTGGCTGTCTCTCTCTCTGTCAAATGAATAAATAAAATCTTTAATAAATAAATAAATATGTCCAACAATTCCCTTTCCTAGGAACTTTCCAACAATAAAGTTTACAGTCAACTCAATCTTACTTACCAAAAATAATCAAGGAAGAGACACAAGTAGACCACATAAACTCCTCAAATCATCTGTCACTTAAAGACATCATCTTTCCCCCCAAAACTTGTAGTGAATGTCAGGCCAGGATCAGGTGGAAGAATGCTACTAGAGGAAGGCTTGCATGCTTGCCCCAGTTGGGCGCCCTCCCCATAAGTAATGAGTTGTGCCATGGCATTTCATGGGCTGACACCTCCTTTGCTGCATGGAAACTTTTCTCCATGCCCTAACACAGCTCAGCCTCATCACTAGAAAGATTCCACAATAACAGAGAAGAAACCAATATATAAAGTGAAATAATTATTCATGTCATAATAAAAAAGTATTAACTACCACAGAACTACACATTCATTTTGACTTAAAAGAAGTAAAATGATAATCTGAAAATTTTATAGTGAAAATAGAAAATGCACACTGGACTCTCTCCTTCTAAATGATGCATTATTCCTTCAGTGGATCAATACTATCAATTGGAATGCAATTGTGTCTTGTTCTTGCCTGGAGCCAGCCTTTTCTTTTAGTGTAACTTTGCATACCCATTTTGTAAAACTGTAATTAATTAAATTTGCAAAAATCTGGGTTACCTTGCTTTTATGCCTACTTACACTTGCTCCAGGTGTGCTAAAAACTCACAAAATATTACCCCCTATTTTCTTTTCTTCTTTAGAAGAAGAACTAAAAACACGGAAATGAAAATAAGTAGTGGAAGAGTAGAAGAGGCACTAAAGCCCTGGTCATTTTCAACAAGAGTAATTTGTCCCTGGCCAACAGACTTTGCCATTTCAAAACACCCAATTCATTCTCTCCGTTGGCATAATGTAAAGCATATTTAAATAGTGCTTCCTTAGACAACATTTTGCAAAGGGCCTGTAATGCTAGTTCTGTCTTGGGAACACTGGAATTTATATTCAGTCTTCTTCTTCCTCCTCTCTTCCTCCTCCTCCTACTTCTCCGCCTCCTCCTCCTCTTCTCCCTTTCCTTTGTTTATAAGTTGAATTTGGAACTCTTGAGACCAAGTGGCAGTAATTTCTTTATCATGACCCTAATTTCCAAATTCTTTGATGAAAATGGAGATACATTTAATAACCATAGATTTAAATTGTTTGAAATACTTAGGATCTCCTCATGTCACTGGTATCATATATTCAAGATCTTATCAAAACAACTTTTTGATCAGTTTCTTAATTATCCCACATTAACTCACATGGATTCGTGTCTTGACATTGGCTGTAGCTCCAGCATTGAAGACCTCTTTGTGGCTGTAAGTCTCTGATTCTTCCCTGTCTGATGTAGGCTGAGTCTTTGCTCTGTCTTTCTGTTCTGGAACACCTAATCTCTGCCAAAACCTTATCTTGGTTGTTTACCTCTCCCTTGGCCAGTTGGTTTAAGATTAGATTTAAGCTGACTGTCATAGGCTCTAACCATGGTTTGCTTTTTGCACCTATTTTCTTTGGCAATTGGATATTTTTTAATCCCATCTAGCTTCCCTCATCTGTTCTGCTCCCCTAGTGTGTTAGTCAGCTAGGGCTGCCTTAACAAACAGACTGGGTGGTTTAAAGAACATAAATTTATTTTCTCACAGTTCTAGAGGCTGGGAGTCCAAGTTTAGGTGTCAGCAGGGTTGATTTCTACTGAAGACATTCTTCTTGGCTTATAGATGTCCATCTTCTTCCTGCATTTTCACATCATCTTCCTTCTGTATGTGTTCTTGTATCCTAATCTACTTGTCTTCTATAGATACCAGTCATATTGGATTAGATAACACCCTAAGGACCTCATTTAACCTTAGTACTTCTTCAAAGACTCCATATACAAATACAGTCACATTCTGAGGTACTAGGGGCTAGGACTTCAACGAAAATTTGGAGAGGATGCAAATTCATCCCATAACATCCAGAATGGTTCTTATATCCTTCCTCAGCCCTCAAAGGTCCCCATTTCTTCTTCCTGGGGTACCACATCTAAAATTCCTGATTGCCCATCAAGGGTATCCTCTGTGCAGTTTGCACCACAGCTATGCTTTGGCTTCCAGGGCCATGTTGAATTCTTCCCCTGGGTCTTGATTAGGAGAAGAAAAACTTGGTAGTTTTCTCCAATTTCTAGGTAAATCTAGTGCCTTCTGAAATGTGATTCCACTTGGACCCATCTTCACACTTGACCTTTTACAATATGAGCTTTGGTTCTTTTGGCCTTCTTTTTGTGACTTAGCACCAATAACAGCACTGAAATTCCATTTTATAAAGTGAGTTTCACTGAATATTAGTTTTGTTTTATATAAATAGATTCTATGTAGGAAACCAAGAACATTTAAGAAATGTTGAATTAGTAATTTTTTTTCATAGAAAACTTCTTATAGCCTTATGTCTCCAAGGGTTAGAAGGTGGGGAGTTATGCCTTATATGATTTTCCAAATGTTTTTGTTTGAAAAACCTTTGGGTGGGGAGTGTGAACCATGAACTCCCATCCAGCACAAAGAACCTATTTAAACACTGTGCTAAAAGGCTTAACCAGACTTTAGCTTGGCTTCCACCTGCACTAAGTCATCTCCCAAGGGGCGACCACAGACACTATGCTGAAGTTTTGCTCAAGAAAATGCAACACTATATTCCCAAATCACATTGCCAAATCAATTTTAGTAATTCCACACACTTTGCAGCACATCCATTCTGCAGGCAAATGTCAGTATGTGCTATCACTTGAGCACATACTGACTTGGACATTCAATGGCAGCCAATATATTCATTATTGAGTAAACTGCAGGGAGGTATTAGGGCTCTGTACTTAATCATTCACTTGTACAAATAAATACATTCTCACATTTGCATTGGGCAGTAGTCTGTCATTCAAGGGGGGGAGAATAAACTTGTGGATCAGTAAAAAGTGCATGCTATGTTAAATAAACCTATCTCCAGTAGAGCTGCCTGGGTGGCTCAGTCGGTTAAGTGCCCAGCTCTTGGTTTTTGGCTCAGGTTATGATCTCAGGGTTGTGAGATTGAGCCCCATGTGGTGCTCCACGATAATCTGTACTCTGTTTGAGATTCTCTCCTTCTCTTTCTGCCCCTCTCCCTGCTTGTGCGTGTGTGCATTATCTCTCCCTCTAAAATAAATAAATAAATAAATAAATAAATAAATAAATAAGATCTTTAAAAACAAATAAGCAAACAAACAAAAAACAACAATAACAAAAAACCTAATTGTATTTTACCCTTGAACAACACAGGTTTGAACTCTGTGGAGCCAGTTATATGTGGATTTTTTTTTTATAAACACAGTACAGAAAAGTAAATATATTTTCTCTTCTTTAAGATTTTCCCAATAAGATTTTCTTTTCTTTAACTTTATGATAAGAATACAATATACAATATATATAACATATAAAATATGTATTAATTGACTGCTTATGTTATTGGTAAGATTTCTAGTTAATAGCTATCAGTAGTTAAGTTTCAGGGGAGTCAAAAGTTATATGGGCATTTTCAATTGTGCAGAGGTCAGTGCTCATAATCCTTGCATTGTTCAAAAGTCAACTGTACATACAAAAGAAAGGTCTTAATTAAAAAAAAAACAGAAAAGCTGACACAGGTGGAAGAAGGCAAAAAATTATAAAACATAATATACTTTAAAAAAAATCCTAACTTGTGACCTTAGAGAAAATCAGGACAATATTGTATGCATAAAACAAAGTCACATAATAACAAAAAAAGAGTAATCAGATAAGAAAGTGTTCCTAGACATTATAAATATGATTGTTATAGTGAAAAGAGATATAATGTCCAAAAGAAAAAAAATTAAGGAAAACACTCAACCTGTAGATCAAAAAGAAAAAATGAAGAGACATATGAGAAGAAAAGTCTAATAGCAGAATTTGAATACAAGATGTCCAAAGAGTTCCAGAAAGAAAACAGATAATATGTTACAAAAGAAATGATCAAAGAGTATCTGATTAGGAGAACATTTTCTGAAGCCTGGGGGAGGAGTGTGAGTACTTCTACACTTTCAAAGACACTGACAGTCGAACATGAGAAATTGAAAAAAGCATCTATTCTTAGATGTTTTATTTTTTTAAGTAATCTCTATGCCCAACGTGGGGCTCAAACTCACCAACCTGAAATCAAGAGTTGCATGCTATACTGACTGAGCCAGCCAGGCACCCCTAATCCTAGATGTTTTAGTACAGAGAGAACAGGGTATAAAGCAGGGTATCTGTAAAGAAAGAATCAAAGAGGCGTCGGATTTCTCAGTGGTAACACTGGATGCTAGAATACAATAAGGCAGTAACTTCAAAGTCAGGAAGGAAAATTATTTTCAACTTAGACGCTATACCTGGTCAAAATTTCTATTAATTGTGATGCTAAAGTAACACATTTTCAGTCATTCAACACACAAATTCAGTCAGAATTCATCTCATGCACCTTCAGTGAAAAAGTTAATACTTGTTGATATACTACAGCAAAACCAACAAAAATCCAGGACAGAAGGAAGAAAGCACAGAACCTGAAAGAGAGTAGCACTTCCTGGAGACAGTAAAGGGCAGTTTCAGATTACTACTGAGTAGTAGGCTCAGAGAGCAGCTGGTCTACCAAAGTGCAAGATTGGGGTGCTGGGAGGAAACATTTGAAGAAAAAGACAGATTCATGAAAGAACAATCATGATGATGATGGAAAATCTTGGTGACAAGTTGCACTCATGTGCCAAGTACAAAACAAACAAACAAAAAACTATCAGGAATGCCAGGATAATATGTACAGATATGTACAAGAGGGTCATGCTCCAGTGCAAAGCAACAAGCGTGTGACACAGACCATCGCTAGCAATTCCCATCTGGGAACTTGCTGGGCATCCAAATTTTCAGGCCCATCCCAGATCTGCTAAATAAGAAACTATAGAGGTGGCACCCAGTCATCTGACTTTAGGAAACTCTGTAGAAAATTCTGATACAAATTAAAGTTTGGGGAGCACTGCTTTAGTTCAGGGGTTGACTCTGGCTGGTTTTTGTTTACAGATTTACTGAATGCAGGCAACTACAAAAAAAAAAAAAGTTTCTATGGTTCATTCCATGGCGCAACAGCAGAGGGTAATACCTCTGATAGAGACCATGGGCCTGCAAATCCTAAATATGCATTATTTGGTCTTTGACAGAAAATATTTGCTAACCTTTGCTCTAGAACATTGGATAGGCTACCATTTCATTGAGACTTCATTTGACCTTGAATTTTGGTCCATGCCTCTCAGATTTATCAAATTAGGAACCTAACTCCCTCTCTCTGCATCTGACTATAGTACTCATGTTTGCAAAGACGGTCCCCTGAGCCTTGTAAAAGCTGCTTCTTAGTTTTCAGTCAACATGTACAGCAAACACACACTAAGGATTAAGAAAAGGAGTATAAGTGTTAAAGCATCATAAATGTGAAGGTCACACACAACAAGAGAAGCTAGAGGTGGGAGGGAAGTACAGGGATGAATATTTCCTCATCTCAGGTACATGGTACACAAGAGAGATTGTCAAATCCATGCAATAAGAAAAAGAGACTTCCATAACTCTTACAAAGTTATAAAGGTTACCAGTAGGAGAACTAAAAATTATAACATAGCTATAAAGAATTTGGACGTGAGTATGCCTTCACAGGAATAAAATAAAAAGCAATAAATAAAAGCCGCCTTTGAGCAGGTGTCCCAGAAGTTGGGTAGATATGAAATAGACTTTAATTGTCACTTCATTTCCTCACATTGTGTTTAATTTTTGCATGTAAAAGTACATTTTACTTCAGTAATAATATATATTTCAAAAAATAAAGGAAAAAGCATTTGGGAGACCCAGGCCCCTAGAATTAGGGAAATTTTGATCCTCGGTGTCCAACCCACTTACCCAACTTCCTCACTGGCCCCGTTCGGTAATCTTCCTCCTGTGGGCCTTTTTGCTTCTCATCTGCCCTGGACTGTGCCCTCCTGAACCCAAGGTTCATCTTGCACCAGGATTCTCTGTATCTCACCCACCCCAGGCCCAGCACAGTCTGTCCACCTTCTAACGCTGCCCTTGTAGCTATGGCTCCCATGCAGCCCACATTTACTCTCCCCTCTCTTTCCCCAAAGCTTCCCTTATTTACCCATTACCTGCTATTCACCAAATTCACCCAATTTCACTCAATCTGTGCCTACTCCAAAGCCTTACCCCTGACTTGCACAGCTACCTGCTCCCTCTTTGTTGAGGAGAACAAAGGCAAGAGGAATATATATAAAATTAAATTTCCTTACGACTTGCAGCCTATTGATAAATACCTGAGACATGCAGAGGGTGACATTCCTCAAGGAACTCTCAGCTGCCTTAATGTAAATTCTTTGCTAGAGACAAAAAGCAAGCTTAGCTTGGCAATAGCTAGACCTCCAGGATCCTGTAAGTCTTTAATATACAGAAATCCCTTTGTAGACTTCCATTATCTTTACCTGTCCTCCCAACTTAAAAAAAAGATATAATCAGTCCCACTTCATAATCACAAGCAAGCTCTTTCTGCCCATGGTTGCCATCCCCATGCTATAATAAAAGCACCTTTTTGCAATATAAAACATCTCAAGAATTATTTCTTGAACATTGGGTTCTATGACCCTGAATCATCTTTATGGCCTCTTGTTCCTGTCACCCCATACCCCATTTCCCAGAATGTTCTGGATTGCCCCACAGCAGGGTCCAGGGGGGAGGGCCAATATTTTCTGGCTGGCTCAGGTCCTTTATCTCTTGGTTGCCTCTAAAATGTCACTTCCCTGAGAGACCCTTTCTGGACACCCCACCTCTATCTCAGTTCAGGAAACCATCCTATTGTGTATTTTACGACAACACACACTTCTATTTTCCCGTGCTTATCACAAGTGTAATTATTAATGATTTAGGCAATTATTTGTTGAATGTTCTTTATACACAGCTAGCCTTTAGATAGACTATCTGGCTGTAGGCTCCTGTACCAGCAATGATTCATCCAATGCCTGCCATAAAGTAAGTGCTCAATCAACACTTGTTACAGGAAGTGATGAAATTTGATGGCAGGTTTCCACAAAAGGCCTCCACTACCCTGCCATGGCTTAGTTCCTGCACAGAGGCACAGGAAGAGAGGTCATCAGGATGTTCGCAGGAAGATGATCTTTCAATCTCAAGGGGACAGTTTGCTAGGATTGCTAATGAGTATTGCAACAGGAAAGGGGGGATGCAGCCTGGCCCAACAATTTTGGGCCTGTCTGCCTTCCTAGTGACATCTGCAGATGTCTCCTGTCATATCCTCCATGGCAGCTGAAACTGGCAATTTCCAGGGACATGTCAGAGGAGTTGCTTTGTAATTTAGTCAAAATTACCTTTGAGATCCAGCTTTGAGCTGGGAAATAATTTGACAAATATTAATGTGGACGTATGTGCCAGCACTTCAATGACAAGTCAGGGGGTCCCTGGGACATCCACAGAAGCAGCTGGGATGGGCCACCAGCCCTTTGCTGTGCTGCATGGAATGCTGGGTTGCCATGGTAAACATCACCATAACCTCATTTGAAAGAACTACTGGAGTAAAAGTTTGAAGGGAATGAGCTGGGAAGCTGCATAGACCTTCACTACAAACTGCAAGCAGATCTTTCAATTGTATGCAGAATTGGTTACTGTTCTCATGCAGAGCACTCTGCAAGCAGAAAGTTGAAGTAAGGTCATTGAAACAGTTTAGAAGAGACTAGTATAAAGAACAATTCATTTGAGGGTCATTTGCAGAGAGAGGTGAGGCGAAAGCCATGAGAGAGGAAAAGCTTTCAGAAAAAAAAAAGGAAAGACAAAACCTTGAAACTTCTACATGTGACAGGGAGAAAAGCAGCAGAACACACTTCCCAGACTGCTGAACACTAAACCTTGAACAAAAAAATAACTGTTTTTCAAGCGTCACCGTGAACATGAGGCTGAGGGTCCAGCCTTCCCCTTCTAAATGTAATGATTGATGATCCCAGGGAGGAACCTGGCTCACCCTTTGGGCCTTGAAATTTGGCTGAAACAGGTTGTAAAGTCAGTAGCCATTTTCCTCAGCTTTTATAAACCTCTGGAAACTGTCACTCAATTTAGAAAATTTCATTCCTATGAAAATGTGAGAATTTGTGAGCAAGTTTCTAAATCTGCTCAATCAACCTCATAGCAAATTAACCCAATTCAAGATGGAGAATAAAAAAGAGGTTCTCACAGACTAGTCACAGATGCAGCTTTTAAATTTGACTTTTCAAAAAAATCCACACATTACATCAAATGTTCTTTCTCACTTCTGTCAGCCACAGGTCTTTCAACATCAACCAACCAAATGCCACTTGATTTTTATAATCCTGATCTCACATTTTTGGCAAATCTTGTGCTTTTGGTGATAAATTTACTCTCCCAATGGTGACATTAAAACTAAGAATCTTATGGGATTTTAAAGGAATACCATGTGGAGGGTATTTTGATTTACCAATACATTCTAATAGGAAAATGTACTGACTAAAAAAGCCAAGTATGATCCCGTAGTGACTAGAGCTCTTTCTTGACCAAAAGAAGGAGGTTGAAGACAGAGGCACCTCTATCCAAGTTAGCCTTTTAAAAGGTCTTTTAAAAAATGGGGTAAACAGGGCCCCCCGGGTGGCTCAGTTGGTTATGTCTGCCTTCAGCTCAGGTCATGATCCCAGAGTCTGGGATGGAGCCCTTCTTAATTCAAGAGCCTAGAGATTCCTCCCTGCAAACTTATCTTTTGAAGGACAAACATACAGGAGACATAATAGCACTGATAAGCAGATCTGACACGCAGCAGATGCTCCTGTGGTCTACTTGTTAAAAGAATGAGATTACCTAGGACCCTCTGGTCAACCTGGCTTTCCTCAAGACCTTGCCTGACTCACTGCACACCAACCCTCTGGACGGGGCCCTGGTGTCCATTGTGCTTGGTTAATGTTACAGTTGGTGCTTCTTCCACATGGTTAAGGACTTGGGACATGAGTCTTTGTGGGGGGGGGGCTGGTATTTGGATGGATTGAAGAGGAGGTGAAGAAGGGAGGACAGGGACATTTACACTCAGGAAGAGATGTAATAGAAAAGTAAAAAGAGTTGAGAGCTCCTAATGTTGCGTAACTTGAAACCTGGATTCTGTGGCACCAGTCTGGACTTGCAGCAAAGGATAATGGAGGACAGTGGAGAGCCTCATTCTCAACGTTCCCATACTGCAAGTGTGGAAAGAACCTGACGATTCCCAGATGTGCAGGAAAGGGGTTCTTTGCTGGGCTATGAAGGGTGAACCTCCCAATATCTGTGTCTGCAGGTCCCCATCTCCCATGGTGAGGAGCAAGCTGCTAGAAGGGAAAGTGGGAAGGAAAAAGAGGAATGAGGATAAAGAGCAGTGACAGGAAAGGAGAACAGATTCCAGGCAAAGGGACCTGGGACATATCATTCCGGAATAAGGGTGAGGATGAAGAGGACAATTGCTAAAAGGGGGAAAGAAGGAAGGAAATGGAATGATGTAGAAATGACAGGTGGAAAAGGAATGGGTTCTAGGGAGAAATCTTAAAACTAGAATGATGAGATTTACCATGTGTTAAACTGTCAATCAGGGAGACAGCCCTAAGCTGGTCTCTATGTCTGGGACACCAAAAGGGCACACAGCACTTTGACAGAATGAATTACGTTAGAGAGCTGAATCAAGTGTTGGAAAAAGCATTGGTTTTAGGGTCTCATTTTCATCTCTGCCACTGACCAGATGCATGAAGCTTGCCTTGCTCATGTCATATGGCTGTGGGTAAGATCACATAAGAAAACATAGGAGCAGGTTCTTAAAAACAAAGTGCTTTATCAATGTAAGCTTGTAGTATATCTGAAGTAGATATTTTTGCTCACATGTAAATCATTTTCCCAAATATGAAGAAATTGGATTCCTAGATTATTTCTGCAATTCCACTACTCTTCCCCAAACATAACTCTTTCCTCCTTGTCAGGTTGAACATCTGCCTGTGACAGTTGCTAGTAGAGCCCGGACACCTTCAAGCTGTCACCTCAAGGTCCCAGTGCACCAAGATGAATGACCCCAAGAGTTCTCCACTCACAGATGCCTTGCACAGTACCAGCCACTTCTCCCAGGACATTGCCTACGAAAGTCAGAAGAGCTATCATAGAAAAGATAATTCCAGGGGTGCCTGGATGGCTCAGTCAGTTAAGTGTCTGCCTTCAGCTCAGATCATGATCCCAGGGTCCTGGGATCGAGTCCCACATCAGGCTCCTTGCTCAGCAGGGAGTCTGCTTCTCCTCTACCCTTTCCCCTCCTCGTGTGTACTCTCTCTCTCTCAAATAAATAAATAAAATCTTTAAAAAAAAGAAAAGAAAGAAAAGATAATTCCATGTGTTGTGACATTTCCAGACCCTGGGACTAGAATCCACAGGTCAAAATTACGTGGAAGAAATATTCGGCTCCACAAAATGGAGCTTTGACTGTCGGAATTTTCCAAACCTGGGCAAGGAGGTCTCTGCAGCTGATGAGCCCCAACTCAGGAGGTAGCATCTCTTGGAGTTCACACAACTGTATAGCTTGAGCTTAGTGTTCACAGCATTGTAAAAAAAAAATCAGAACAGCTATAGCAAAATCAGTGAATCACCAAAGTAGTAATTAGTAAAAATTTATCATGCACACGCCAAAAAGACTGTTTGCAAACTGGGAACACTCAAACCAGAACATAGAATGAGGCTCAGGGGTATATTGTTATAAAGCAGCTTAAATAGTGAGAAAGCAATGGCTGTTTATTCTTCATGGTGATTGATTACAATATTACAGTTTTCTGTGGTTCCCTCATATCAATCTTGGGAAACAGTTCAAGTTTTGCTTATCATTTCCAGATGCATGAGCAAGAAATGATCCAGGTCAAGTTAGCTTTGCAAAGTAATCTCAGTCTTTGGCTGCATGATTAAAACGGTTCCGTCTGCAGAGGGAAACTTCAAGGCTAGTCTCCATCCATCCTTGATTTTAACAATTCCCCCCTTTAGGTCATTCTCTCAGCAGGCTGAGAGTGTGACTGACCATTATAGCATTTTTCTCAGTCATCACTGTTGATGTAGTCAGGCTGAAGATTCACACATTTCCTGTTTCTATTAGTTGAGTCATCAGGCTAGAGGGCCATACCATCACTGTCTTCATCATTCATGTGGTTATTATTGCTGGTTTCATCTAGTTGTCTGATCCTGATGGATACCATTTACATGTGAGTAGCTGCCAACAGGCATTTAATGCCTTGGAGAGTATGCAACACAATATGATGACTATAAAGAGAATACATAATAACCAGTGACTGAACAGTCCCCGGAACAGAGATTCCCAGGAGCCAAGATTTAATCAATCAAATAAATCAAGTGGATTATAATCAGATTCAGGTTTTATCTTTCTAAGTCAATTTACAAATTGCTTTTCATGTTATGTACATAGGCACAATGCGATGTATTAGCAAACACATATGCTCATGATTACATAGGATAGGATGACTATCAGGATCTTTGTTTTCAGGAGGAGGTGTTGCAGGTGGGCTTTCATTGAAATAAGTCCTTTTTATGATGGGAGCAATCAGGTAATTTAATGAGAAGCATTTCTATGGAAATAAAAGAAAACCAAAGGTTAATAGTTTGACCAAAGGATAAATTCATTTTTTTTAAGTTTGGAGAGCAAGCCAGTTGAGAAGATTTTTAAATATTGGATTCTAAGCATGTTTAGATGGAGTATGGGCAAAGCAGTGGGCATCACAAAGATTTTCCTGGTTAGGAATGTGAATGTCTGTCACTGGCAAACTTTTGAGTGGCCCCATAGCAACAGTCATAAAGATTATCCACACGTGTGCTATTGTGGTGACGTCTCTGAGGTGTGTATCAAGTTGCCCAGCTTTAGCTTAGCTTTGGGAAACAGGTGATTTTAGTTGCATAGTGATTCTAAACCAGAATACTGGGAGAAAATTGGAAATGTTAATTTTTAGAATTCTAGCCACATACTGGAGAAAATTAGAAGAATTTAGGACCCAGTCCAGTTTACAAGTAGAAAAAACGATCTTCAAAGACAATGAACAGTACCAGAATCTGACATCTATAAGGGTGTATTACCGAAATATAACTTTTCCTCCACAATCATTTCCATTTCTATCACAGACAACCATAGCAAGTCTAATTTGTCTGCAAATTAAGTCTAGCTTTAATAAACTTGGCCTGATTATTTATATAAGGGCAGGAAGAATAACGATTGACCATATAGGGACTTTTAAAATCTGGAAAACAAAACATTAAAGAATGATAAATGCTTTAAATGAAGTCATAAAAATTATAATCATCTTAATTATTTCATTTAGTCTCCTGTAATGCTTGTTGATTTTGATCTTTTGTTAGCAATTTTATGAATTTGACAATTTCCATCAATGTTTTAGAAATTCTTTTTTTTTAAGATTTTATTTATTTGAGAGAGAGAGATAAAGAGTGTGTGCATGAGTGGGGAGGGGCGGAGGGAGGGAGAGAAGAAGACACCCTGCTGAGCTGGGAGCCAGATGCAGGGGCTGGATCCCAGGACCTTGAGATCAAGGCCTGAGCCCTTAGGCAGACACTTAACCAACTGAGCCACCCCAGCACCCCAGTTTTAGAAATTCTTACCCAGCTCAGTGTTATGATCCCAAAGTTATCAGAAATTTGCATTCTAGAATACTCATGAGTATTTCCCATAAATTTATCTGAAGATGAAATATATTTGTAAAGCATCAAGAGTAAAACAATAATCGTCTGTAAATGACAAAAAACTTAAAAATGACAATGGCACGATCAGATGAGAATTCGTTATAATGCAATTGATAAGGGAAATGAGTTATTTCTGTGATATATAATGTTTTAAAACAACAGCTAGAATTATGACTGATAACATTATATTAGGACACTTCAAATTCTCAGGAACTTTATATGGTTTCTGGAACATTTATATTAATAACTTTCTTAAATATTTCCTACAGAAAGTTTTGCATCACTTCTTATTTACCAATGCTTTCCATGAAACTTCACATATACAAAAAATTACATAGTTGTAAAAAAACCAACCAACCATCAAACAAACAAACAAACAAACAAAAAACTTAGCTCTTCTAATAGGGAAGACTCAGTTTCTCAAGTAATCAAACACCTGAAAAAGACAAAATAGAATCTTTGTTTCTATGCAGATTACACAGATTAAAGATGAAGAAAAACCTTTGCTTACAATTTCTTATTAAGAGCAGATCAATAACCTAAGAAAACTTCATCCTTTTAACAGAAAAAAAAAAACAACAAATTCTAACTTTGCACCAGTGTACTTTTGATATTAAAATTCTTCCTTGTTCTAACGTAAATAAATCCATTCCAAATTTAGTCAGTATGGCCACATATAAAATCCCCTTCTTAAGATTTCTTTTCCACAAACCATCTACAACTTTCTATATTCATTCAGGTTTTGTTTTATTTTTTTCCTTTCTTATTCTGAAACAATCATTTTACTTTAGGATAAAATTTCTTTGTTTTTTTCCCTTATCAAAACTGCATTTTAATTTCTCATTCCTTCCTTTATGGAAAACACACATTCTCCTTTGTACATACAGTTGTTTCCTGTTCTTCTTCTTCTATTATTATTATTATTAATTATTATTATTATTATTTCTAGTAGTTTTGTAAAAAACAACTTTTGCTGACAATCTCAGCTTTATAAGTTCAAATGTTATCTTTTCAATTTCAAAAACTCACAAACCTTTTCTGGAAAAGAAATGATACAAGGCATTTGTTACAGAAGAATTACAGATTTACTCACAGAGAATAGAATAATTGCCTATGCATCACATTAAATGAATATAAACTCCTTCCACATGATATGGTTAAAATAAACCATACACCTTTTGGAAATTACAGTATGAGGTTCACTCATGTTTAAAGGTTCATCCTAATATACATTTGCTAGGCTGGGACTGGACTGATAGAACAGGCAGAGGCAACAGAATCTCCACATTTTTGCTGAAGAAGTTTGTTCTATGTTGAGTAGGCAGAATAAAGATTTGAAAGATGGGAAAACATCTTCTTTTTTTATAATAATATTTTTTATTATATTATGTTAGTCACCATACAGTACATCCCTAGTTTTTGATGCAAAGTTCCATGATTCATTAGTTGCGTATAACACCCAGTGCACCATGTAATATGTGCCCTCCTTAATACCCATCACCAGCCTATCCCATTCCCCCACCCCCTTCCCCTCTGAAGCCCTCAGTTTGTTTCTCAGAGTCCATAGTCTCTCATGCTTCATTCCCCCTTCTGATTATCCCCCTTTCTTTATCCTTTCTTCCCCTACCGATCTTCCTACTTCTTATGTTCCATAGATGAGAGAAATCATTTGATCATCTTTCTCTCCTTGACTTATTTCACTTAGCATTATCTCCTCCAGTGCCGTCCATGTTGCAGCAAATGTTGAGAACTCGTTCTTTTTGATAGCTGAGTAATATTCCATTGTATATATGGACCACAACTTCTTAATCCAGTCATCTGTTGAAGGGCATCTCAGCTCCTTCCACGATTTAGCTATTGTGGACAATGCTGCTATGAACATTGGGGTGCATATGGCCCTTCTCTTCACTAGGTCTGTATCTTTGGGGTAAATACCCACTAGTGCAATTGCTGGATCATAAGGTAGCTCAATTTTTAACTTTTTAAGGAAGCTCCACACTGTTTTCCAGAGTGCTTGTACCAATTTGCATTCCCACCAACAATGTAAGAGGGATCCCCTTTCTCCACATCCTCTCCAACAATTGTTGTTTCTTGCCTTGTCAATTTTTGCCATTCTAACTGGCATAAGGTGGTATCTTAGTGTGGTTTTGATTTGAATTTCCCTGATGGCTAATGATTTTGAACATTTTTTCATGTGTCTGTTAGCCATTTGTATGTCATCATTGGAAAAGTGTCTGTTCATATCTTCTGCCCATTTTATGATGTGTTTATTTGTTTCTTGTGTATTGAGTTTGAGAAGTTCTTCATAGATCTTGGATACCAGTCTTTTATCTGTAGTATCATTTGCAAATATATTCTCCCATTCTGTGGGCTGCCTCTTAGTTTTTTGGACTGTTTCCTTGGCTGTGCAGAAGATTTTTATCTTGATGAAGTCCCACAAGTTCATTTTATTTTTTGTTTCTCTTGCCTTTGGAGATGTGTCATGAAAAAGGTTGCTTTGGCCCATGTCATAGAGGTTGCTGCCTATGTTCTCCTCTAGGATTTTGATGGATTCCTGTCTCACATCGAGGTCTTTCATCCATTTGGAGTTTATCTTTGTGTATGGTGTGAGAGAGTGGTCAAGTTTCATTCTTTTGCATGTAGCTGTCCAATTTTCCCAGCACCATTTATTGAAGAGACTGTCTTTTTTTCCACCGGATGTTTTTTCCTGCTTTATCAAAGATTAGTTGCCCAAAGAGCCGAGGGTCTATTTCTGGGTTCTCTTTTAAAACACTGAGAATCACAGGTTTCCCCACCTTTAGCACAGTATGGGTTACTTACCAAGGAGCTTCAACAAACAGAAACTGAAACCAGAAGCAAAACAGAACACAGAAAGCAAGTGTGCACAGTAAAGTCAGATAGTTGAGAATGCAGAGATCATAGCTCAGGTCCAGAAGAGATCTACCCTCTAGGGTCAGCAAAAAAGCAGTAAGTTCAGTGGGTCCTGTGGATACCAACACCTAACTGCTCACCAGCCTCAGATCGTCTTTGGATCCTATTTCTGACACCATAAAATGTCAAAAGTTCAAAATAGCCAAAGTAAAACCAATGAATCACTGAAGTCATAATTAGTAAAAATTTATTGTGCACAAGCCAAAAAGATGGCTTGCAAACCAGGAGCTCTCGAGCCAGAATACAGAGTAAGGTTCAGGGGTGTTTATAACTTATAGAGTGAGAAAGCACTGGCTGTTAATTTTTCATAGTGACTGATTACAATAGTACAGTTTTCTGTGGCTCCTTCATACCAACCTTGGGAAACAGTTTTGCTTATCTTTTCCAGATGCACAACAAGAAATGATTCAAGTCAAGTTAGGTTTGCGAGGTAATCTCAATTAAGATTTGCCTGCATGACTAAATTGGTTCTGTCTGCTCAGGGAAACTTCAAGGCTGGTCTTCATCCTTGATTTTAACAGCATCAACAATAAAAGCTGATGGCAAGGTTAAATGTTGGGGTGATGGAAAAGAAAACTTCTGCACTTTCAGTAACATTGTAAGTGGTATTATTATTATTATTTTTTCTGTAGAAGAAGACCAATACTAACACTTCAAATCTGGGTGATAGGACCTCTGGTTAAGAACAGGGACAAAACAGTAGGGGGTATGTAGGAATAAAGAACTGTATTTGACTCCCTGCATATTGTTTACCATCCCTGGGGCAATGAGCAGGGCATTTTGCTACATTCACTCTAGGTTTCTCTTAACACGGAGTTTAAATAGCTTACCTCACAGTGTTATTATATATCTCAATTAAGATTATGCTTGTAAAGTCCTAAGTAAATAATGTAAAAGCTAACTGCATGGCCTCTACCACCCAACACTTCTGGGACACATGATATAAATGCTGCATACTAACTTTGAAAGACCTCCTGGTTAAAGAATCCCAAGAGATGTGGAAATCATTCACTACTGTTCCCTTCCTCTACAAAGGTAAATTCACAAGGCTTTCTTTAAGTATATTTAAAAATATATCATTTTGTTTCTTTAAGTGAAAATTATATTACAGAAGATTTTATCTTGATGAAGTCCTGATAGTTCATTTTTGCTTTTGCTTTCCTTGCCTCCCACACATATCTAGTACGAAGTTGCTATGGCCAGTGTCAAAAACGTTGCTGCCATGTTCTCCCCGAGGATTTTGATGGCTTCCTGTCTCACATTTAGGACTTTCATCCATTTTGAATTAATTTTTGTGTATGGCCCAGTGTTGGTGAAGGAAACAATCAACAAAACTAAAGGCAACCTTCAGAATGGGAGAAGATATTTGCAAATGACATATCTGATAAAGGATTAGTAACCAAAATCTATGAAGAACTTATCAAACTCAATATCCCAAAAACAAATAATCAAGTTCAGAAGTGGGCAGAAGATATGAATAGATATTTTTCCAAAGAAGACAGATGGCTAACAGACATGAAAAGGTGCTCAACATCACTCATGATCGGGGAAATAAAAATCAAAACTACAATGAGATATCACCTTACACTGGTCAAAATGGCTAAAATTAACAACACAGGAAACAACAGGTGTTGGCTAGGATGTGAAGAAAGGAGAACCCTCTTGTACTGTTGATGGGAATGCAAACTGCTACCCTATGATTCAGCAATTGCACTACTAAATATTTACACAAAGGATACAAATATACTGATTCCAAGGGATACATGCACCCAGATGTTTATAGCAACATTATCAACAATAGCCAAATTGTGGAGAGAGCCTGAATGTCATTGACTGATGAACAGATAAAGAAGATGTGATATTATACACACACACACACACACACACACACACATATATACATATATATGAAAATTACTCAGTCATAAAAAAGAAAAAAATCTTGCCATTTGCAACAACATGGATAGAGCTAGAGTGTATTATGCTAAACAAAATAAGTCAGTCAGAGAACAACAAATACCATATGATTTCACTCATGTGGGATTTAAGAGATGAAATATATGAACACAAGGGGAAAAAAAGGAGTGAGAAAAAGGCAAACCATAAAGCAGAATCATAACTACAAAGAACAAACAGGGTTGTTGGAGGGGAGCTGGGTGGGGGGATGGGTTAAATGGGTGATGGGTATTAAGGAGGGTACTTATTGTGATGAGCACTGGGTGTTATACATAAGTGATGAGTCACTAAATTCTACTCCTGAAACTAATATGACACTTATATGTTAACTAACTGGAACTTAAGTAAAAACTTGAAACAAAGAAAATTACATTAATTGAATTTATGTTAACACAATTCACCCCTGATTTTATTCAGGTTTTCCCAGTGTAGCTTACATTTATTTGCATGTCTTTTTGTGTTTGCATGCACTTAGTTCTTTTAAAAAAATATATTTATTTATTTGAGAGAGAGCACGAATTGGAGGGGGGAAGGGCATAGGAGAGGGAGAAGCCAATTCCCTGCTGAGTAGGGAGCCTGATGTGGAGTTCAATCCCAGAACCCTGAGATCATGACCTGAGTTGAATGCAGATGCTTAACAGAACTGAACCACCCAGGTGCCCCGGGTGCATTTAGTTCTTTACAAATTTACCATCTGTGCAATTTTATGCATCCACCAGCACAGTTGAGATATCCACCACCATCAAAATATCCCTCCTATTGCCATTTTATAATCACACCTACTTTTCCCAACCAACACCCACACCTCACCCCATCCCTAACTTCAGGCAACCATTAATCTGTCCTCTACTTTTAAAATTTTAGGATTTCAAAATTTTATGTAAATGAACCATATAGTATATAAACTTTAGGGAATTTTTTTTCCCCACTCAACATAATTCTCTGGAATTCATCTAAGTTGTTGTGTGTATCAATAGTTCGTTCCTTTTTATATAACTGGATAGTATTTCATGGTATAGATATACCAAATATTGGTTAACCATTCACCGGTTGAAAGATATCCAGATTGATTCCTTTTTTAAGATATTATAAATAAAACTATGAATATTCTTATACAAGTTTTTGTGAGTATAAATTATCATTTCTCGGAATAATGCCCAAGAGTGCAATTGTTGGGTCATGTAGTGATCATATGTTTGATTTTATAAGAAACTTCCAAATCATTTTCCAGAATGACTATTCCATTTTATATTCCCATTAGAAATGTCTGAATGATCCAGTGTTTCTCCATCTTCACCAGCATTCGATGTTGCCACTTTTTTTTAGCTGCTTTGATAGGTGTATAATAATGTAATGTAGTGCTTTCAATCTGCATTTCCCTAATGGATAGTGATGTTGAACATCTTCCATATGATTATTTATAGCCCGTATATCTGCTTTGGTGAAATGTAGGATTATGTCTTGTCCATTGTCTAATTGAATTGTGTGGTTTTTACTGTTGATGTGTGACAGTTCTTTCTATAAACTGAGATATTAGTTCTTTGGATATATAGATTGAAAATATTTCTCCCAGATCTGTTACTTTTTCCTATCTTCTTCACAATGGCTTTTGCACAGCTTTTGGTGCCAAGTTTGAGAACACTGTCAATGAACACACCCTAAAGACTCTCTTCTATTTCTAAATGTTATATAGTGATACATTTACATTTAAGTTCATGGCCCATTTCTGAGTTAACTTTCCTTTTTTTTATAATTTTTATTTTGTTATATTAGTCACCATATAGTACATCCCCAGTTTTTGATGCAATGTTCCATGATTCATTATTTGCATATAATACCAAGTGCACCATGCAATATGTGCCCTCCTTAATACCCATCACTGGCCTATCCCAATCCCTGACCCTTCTCCCCTCTGAAGCCCTCAGTTTGTTTCCCAGAGTCTGCAGTTTCACATGGTTCATTCCCCCTTCTCTTTACCCCCCCTTCCTTCTTCAATTCCTTCTCCTACCAATCTTCCTAGTTCTTATGTTCCATAAATGAGTGAAACCATATGATAATTGTCTTTCTCTACTTGACTGATTTCACTTAGCATAATCTCTTCCAGTCCCGTCCATGTTGCTGCAAATGTTGGGTAATCGTTCTTTCTGATGGCTGAGTAATATTCCATTGTATATATGGACTACATCTTCTTAATCCAGTCATCTGTTGAAGGGCATCTCGGCTCCTTCCCCAATTTAGCTATTGTAGACAATGTTGCTATGAACATTGGGGTGCATATGGCCCTTCTCTTCACTACATCTGTATCTTTGGTGTAAATACTCAGTAGTGCAATTGCTGGATCATAGGGTAGCTGAATTTTTTACTTTTAAAGGGACCTCCACACTGTTTTCCAAGGTGGCTGTACCAACCTGCATTCCCACCAACAATGTAGGAGGGATCCCCTTTCTCCACATCCTCTCCAACAATTATTGTTTCTTGCCTTGTCAATTTTTGCCATTCTACCTGGTGTAAGGTGGTATCTCAAGGAGGTTTTGATTTGAATTTCCCTGATGGCTAATGATGTTGAAAATTTTTTCATGTGTCTGTTAGCCATTTGTATGTCTTCGTTGGTAAAGTGTCTGTTCATATCTTCTGATCATTTTTTGATTTGATTATTTGTTTCCCGTGTATTGATGTTGAGAAGTTCTTTGTAAATATTGGATACTAGTCTTTTATCTGTAGTGTCATTTGCAAATATTTTCTCCCATTCCGTGGGCTGCCTGTTAGATTTTTTTGATTGTTTCCTTTGCTGTGCAGAAGCTTTTATCTTGATGAAGTCCCACAAGTTCATTTTTTCTTTTGTTTCTCTTGCATTTGGAGATTTGTCATATAAAATGTTGCTGTGACTGATGTCAAAGAGGTTGCAGCCTATGTTCTCCTCTAGGATTTTGATGGATTCCTGTCTCACATTGAGGTCTTTTATCCATTTGGAGTTTATCTTTGTGTGTGGTATGAGAGAGTGGTCAAGTTTCATTCTTTCACATATACTGTCCAATTTTCCCAGCACCATTTATGGAAGAGACTGTTTTTTCCAGTGGATGTTTTTTCCTGCTTTGTCAAAGATTAGTTGCCCAAAGAGCCAAGGGTCCATTTCTGGGTTTTCTATACTGTTCCATTGGTCTATGTGTCTGTTTTTGTGCCAGTACCATGCTGTCTTTGTGATCACAGCTTCGTAGTACAGCTTGAAATCCGGCAACGTGATGCCCCCAGCTTTGCTTTTCCTTTTCAACAATTCCTTGGCGATTCGGGGCCTTTTCTGATTCCACACAATTTAAGGGCTGTTTGTTCCTGTTCTTTGAAAAATGTCATTGGTATTTTGATTGGGGTGACATTGAAAGTGTAGATTGCTCTGGGTACCATAGACATTTTAACTATGTTTATTCTTCCTATCCATGAGCATGGAAAGTTTTTTCAACTTTTTGTGTCTTCTTCAATGTCTTTCAAGAGTGATTTGTAGTTTCTAGAATATAAATTCTTTACATCTCTGGTTAAGGTAATTCTGAGATAATGTATGATTTTTGGTACTATTGTAAATCGAATGGATTCCCTAATTTCTCTTTCTTCAGTCTCATTATTTGTGTATAGAAATGCAACTGATTTCTGAGCATTGATTTTGTATCCCGCCACATTACTCAATTGCTCTATATCTTTTAGTATTTTGGGGGTGGATTCTTTTGGGTTTTCAACATAGAGTATCATGTCATCTGTGAAGAGAGACAGCTTGACTTCTTCTTTGCTGATTTGGATACATTTTATCCCTTTTTGTTGTCTGATTGCTGTTGCAAGGATTTCTAGTACTATGTTGAACAATAATGGCGAGAGTGGGCATCCTTGTCATGTTCCTGATCTTAAGGGAAAGGCTTCCAGCTTTTCCCCATTGAGAATGATATTTGCTGTAGGCTTTTCATAGATGGTTTTTATGAAATTGAGGAATGTAGCCTCTATCCCTACCTTCTGAAGAGTTTTAATCAGGAAAGGATGCTGTATTTTGTCAAATGCTTTTTCTGCATCAATTGAGAGGATCATATGGCTCTTGACACTTTTCTTGTTGATATAATCTATCACACTGATCGATTTCTGAATGTTGAACCACCCTTGCATCCCAGGGATGAATCCCGCTTGGTCTTGATGGAGAATCCTTTTAATTACTGTTGGATCCTATTAGCTAGGATCTTGTTGAGAATTTTGGCCTCCATATTCATCAGGGATATCGGTAATTCTCCTTTTTGATGGGGTCTTTGCCTGGTTTGGGGATCAAGGTAATACTGGCCTCATAGAATGAGTTTGGTAGTTTTCCTTGTTTCTATTTTTGAAACAGCTTCAGGAAAATAGGTATTATTTCTTCTTTGAATGTTTGGTAGATTCCCCAGGGAATCCATCAGGCTCTGGACTCTTGTTTTTTGGGAGGTTTTTGATCACTGCTTCAATCTCTTCATAATTAATCGGTCTGTTTAAATAATCAATTTCTTCCTGTTTCAGTCTTGGTAGATTATAGGTTTCCAGGAAGGCATCCATTTCTTCCAGGTTGTTTAATTTATTGGCATAAAGCCGCTGATAAAAGTTTCTAATGATCCTTCCTATTTCATTGGTGTTGGTTGTGATCTCTCCCCTTTCATTCATAATTTTATTAATTTGGATCTTTTCTCTATTTTTTTAATAAGTCTGGCCAGTGGCTTATTGATCTCATTTATTCTTTCAAAGAACCAGCTTCTAGTTCTGTTGAACTGCTCTACTGTGCTCCTGGTTTCTAATTCATTGATCTCTGCTCTAATCTTTATCACTTGCCTTCTCGTGCGTGGGTTAGGCCTGTTCTTCTGTTCCAGCTCCAGCTTCATTAGGTGAGAATATAAAAACTGCATTTTAGATTTTTCTATCCTTTTGAGTGAGGCTTGGATACCTATGTATTTTCCCCTTAGGACTGCCTTCGCAGTGTCCCATAAGTTTTGGACCATTGTGTTTTCATTCTCAATGGTCTCCATAAATTGTTTAAACTGATTTTTAATTTCCTGTTTTACCCAATCATTCTTGAGCAGTATGGTTCTTAGTTTCCAAGTGTTTGAGTTTCTTCCAAATTTTTCCTTGTGATTGAGTTCCAGTTTTAAAGCATTGTGGTCTGAGAATATGCAGGGAATAATTTCAGTCTTTTGGTATCAGTTGAGACCTGTTTTGTGACCATTCTAGAGAACGTTCCATGTGCATTAGAAAAGAATGAGTATTCTGTTGTTGTGGGTGTAGTGTTCTATATATGTCTATGAGGTCCATCTGGGCCAGTATATCATTCAAAGCTCTTGTTCTTTTGTTGATTTTCTGCTTAGGTGATCTGTCTATTGCTGAGAGTGGAGTGTTGAGGTCCCCTACTATTAACGTATTATTATCTATATGTCTCTTTATTCTGGTTAGCAGTTGGCTTATGCAGTTGGCTGCTCCTCTGTTGGGGCATATATATTTATAATTGTCATATCCACTTGTTGGATACATCCTTTAGGAATAATATAGTGTCCTTCTGTATCTCTAATGACAGTCTTTAGTTTAAAATCTAATCTTTCTGATATGAGAATTGCTACCCCAGCCTTCTTTTGATGTCCATTGACATGAAAAATGGTTTTCCATACCTTCACTTTCAGTCTAGATGTATCTTTAGGTTCAAAATGAGTCTCTTGTAGACAGCAAATGGATGGGTCCTGTCTTTTTTATCCAATCTACAACCCTGTGTGATTTTATGGGAGCATTTAGGCCATTCACATTGAGAGTGATTATTGAGAGAGATGATTTTAATGATGTCATGTTGCCTGTGAAGTCTTTGTTTCTATAGATTATAAATTTCTGTTCTGTATCACTCTTGGGGCCTTTTTACTTTTATAGAACCCACCTTAATATCTCATGTAGCGCTGGTTTAGTGATTACGAATTCCTTCAATTTCTGCCGATCCTGGAAGGTCCTTATTTCTTCAACAATTCTGAATGACAGCCTTGCTGGATAAAGGATCCTTGGCTGCATGTTCTTCTCAGATAGAGCTTTGAAAATACCCTGCTGACCCTTCTTACCTGCCACATCTCTGTAGACAGGTCTGACGTTATTCTGATATTTTTCCCTCTGTACATAAGGATTTTCTTCCCCCTGGCTGCTTTCAATACTGTATCCTTGGATCTAATATTTGCAAATTGCACTATGACATGACGTGGTGTAGGTCTGTTCTCACTGACCTTGGGAGGGGTCCTCTCTGCCTCTTGGACACGTGAGTTAACTTTCTTAAATTGTTGTTAATCTTGTGGATAGATGCCTGATTGCTCAAACAGCATTTGCTGTATTTCGTACATTGCGTTATTTTTGCAGTACGAACAAAGATTATTTGAACAAATTTCTTTGGGTCTATTTCTGGTTCTCTATTGGGTTGTCTATTCTTTTTTATTAATTTTTGCATTTATTCCTTAATCATTACCACAATGTCTTCATTATTGTAGCTATATAGGAAGTCTGAATTATGGATAGAGTGATTCCTTCCATTTTATTCTCTTTTGTGAAGATTACCTGTTCTTTTAGTATGATTCTTTCCATGTAAATTTTAAAATAAGTTTTTCTATGTCTACAATAAACCTCATATAAATTTTCACAATGATTTCATTACATCTATAGATCAATTGGGTTTGAATTGAGATTTTTATTATATTGAGTGTTTTAGTACATTATCATAGTATGTCTCTTCATTAATTTAGATCTATTTGATCTCTTTAATTAGCAGTTTGTAATTCTGTACATGTTTTGTGACATGTTTAAGTACTTCATTTTTGGGGGAGCAATTGAAAATTGCATTGTGGTTTTAATGTTGTCTTCTATGTATTAATTTTTCATATATATATAAATGGAACTGATTTGTGAGTGTTGATCTGCTATCTTGCGCAGTGTGGAACTCATCAATCCTAGAAGGTTTATTTATTTGTTTGCTTAATCAATTAATTAATTATTTTTTTACAGACTTTGTGGGATGTTCTACCTAGACGATGATGTCATCTCACAATAGACAGCTTTATTTCTGCCTTCCCAATCTGCATGCCTTTATTTTTTTTCTTGCCTTATTGCTCTGGTTAAAAATTCTAGTAGTGGATCATAGGGTAGCTCTATTTTTAACATTTTGAGGGACCTCCACAATGTTTTCCAAAGTGGCTATACCAACTTGCATTCCCACCAACAGTGTAAGAGGGATCCCCTTTCTCCACATCCTCTCCAATATTTGTTGTTTCCTGCCTTGTGAATTTTTGCCATTCTAACTGGTGTAAGGTGGTTATCTCAATGTGCTTTTCATTTGAATTTCCCTGATGGCTAATGATTTTGAACATTTTTTCATGTGTCTGTTAGCCATTTGTATGTCCTCATTGGAAAACTGTCTGTTTGTATATTCTGCCCATTTTTTGATTTGTTTATTTGTTTCTTGTGTATTGAGTTTGAGAAGTTCTTTGTAGATCTTGGATACCAGTCTTTTATCTGTAGTGTCATTTGCAAACATCTTCTCCCATTCCGTGGGCTGCCTCTAGTTTTTTTTTACTGTTTCCTTGGCTGTGCAGAAGCTTTTTATCTTGATGAAGTCCCATGAGTTCATTTTTTCTTTTGTTTCTCTTGCCTTTGAAGGCCCTATTATCCAGCAATTGCACTACTGGGTATTTACCCCAAAGATACAGACGTAGTGAAGAGAAGGGTCATATGCACCCATGTTCATAGCAGAATTTCCACAATAGCTAAATTGTGGGTGGAGCCGAGATGCCCTTCAACAGATGACTGTATTAAGAAGATGTGGTCCATATATACAATGGAATATTACTCAGCCATCAGAAAGAATGATTACACAACATTTGCAGCAACATGGACGGAACTGGAGGAGATAGTGCTAAGCGAAAGAAGTCAAGCAGAGAAAGACAATTATCATATGGTTTCACTCATTTATGGAACATAAGAAGTAGGAAGATCAGTAGGAGAAGAAAGAGAAGAATAAAGAGGGGGTAAACAGAGGGGGAATGAACCATGAGATACTATGGATTCTGTGAAATAAAACTGAGGGCTTCAGAGGGGAGGGGGTGGGGGAATGGGATAGGCTGGTGATGGTATTAAGGAGGGCACGTATTGCATGGTGCACTGGGTATTATACGCAAGTAATGTATCATGGAACTTTACATCACAGACTAGGGATGTACTGTATGGTGACTAACATAATATAATAAAAAAATTGTTATAAATAAAGGAGAAAGAGAAAAAAATAAATAAATCACAAGTCCCTCAAAAAAAAATTCTAGTACTATATTGAATAAGAGCAAACACACTTGCTTTGTTCTCAATCTTAGGGAAAAACATTCTATATTTCAGCAATAAGTACAATGTTAGTTGTGTGATTTTTTAGATGATTTTTATCGGCTTGAGGTAATTTCTCCTGACTCCTAACTTATTGAATCTTTTTATCACAAATGAATGTTGAATTTTGTCAAATACCTTTTCTGTATCAACGAAGACAATTTCCATTTATTTGATGTTCCTTTTTTAGCTTGATGATATAGTGGTTCATTATAATTGTTTTCCAATGTTAATCCAGTCTTGCACACTTGGAACTAAGTCCATGTGGTCATGGTATATAATTTCTTTTATTCATTGTTGTATTCAGCTGGCTAATATTTTGTTAAGGATTTTTATGTCTAATTTCATAAGACATATTGGTGCTTAGTTTTCTGTTTTTGTTTGTCCTTGCCTGATTTGTGTATTAGGGTAATACTGGCCACAAAAAAGGTGTTAGGATGTAGCCCCACCTCTTCTGTTTCCTGAAAGAGATTATGGAAAATGTGTTTTTTCTTCTCAAAATATTGGTAGTATTCTCTAGTGAAAACACCTGAGGCTAGAAGTTGGGGGTTTTTTTTCCCCTAAGAGATTTTAAATTATGGAGTCAATTTCTATATAATTACAGGCTTATTCAGATCTTCTATTTCATCTTGGTTGAGTGTTGGTAGTTTTGGCTTTATAGGAATTAGACTATTTCTTTGAAGTTGTTGAATTTATGAGCATAAAACTATTAATGGTATTCTTTAGTGTTCACTTATTACCCTTTCATGGCCTTAGGGCCTATGGTAATATTCCTATTTCATTTCTGATATTGGTGTTGTGTCTTTTCTCTTTTCATTTTCTCCAGTCTTGCTAGAGGTTTAGCAATTGTTTGAAGGCCTAACTTTTTGTTTTATTTATTTTATCTATTTTCCTATTTTAATTTTATTAATTTCTTACTCTTTTTTCTAATGCTTGCTTTGGATGCATTTTGTCTTTCTTTTCTAATTTCTTGAGGAAGAAATTAGTGATTTGAGACCTCTGTCCTTTTCTAATATAAACATTTAGTACTATAAATTTCTCTTTCAACAATTCTTTAGCTGAATTCCACATATTTTGATATGTTGCATTTTCATTTCCAATAAGTTATATGTAACTTTAAATTTCATTTGCACATGACTTCAATTGATTTACCTTTTTTCAAGTTTGTTTTGTGGCCCTAGATAGAGTTTATCTTGATGAATGTTCCATGATCACTTAGAAAAAAAAATGTATTCTTCTCTTGTTTGGTAGGGTGTCTTATATATGTCAATTAGATCTTGTTAATTGATTCTGTGTTTCATTATTCAATATCCTTGCTGATTTTATGTCTAATATTTCAGAGTTTCTGATACTGAGTTGTTAATGTATCCAGCTATAATTATGGAATATTTATTTCTTTTCATAAAGCTATATCAGTTTCTGGGGCACCTGGATGGCTTAGTTGGTTAAGCATCTGCTTTCAGCTCAGGTCATGATCCCAGGGTCCTTGGATGGAGCCCCATGTCAAGCTCCCTGCTCAGTGGAGTCTGCTTCTCCCTCTCCCTCTGCTGCTCCCCCTGCTTGTGCTCTCTCTCTGTCAAATAAATAAATAAAAATCTTAAAAAAAAAAGAAAAAAGAAAAAAAAAGCTATATCAGTTTTCGCTTCATTTATTTTGAAGCTCTGTTGTTTGGTCCTTGCACATTTAGTGTCACTAGGCTTCCTAGTGGATTGATCCTTTTATAATTATATAACATCCTTTTTTTTTTCTTTGACACTAGCAATTCTCTTTGCTCTGAAATCAGATATCAATATTTCTAGTCATACTTTTATTGATTATATTATTGTTTTCCTAGTACATCTTTTTCCAACCTTTTTACTTTTTTAGTGTCTATGCAGTTTAATTTGAAGTGAGTTCCTTGTAAGCAGCTCATAGTTGGATCGTGTGTATGTTTTTTAATCCACTCTGCCAATCTCTGAAATTTAAAAACTGAAGATATAATTTACAAACCATAATATTCACCCTATTGAAAGGAATAATCTGTGTTTTTAATTAATTTAGGAGGTTTTGCACCCATCACCACTAGATAATTCCAAAACACTACCCAATTTTGAGTTTATATTTCTCAAAAGAAACTTCATACCCATTAAGCATTCACTCCCCCTTTGGCCTTCTCCAAGTTCCTGACACTGATCTATGTTCTGTCTACAGATTTGGCTATTTTAGACATATCATGCCCAGACTACTATCTGGACTATTCATAGATGAATAAATAGAATGATGCAATATGTGGTCTTTTATCATTATAAAATGACCTCTTATGTCTTTAGTCACAATTTTCACCTCAGAGTCTTTTTTTTTTTTAATCTGTAATTAGCTTCTCCAACTTTTTAAAAGGTACTGTTTGCCTGGTATATATTTTTACATTCTTTCACTTTCAAATTATTTGTCTCCTTGAATTTTGAAATATATCCCTTGTTGACAATATATAGTTGGATCCATTTTTTTAATCCATTCTACCAATCCCTGTTTTTAATTGAAACTTAATCCATTTATACTAATGTAATTCCTGGTAAAATAGGATTTTATATCTGTAATTTTGCTATTTGTGTTCTATATGTCTCATATGGTTTTTGTTCCTTTATTCCCCCATTACTTCCTTTTTGGGTTAAGTAGATGTTTAGTGTACTATTTTAATTCCTTTTTTGTTTATTCAACTATATTTTTGAGTTATAATCAGACTCATTATCCTAGGGATAGCAATTAACACCTTAATTTACAACCATCTAGCCTAGATTAATACCAATAATTTCAATAGTAAACAAAGACATTCTTCCTTTATAGTTCCATTCCTTCTCTATTTTTTAGTTGTGACTGTCATAAAATCACATATTTATACATTGTATGCCCAACACATAATAATTGTTTTGTGCAGTTGTCTTTTAAATTATATAGAAGAATAAACGTGTTACAAATATTCACGTATACTGTCTCCTATATTTTACCTTTGTATTTACATTTACCAGTATTTCTTCATTTTATTTTGCTTACAACTTGCTGTCTACTGTCCTTTGACTTTGACATGAAGAGCTCCTTTCAGGATTGTTTGCAGGGTAAGCCAGTTTGTAATAAATTCTCTTTGTTTATTTGGAGATGTCTTTATTTCTTCTTCACGTATTAGAGGGTAGTTCTGTTGGATATAGAATTCTTGATTGATAATCATTTTCTTTCAGCACTTTGAATATGCCACCTGTACTCCATGATTTGTGACAGAAAACAGCTATAAATCTTTTTTTATAATAATTTTTTATTATGTTATGTTAGTCACCATACAGTATATCCTTAGTTTTTGATGTAGTGTTCCATGATTCATTATTTGTGTATAACACCTGGTGCACCATGCAATACGTGCCCTCCTTAATACCCATCACTGGGCTAGCCTAGTCCCCCAACCCCCTCCCCTCTGAAGCCTTCAGTTTGTTTCCCAGAGTCCATAGTCTCTCGTGCTTCATTACCCCTTCTGTTTACCCCCCTTCATTCTTCCTTTCCTTCTCCTACCGATCTTCCTGCTATTTCTTATGTTCCATAAATGAGTGAAACCATATGATAATTGTCTTTCTCTGCTTGACTTATTTCAGTTAGCATAGTCTCCTCCAGTCCTGTCCATGTTGCTGCAAATGTTGGGTAATCCTTCTTTCTGATGGCTGAGTAATATTCATAGAAGCATTGTCCACAATAGCTAAATTGTGGGTGGAGCCGAGATGCCCTTTAACAGATAACTGGATTAAGAAGATGTGGTCCATATATACAAAGAAATCAGCTATAAGTCTTATTGGGAATCTCTTGTATGTGGAAACCACTTCTTTCTTGTTGCTTTTGACAATTTTATTATGATATGTCTCTTTGTAAATCATTTTCAGTTTGTACTCCTTGGAGTTTGTTGAGTTTCTTGGATGTATAGATTATTTCTTCATCAAATATTTCTTCAACTATTCTTTCTCCACCTTTCTCTTTCACTTCTTATTCTAGGACTCTCATTACATATATAATGCTACTCTTATGATATTCCTCAGCTCTCTGATGCTCAGTTTAATTTTCTTCATTCTTTTTTTCCTTATTAGTTCCTCAAACTGGTAATGTCAATTGGCCTATCTTTACATTTACTGATTATTTGTGTCTGCTCAAATCTACTGTTGAGCTACAATTCATAGCTTCTTAGTTATAGTCTATATTTGGGGAGATCTCATTCTTTGTTTATGTCTTAAGGCATGGTTTTCTTTAGTTCTTTTAACATATTAAAAATAGTTAATGTACAGTCATTGTCTAGGAAGTCTAACTTTTGGACTTCCTCAGCACAGTTGTTATTGATTTACATTTATTTATTTTATTTAGTTTTTATTTATTTACAGTTTTTTGTGTGTGTGCACAATACTTCTTTGTGTGTCTCATATTTATTATTGACATTTGGACATTTTGAACAATATTATGTGGAAATCCTGGAACTCATATTCTTCTCCCTCCTCATGATTTGTTATTTTGCTATTTGTCGTATTATTGCTTGTTTGATTAATAATTTTTCTGACATAATTCTGTAAAGTCTGATTCTTTTTTCCCCCTGTTTTCTCACTGAAATCTTTGCTCATTTAGCTTAGTGATCTCTCAATGATTGGATAGAGATTTTCTTCAATGTCTGTCATCAATAAGTTTCTTAGACTTGACCGAGATACTCTGTGTGAAGGTTGGAATATGCTTTCAACACTCAGCCAGACAGTCAACAACCCAGCTTTAGCTTTCACATTCTACTTGTACACAGCCTCAAGGATTGTCATAGATGAGAGGTTAGAACGTCTCAGGTCTTTCCTAAGCATGCACACAACCCCAGGCATGCAAAGAGCATATTTGTATTTGCCTATGCTCATCTGGATTACTAGGTATATGCCAGAGCTTTGGAAATCTCACTCCTTAGCTTTTCCTTTTAAGTATTCTGATTAACCTGTTATTTATCCCATTATCCATTGCCTCGGGAATTTGTGAATTTAAGCTATTGCCTCTGATTGCTTTTGACAAGCACCCCTGGAAAAAATATTTTTAACATTTGGTGAAGTCCAGGTCAAGTCAAACAAAACCCGCCTTGTGAATGTAATCTTACAGGGAACCACCAGACAAGTCTCATAAAGACAAATTCTCCAAGTATGGGGATTTGAAGAGGTCCAATCACTTTCTATCCCTCCTGGTGCTGCCAAGCTGCTGTTTTTTATTGCCATTGTGAGTATTTATTTTCAAGGCTATCACAAACTTCATAAGGGCAGATTGGGAATACTGCAAGCTCACTGTTTTTACTGATATTAATGTTTGTTTTGAATAACTACTCCCTAGATTGGCGTAAGCCCTTAGTAAATTTACAGAGTTCTGAGAAAGTTGATTCTCACAAATATCATCAGTTTTTCCCTGGTTTTTTTATGGAGAAGAGAGTTTTCAGATGTCCTTATTCTACTGTTTTTATTGATATCACTCTGATTTCTGTCTTTTGGTGGTTTAGACTATTTACATTTGAAGTAATTATTTATATGTTAGTTATTCCATTTTCCATGTTCTTTGTTTTCTGTTTCTTTCTCTGGTTCTTGTTTCTCTGTTTCTCTCTTCTTGCCTTCCTGTGAGTTATTTGAACATTTGTTAGGATTCTATCTTGATTTATTTATAGTACGTTTGAATATATCTCTTTGTATATAATTAATAGTTTTCTTAATGGTGTCTCTGAGTATTACAATATAGATATATAACTTATCTCAGCCTGTGGCATCAACATTTTACCACTTACAGGAAAGTGTGGAACCCTTACAGTTAAGTGCTTTTACCTTCACACTTTTAAATATCATCGTCCTGAATATCAAATGATATTATAATCTGTGATTCAATCATCAAATCAGATTTTTAAAACTCATGAGGAAATGAATACTCTCCTATGTAATCACGTTTCTACCCATTTTGTTTTTTCTTCGTTCCTGATGCTCTAAGACTTCTTCTTTTGTCATGTCCTTCTGTTTGAAGATCATCCTTAGCAAATCTTAATGGTAGGTTTGCCAGTAACTAACTCCCTTAGTTTTCCTTTACTGAGTACATCTTTATTTCTCCTTTATTTATGAAGGATAGTTTTGCTATATGTAAAATGCATTGTTGATAATTTTTTTTCTTGAGGATTTGAAAAATATTGTGCTTCCTTTTTAGGTTTTCTATGAGAAATTTGCTGTTACTTAAATTGGTGTTTCACTATAGGTAATGCATCATTTCTCTCTGGCTGCTTTTAAGACTTTTACTTTTTTTTCTTTAGTTGTTAGAAGTTTAATTATTATGTCTTGATATGGATTACTTTAGACTTATTCTAATCAGGCTTATTCTTATTAAACTTCTTGGATTTATAGATTTGTGGCTTTTGCCAAATTTGGGAAATTTCCAGCCATTTATTTCTCTTTATTCTTTTTGCCCTACTCTTCTTTTTCTCTCCTCTCCCTTTGGCGGGGGGATACCTAGAGAGTAATTCCATTTAAATGTTCTCTAGCAGGCGATCTGGGACCTGTCTTTGTCACTAGAATGGGAGAACTGCCCTCAGAAGTTGCTGCAGAAGATACTGTATCTGAGGACCAATATCAGTGCCAGTATCCCTGCGTGGCCCAAGGCTGCAGTTTTACCTGGTGAAGGCTTCTTTCTTACAGAGTTTTCTCTCCTGACACAACTATTTCTGCTGAGCAACTTCAGCTCATTGTCTACAGAACACATTTAACACCATTATTCTGATTATAATCAACAATATTCTGAATTGTGATACTTTTTGCATTATTCCTTTGAATTGCTATTTATCTCATTTATTTTAGTTCGATTTTTTTAATGTACATTTTATTTCAGCAACTGGAGTGTAAGATCTTTGAGGGTAATGTAGGCCTTTTGGTAAAACTCTATACAAAAAGTTCTCATGGGAGTCACTATCCAGGGATCTCATTAAATGGATATCCTCAGTCTTTAGTGCCTCACAAGACCTCAAGCACAGGTGTTACCCATGACATAGGATGATCAAGACAGTGATACAATCATTTTCAAATATTTATTTACAACAATTCCAACACTTGAAACTATCAGGTCACATTTCCAAAAATAATGACTAAATGTGGGTTAAATATTTTTGCATACCTGTCTCCTTCCTCTTTCACCCTGTTTTGTTTGTTTGTTGTTGTTCAGTTAATTGTCTTTTACAAGCATACAAAACAATCACTATTTAAGTCATTTGTGGCTCCTATATCTTCACTAGATATGACTTTGGTATTCAAAATATGTAAGAACACTCCCCAAATGAGGGTGGCTTTAGAAGGACTTGAATATGGGATGATGGGACAATTCTACAAAAAAGTACCTCGACTTATATCTGGGTGCATGTTTATTTTATCTTTCTTATAGATATTATGCAGCAGATATATGCCAGGCATTATGCTAGTGGTGTAGCCTGAGGCCTGAGCTTTCTAAGAGAACTCTTTTGGCCATAAACCAATTTCCAGTCTCCTCCACAATGACTACGTGTCATTGCAATCTGGAACTGCATTTTGTTGCTCTTTCTATGCCTTTGCAAATTTTGTCCCTTCCCTCTGAAATGTCTCCTGCTCTGCTTAAAATGCACTAACCTTTGAGGTCCAGTTCAGAGCCTCCATTAGCTACACGGCTGTGTGGCCCTGCAGTAACTGGCCCGGACTCTGGTGGGTGACCCGTGGCTGTGATTTCATCACCCGTGTGGCATTTAGCTCCAAATATCTCATGTTTCAGATATTTGGCTCCTTGAATCCTATCCTCATCCTCATCTCTCCAACCATTGCCACTCATAATCTGGGTCCAATTCTGGGGCCTGTGTAAATGTGTAGAATGGGACTTGAGTTCTGGCCCCTGAAGTTTATAATTACAGTAGTTACTTACCAACATTCTATGACCCAGCCTTCTTCCCCTCAGACACAGGCTGCTGGGAAAGAACAGAAAGAACAAAAAGATCCACTTCTTTGTTAGGGACACATGACTGATTGACAGAGCATCTCTGAAGACAAGGATTACAAAATGAGATTTACATCACAGCTGATGACAAACACAAAGCCACATTTATGTCAGCAGGTAGAAAAACATAAAAAAGATCAAGTTTTGAAGATTTTCAGACCCAAACAAGCCATATTCTTAGGAAGCAACATATAAAAGGCATGGAGAGAATGGAAGAACTCTCTAATAATCAGAAAAAATTAGGTAATATAAACTGGGGCACAATGTCTTATGAAAAACAAGGCAGGGTCAATTTCTGGGTTGGCTCACATCCTTGCACTCACCTAGAAGAGATGCCCATCAAAGCTACACCAAAGCTCACATCCTAGCCCTGTGACATACTAGCTTTGTGGTTCCAACTCTAGAGGAGGATACTTGATCAGTGTCCAAGACATCAACCACAAAGTGCTTGGTACCTGTTAAACAGTTAATGGAGCTGTTCCTCTATGCAAAACTCAGGAGAACATTCTGGCAGTTACTGTTTATTAATCAATGATGACATCTTAAAGTCTTGTGGTTCCATTGAGGCTTCTTTACCCTTTCTGCTAGAAGGGCTGTTTCTTCCTGAACCCTGAAGAAAAATGAAAAGAAAACTTATTGTTGTTGTTTGTAGGTGTGTAGTAAAAGGAAAAATTTCTCTTAAGAGAGGCGTTCAGACACCCCCCCTTGTCCGGGAAGTTCATCTCTTAGTCCAGAATGCGCTGAGTGGAACACGGGTAGGTGTTATATAATCATAAACAAGATATTTAATCCCCATTGGCTTCAGTCTTCTCACCAGTAAGGAGATTTGGATCAATTGAATAGTCTTCTGTTGCATGACTGTTATGAGGTAGCCCCTGGCTTATATTCTGGTGGGAAGGAGGATAGGAGCCCAGTGATGAAGAAAGACATGACCCCAATCTCCAGGATCACAACCAAGAAACAGGGTACCCTTTCTTTAGCTCTGAATCAAAATTCCCATTTCAGGGCAATAGCTGAGAGTCCATGTATAGGGATGATGCTACAGTGATTAAGATGTGTGCCCAACCCTCTGGTAACTTACTGGACCCAAAACTGCCACAGAGTGAGTCAGATGCAAAATAACCCTAAATGGGTTTCTTTAAACTTTATGACAGAGTTGTTAGCAAAGTCAGTTCAAGAAAGACAATCAATACTGTTTGCACACATTATTTTTTAAAAAGACATTTTTATTCCACAAATAACCCATGTTGAGTGCAGGATAATTTTCAGATACAGGTAAATAATAAGAAGAAAATGAAAATCACCGTATTACTGATACCTGAGAATCTGCTTCTGACCATGGCTCTGTCTCTCCACCTTCAGTTTCTTAAAAGTGGAATATGGACATCCATGCTGCTCTGCAACCTGCTTTGGAGTTAAATGCATTTCCCATAAAAATGAAGAAATCTCTACAGTGCCATTTTAATGAATGTAGAGTGATTCAGTCTGGAACTTTCTTGATTTGATTTTTCTAAAGAAAATATAATCACCATTTTTATACCTAAATATTTACATACATTCTTTTTTATTTAGAATAAATTTTTAGCAATTGGATTGCTAAATCAAGACACATTTATACACACTGACAAACTGATTAGTTCTTTAATCTACTTTATTGATAATAAGTGCTAATAAGGCATACCTTATTTTTTCATACTATATCGCCAATTTGCTCCCATGAGTTACGATTCTCACTTCAAATGACCCACTTGTACAAACTCACATTCATGACCTTGACCCATCTATATTATCCCACCACAAAAGTTGTAAAGTATATTTTCACACTAATTAGCATATAAATGTGGTAATCTTTTAAAAAAATACTATCTCTGGGGCGCCTGGGTGGCACAGCGGTTAAGCGTCTGCCTTCCGGCTCAGGGCGTGATCCCGGCATTAGGGGATCGAGCCCCACATCAGGCTCCTCTGCTGTGAGCCTGCTTCTTCCTCTCCCACGCCCCCCTGCTTGTGTTCCCTCTCTCGCTGGCTGTCTCTATCTCTGTCAAATAAATAAATAAAATCTTTAAAAAAAATACTATCTCAAGTTTTCATTACCTTCCTTGCAGTGTAACATGTATATGCCAACCTATGTGAACTATGATAACAGAGAGAAAAAACAGAGTGAAAGAGATGGGGAAGAAGGAAAAGAATATAAATTATGATATCTGCTACCATATTCTCTAAATTTTTAAAATCTTTAACAAAAAGCATTAGTTTTTTTTTTTTTAATCTTTAACACAAATCAGGGTCTATTTCTTCTCTGTTGTTCTCTGTTGTTCTCTATTTCTTCTCTGCTTTTTTTTTTTTTTAATCTTTAACACAAATCAGGGTCTATTTCTTCTCTGCTGTGTGTGGCCCAGTGGTGAAGACTCAGAGCCCAGGTGGGAAAGGCAAGGTTCTGGGTCTTGTTTCACACCGTAAAAGTTTGTGAACAAATTTGAACAGATCAATTAAGTTTCTCATCTGGAACCTGATGAAAATCTTGCCAGGCCCACCTCACAGAATGATATAACTCTACGAAAATTACCATTAAAGAGTTATGGTTAAGACCAACTGGCATCATTGTTTGGGTTTGATTATCCTCCAGAAATGATTAAGTTTTAAACATTTAATTAGTTTTTCTTTCAGTTATTTGAAAAGGTACTTTCACTAGGATGTTGAAACACAATTACATTTAATGTTTGGCTGTAAGCAGAGAGGTACAGGTCACGGCCTGTCCGCCCATATGCCCAGAGAATCATTGATCAGTTGTACCCAGAAAAAAGCCAAGACAGTGGAAAAATTATCACTTGGCTTAGTTAAGTCTGAAAATGTTCCATCACACACAAACACACTGAATGCATTAGGTTATTTTAAAGTCACAAATGATTCTAATTTTCCGTTTGTTTCATAGCTATCACTGTGGACTAAGGCCAATGGAACTATTTTGGTGAGTCTCTTACTGGACACATTTTTCCTCAAGTTGCTGATAGCAAAATTAACAAATTAGCAATCTGCTCTCCATCTCTTCGTGGAGCAGCCAATGACTAGGAGGAAAGGTCTGCATAACTGGGGAAGGACATAAGATGTGAAGGCAGGAGGAGATGCAGTTGGCAGCTACAAAATCACAGGCAGCAGGAAAGAGAAGGGCAGCAGGGATTGTTAGGTGCTGACCCTTACTTCAGCACTGCATTCTATGTCCATCTTGTCCAACCGTGTCCACCATTACCATTCACCATCATTTTACAGATAAGGAAATTAAGGCGTGGAGATGAGTCACTGTTAGAGGCTTACATGGTCAGTCAACAGAAGTTTAAATAGGGTTTTTGTACTTTTCTTATGCCAAATACTAAACTCCTTTCTCCAGGAGAATCTGGAGATCTTAAAATCATGAAGCTCATTACCAGCCTATATCTAGGCTGGTATAGCTAGGTAGAGCTGGGGCTGTTTCAAAATATAGATATTACTATTACTGCTACCAATAATAAACATTTACTCAGCACTGATTATGTGTCAGGCACTAGTGTAGGCACTTGATATGCTGCTTCAGTTAAGATGGGGTAGGTTATACTGTAATAATGAGACATCATCATAATTTTCAGTGATGGAAAGCAACAAAGGCTTATTTCTCACTCATACTCTGTGTTCATTTTGGATTGGGCAGGGACTGAAATCTATGTTATTTTTACTGCTTGGTGGAGGCTGGGGAAGAGCATATCAAATCACATACTACCTCAAAGCATTCATCTAAAAGTGACAGATGACCACACATCATGGGCTAAAGCACAATCACACAGCCAGGCCTAGTGTCAAGGGGAGCAAGCTGTGCCTGGCAGGCAGGATCAGAAATACCAGGGGGCAGCAGCAATGACCTTTGTGCATTATGTCTATTAACTCCCAAACAGCTATTCTACAGAGAGGAAAGGAAATGAGGCTCTGAAAGCTGTCGTAGGTCACACGGGCTAGAGAGGTAGAGCTTGGCCTTCACTCAGTTTGAACTCTTCACCATCACACATTTCTATCTCTAGCTACAGCTGACTGAGTACAAACCATGTACAAGATACTGCACTCAACACTTGCATAATTTATATCCATTACTACTCCCAGTCCTGCAGGTTTTATTCATCCCATTTCACCAGTGAGGACCATGAATCTCACCATGAGGACAATGAAGATAGTAATATTCCACATTCAAAACAGTAGTTGGAAATTAAACCTTAGCTTGCCTGACCCCAAAGCTTATGTTCTTTGGCTTTACTTTGTGAAATCCCTGGGAGTCTTAGTACAGCTCTGGATTTAATAAATATGAATTAAATGCCTACACTGCACTAGATACATGAAATTCAAACATCTCTCATGTTGCCTTCTGGTTGGCAATGACATTTGAGAGCAGCAGACTCTCTAAAATGATATACTTGCAAAGTTCTTTCCATTTACCCTTGATGGAATTTCAAAGCATAATGGGCTCTCCATTTCCTTTTGATTTTGTTTTAAATGAAAAAAAAAGATTCTTTTTTTTAACTTTTAAAAGAGATTTTAAAAACATTATTCCCATCCTACTTTGAAGAAACAAAGTTGAGTAATATAAAATATTAATAATAACCTGGAAAAACTGAAAAAAAAGCCATGTAAAGGAAATTATTGTCTTGGGTATAGAGCAATAACTCATATAAATATGTGCACAATATAAATAATATTCGAAACCTACTTTTTCATTTTCTGTGTGTGTCATATATGGAAGTCTGTTGCTGGTAACTGCAACTGCAATTTTTCCAAACTCTAAGATCTTAGACAATGACATTGGGAAAAATTACATAGCTGTGTGTAATTAACTTTGAGAAACAAGCAGAGAAAGACAATTATCATATGGTTTCATTCATTTGTGGAACATAAGGAATAGCAGGGAGATCGGTAAAAGAAGGAAGAGAAGAATGAAAGGGGGTAAACAGAGGGGGAAATGAATCACAAGAGACTATAGACTCTGGGAAATAAACTGAGGGTGTCAGAGGGCAGGGGGTTGGGGTGATGGGATAGGCCGGTGATGGGTATTAAGGAAGGCACGTATTGCATGGAGCACTGGGTGTTATACACAAGTAACGAATCATGGAACATTACATCAAAAACTAAAGATGTACTGTATGGTCACTAACATAACATAATAAATATTAAAAAAGAAAAAACTAATTAATTATTAAAAATAGATTATTTGGGGGGTACCTGGGTGGCTCAGTTGGTTAAGTGTCTGACTTCAGCTGGGGTCATGATCTCAGGGTCCTGGGATCGAGCCCCACCTGGGGTTCCCCGCTTAGTGGGAAGTCTGCTTGTCTCTCTCCCTCTGCCCCTCCCCCTGCTTGAGTGCAGACACACACACTCTCTCTTTCGCAAATAAATAAAATCTTAAAAAAACATAAAAAATATAGATTATTTTTTAGTAATATAGATCTCATTTTCAAGAAAGAATATAATATTAAAAAAAACTTAAAATGAAAGAGAGACTAGACACTAGATAATCATAAGCCCACAAAACACTCTGGATTAGAAAAAAGGAAGACACATCTTTTACAAAACACCTTACTCCTGTCTTTCAGAATACTGACATAATGCATTGCTCTTGTTAGAATAAGACCCTCTACTGCCACCTGCCAGAGAATTGCTATAAAATACGTGCAAGTCTATGACCGTTACTATGTGTATTGTGCCCCTAAAGATGTGCACTAAACTGCATACCCACCCTACCTGGATGGCCTGATGGTGCTCACTGAGGAGTTCTTTGGCCGGCTCTCCATTTTGCCCAGGTTGGGTTCTCTTTGCATCTTACTATTCTAAGTCACATAGAAACAGCTTTGTTGTCTTGATGCAATGGTAAGGAATAAAAATAGTTTATCAGCCTCTCCCATAAGAAAAAGCATAACCATGTAAAAACATAGAGACTTCTTATCTTTTTTTCTATGTAGGAAGAGAATGATTTAGAATCTGCAGATGACTTATATTTTGTAGATCTGTGTCACCCCAGCACTGCCACTTTTACCAGGTGAATGTCCATAAGTCACTCTAACTCTGAGCATTCAGTATCCCCAGATTGTGCACTTCATACCAGAACACTGATTCTGAGAACTTGGAAGCATTTGAAGAGCTGGGATACACTACACACTATATATACACCCACAGTAGTTGCCACACCAACAAGCTCTCTTCTGAGTGCTAATTACCTATTCATCAGACTTTTTTGAGCACCTGTTACCAAACCAGGTTCTATGCCAGATTTTGCAGTTTAAGAATGAAGAAAACCTTACCTGTAGAGTTGACCTGTATTTGTTTGCCAGATCAAGAGTTATCTGAGAGTAAAGACCTTATGACAAGCTTTTCTCTGCAACACTACCCTTGTACCTGGAACAGCTCCAAGATCGTCAGATGTGTAAAATGAGATATTTTTGAAGTTAAGGAATTTTAAGAATAAATCTGTGCATGTGGCCCAGTGTATTCTTCATGCTAGATTGTTTGTGGAACTGGATAGCTAAACTGAAGTCCATCTTAAATAGTATCTGAAACAAAGATAGAAAACAAAGGCTTATCTTAACCCAAGAGTCTGTCAAGTTTTAAAGTAATGTGTTTGATAACAAATCAGATAAAGAGCTGGTATCCAAGATCTATAAAGAATTTATCAAACTCAACACCCCAAAACAAATAATCTAGTCAAGAAGTGGGTAGAAGACATGAATAGACATTTCTCCAAAGAGGACATACAAATGGCCAACAGACACATGAAAAAATGCTCAACATCACTCGGCATCAGGGAAATACAAACCAAAACCACAATGAGATACCACCTCATACCAGTCAGAATGGCTAAAATTAACAAGTCAGGAAACAACAAATGTTGGTGAGGATGTGGAGAAAGGGGGACCCTCCTACACTGTTCATGGGAATGCAAACTAGTGCAGCCACTCTGGAAAACAGTATGGAGGTTCCTTAAGATGTTAAAAATAAAGCTACCCTATGACCCAGCAATTGCACTACTAGATATTTACCCCAAAGATGCAAATGCAGTGATCTTAAGGGGTACCTGCATCCCAATGTTTATAACAGTAATGTCCACAATAGCCAAACTGTGGAAAGAGCTGAGATGTCCTTCAACAGAAGAATCGATAAAGAAGACGTGGTATACATATACCATGGAATATTACTCAGCCATCAGAAAGGATGAAACCTTACCATTTACATTGATGTGGATGGAACTGGAGGGTATTATGCTGAGCAAAATAAGTCAATTAGAGAAATATAATTTTCACATGGTTTCACTCATAGGAGGAATATAAGAAGCAGCACAGAGGATCATAGGGGAAGGGGTGGAAAAATGGAATGGGAAGAAATCAGAGAAGGAGACAAACCATGAGAGGCTCTTAACAATGGGAAAGAAACTGAGGGTTGCTGGAAGAGAGGTGGGTGAGGGGATGGGGTAACTGTGTGATGGGCATTAAGGAGGGCACATGGTGTGATGAGCACTGGGTGTTATATGCAACTGATGAATTACTGAACTCTACATCTGAAACTAATGATTTTTTATATTTTGGCTAATTGAATTTAAATTAAAAAGAGAAAAAATAAAGCAATGTGTTTGGGAGAAATTAGGTAATAATATGTTGATCGATGTGAATGGACAACAGTGATATTAGTAGCTAAAGTGTATTGAATGATTCCTACATGTCAGCCTTACAGGTCCAGTTTCACTAGAAGTAAGTCAGGGTCAATTGAATATATGATTACCCTTGAGACTAGAATATGTTGTATATGTTGATTTTAGCTGAGTACTTGATAAATGAATCTGTATCTTGATGGACCAATTAATGCTGTGGGTGGGAAAGCAAATCCTTAATTATATCTTTAATGAGTATTTACCAGATCTGTGTCAGATTGAAAGAGGATCCTTAATGGTGGGTCACCATTACGTATTGGTTAGTACTTTTACCATAAGCTCAAGTGAAGACATATTTGCTGCTGTCACAGCTGTAGAAGATAGAATCACAGTGAAAAAAATAAAAAAACCCAACATTGATAAACAAAAATGATGAGCTACAGAAATATGAAATGTAATTTTTTTGAAAAAGTGATAGTCTGTATTACAGAAAGTCACTTGCAAAGTACAAAGGACTCCTGACTTGATGATGACTCATTTGAGGAAGGAATGGGATTTTAGACAAGTGACACTTCACGGAACAACTCCTGTGACAAGGTTGTCAAAATAGTGACAATGATTGAAATAAAAGGTTTCAAAAGTTCTGCTTTCTGTGTAGACATTACTATAGCTAGAATTATTTTTTTTCATTCTAAAATACATCTATTGAAAACATTCTCATCAAAATATACATTGTAATATATCTCCAGTGGATTTGGAAAATTAAAAGTATCTTATTAATGTTTTTAAAAGTATCTTATTAATATTTTAAAATAAAAAATTCTAGAGAATATTAGAATACTTTTTCTCCTCTTCATATTCATCATTGTTGGAAAACTTGTAACATTTTTTTGTATACACACTTTAAAAATGATTTCTATTGGCTCTATTAACTTTGACAAAATGGGAAAAGATCATAAATTCCTTTCATAAAGAAAAAACTGGAATTGAGATATAGTCATGATAACTCATTCAGGAATCTCATATAAGCATCTTTAGGTGAATCATTTTGGTGGTAGTATGGCAGCTTATTTCAAGAATGACAAAGAGAATAAAAGGTAACAGGAAATCTGAAAATCATCTTATATACAGAAACCTAGAATATTTATCCTAGGAATCATACATAATAAAAGTCTTCAACTATGTAAAAACATATTCTGTAATGAAGTGATCTCCGTGTTCTATGTATCTGCAAATGCCAGAACTAGGATCAAGAAGAGGAAGACTCAAGAAGAATGACCAAGACCAATCATAAGAAATGAATGTATAACAAGAAAAACTTTTTCAGAATGAATTAGACTGCCTCTCAGTGTAGCTTTCTCTACCAGATATGCTCTGCAGGAATTTTTGTGTTTTAGGAGAATCTGTGGGTTAATTCACAAGGTCCTTTCCAATTATAAGGTTGTCCTTCCCCATGACCGTGACTTCTGATGCTGGATTATTGTCCAGACTCAGTTCTCCTATGAGAACCACTTTTTGCCTGAATTCCAAAATGCTTTCTTTACAAAGTTAATTTGGCTGTTTTGAAATGTTTGAACAAATTCTGTATTCCTTGCTCTCAAGGCAACTTCTGGAATGTATAAATGACTTGAGACTTCCAGCAATGTTTTAGATTCAGTTTCCCTTAATGTATATAGATATACCTATCTGGGTAACAGTAGATTAATTTGTGGGAAATAGCTAGTTTTGGGAATGGTGGTTGCATAAAGAACAAAGTGCTTCTGGTATTAGTATACTTGTTTCTTCCCATGAGAAAATACATTTGCTATAAATTTGAGGGAAGTCAAGCCACCATAACTTCTTTACCTGGTTTTTCAGGGTTTGTTTGTTTGTTTTTTAGTATAGTTGACACACAATGTTACCTTAGTTTCAGGTGTACAGCATAGTGATTCAACGAGCTTATACATTAAGCTATGTTCACCATAAATGTAGCTATCATTTGTCACCATATATCACTATTCCAATATTGTTGATTATATTCCTTATGTTGTACCTTTTATTCTCGTGACTTATTCATTGCTTAACTGGGAGCCAGTATCTCCCACTCCTCTTTACCCATTTTTCCCATTCCCCCACCTTCCTCTTCTCTGGAAACCATCAGTTTGTTCTCTATTTATAGGTCTGAATCTGCTTCCTGTTTGTTGTTTATTCATCTGTTTTATTATTTATATTCCACATATAAGTGAAATCATATGATATTTGTCTTTCTCAGTCTGACTTATTTCACTTAGCGTAATACTTTCTAGGTCCATCCATGTTGTCTCAAATGACATGATCTCATCCTTTTTAATGACTGTGTATCCCTGATGAACATAGATGCAAAAACCCTCAAAAATATTATCAAACCACATTACATTAAAAGGAATCATTCACTATGAACAGATGGAATTTATCCCAGGGATGCAAGAATGGTTCAATATTTGCACATCAATTAATGTGATACACCACATCAACAAAATGAAGGATAAAAATTATATGATTATCTCCATAGATGCATAAAAAGAATTTGATAAAATTTAACATCCATTCATGATAAAAAAATAATCTTAACAAAGTGGGTTTAGAGGGAACAAACGTTAACGTAATAAAGGCATAATATGAAAATCCCACAGCTAACATCATATTCAATTGTGAAAAACTGAGAGCTTTTCCTCTAAGATCAGGGAAAACACAAAGAGGCAAGAGTGGACCCTCTTGAAACATTTATTCAACAAAGTACTGGAAGTTCTAGCCACAGGAATCAGATGAGGAAAAAAAAAGTTAAACTGTCACTATCTGCAGATAACATAATGCTATACATAGAAAACTCTAAAGACACTACCAAAAAAACTACTAGAAGTAATAAATGAATTCACTAAAGTTGCAGGATACAAAATAAATGCCCAGAAATTTGTAACTGTTCTGTACAGTAATAATAAAGTAGCAGAAAGAGAAATTAAGAAAACAATCCCATTTGCAATTGCACAAAAAAGAATAAAATACCCAGAAATAAACTTAACCAAAAAGGTGAAAGACCTGTACTCTTAAAACTAAAAACACTGATGAAAGAAATTAAAGATGACACAAACAAATGGAAAGATAGTCCATGTTAAAATGTCCATACTACTCAAAACAATCTATAGATTCAATGTAATTCTTATTAAAATAACAATAGCACTTTTCACAAATCTAGAACAAATAATACTAAAATTTACAAGGAATTACAAAAAACCCCAAATAGTAAAAGCAATCTTGAGAAGGAAGAACAATCTGGAGGTATCACAATTCTAGATTTTAAGATATACTACAAAGTTGCAGTAATCAAAACAGCATGATATGAGCACAAAAATAGACACATGCATCAATAGAACAAAATAGACAGCCCAGAAATAAAGTTACATGATCAATTAATGTATGGCAAAGGAGGTGAGAGTACACAATGGGGAAAAGACAGACTCTTCAATAACTAGTGCTGGGAAAACTGGACAGCTCTATGTAAAAGAATGAGATTGGACCACTTGTTTTTCAGGTTTGAACTACTCAGTTTTTGACCATCATTTTTATTTAGGCAAAAATAATTTCAAGAACAACCCTGGAGGTATCTCAAAAAATAGGCTTTATTTAGAGTCAAGTTCACGTAACAGGCTCAGAGAACAATAGTGTCCTAGTGGTAAACAGAATTTGAGAACAGAGTTGAGAGAATTTTCCCAGAAATTATATGTTATAGGACCTACAAAATATAAACAGATAGTTATTAAAATATTAGTACAAAATGGCTGGCTGAGAATTGGCCTAATAAGCCATATTGATCCCTGAAAATCTTATGGCCTGAATCTCCCCCAAGCAAGGAGGAAATTAGTAACCCTAGACCTCAAAGGAGGGAGAACTTCTCCTTTTAACCAGGGGGATAAGAAGTTGCTTTATCAAAGATGAGACATTGGTTCTGGTCTTAAAAGCATATAAAGAATTTGGAATATAAAAGTGGGAAAATCTACCAAATACAAAGAAAATATGAAAGTAAAGTATTTTCAAGTATAGAAAGAGCTACCTCAGGAAAACATCACAAATTAAAAAAAATCAACTGTGATATGCTGTTGCACTTGACAACTGGTTTAAATAGAAATTGGGTAGCAAGTATTGCCAGTGGTCTTTTTCTGTATTCCTATTTGGATCTGGGATAATTTTCCAGATTTTTATGACCCATATGACATAGGCTTTAAGAGTATACACTTCCTTTTGGACCAGGCATTTCTGTATTCAGGCCTCTGTGCCTCTTTTCCTCTCTGTGTCACTTGCCCTCTACCTACATGCTCTAGGCTTCTTTGCAGGTCCAGGGCAGTTCTGTTACAGACAGAGAGTTATTCATCAGCTCTATCCATGCATTCATGACTTCTGTGTGGTGCTAGTCAGCTTTCCTGTGGGAACAGGCAACCATAAAATCTCAGCAGCTCACACCAACAGTTGTTCTCCATTTGCATTACAAAATGTCTGAATGTTGGCTGTGGGTCTGAACCACATATCTCCTTTGCTCCAGGATCTAGGCTGAAGGAGCTGACCCCTCCTAGGAAATGCCATGCTCATGAGAGAGAGAAATCTCTGTTTGGACCTGACACACAGTCACTTCTCTTCTTATTTTATCAGCCTAACCTAGCAACCATAAAGCAGGCAAATGTTGCCCACTTGTAAGGAGATGCTGACCTTAACATGCCAACAGGGCAGAGAGTAGCATATGGGAGTGATAACTCAGTCTACCACAAACCTTAAGCCATATTCCCTGCTAAACAAATCTTAACCCAGTATCATTTTGAAAAATGTGGCTGAATTTCTTGGAATCCTAATTCTTCTGATCTTGCCATTCTCTTGCCAGGTTCATGTCAAGGGGATTGACCCTCTGAACCTAAACTCAATGACTATAGCCCCTCCTCCACAGTCTCTCTCTTCTGGCAGGCATCCCTAGTGCAGACTTCTTGCATAGAGTACTGAGCCTTTCAAACATCCTTAATTGCTTATCCCATGACCTAGCTGCTCATAGGTAAATACTATTTTGTGGTGCCAGATCTTCCCCCATCTTAGCACTCCACCACAGTGTTGGTGTACCATGTATTGACATATCTCTGTATGGATGCACTATTCAGCAGATTGGACTCCCTCCAGCAGTGAGCTGCTCTTGCATACCTCATACCTCATACCTCATACCTCATACCTCATACCTGCCCCCTCTCAGCTACTGGCCAACCTGCCTCATCCTCCAGAGGCAACTGGGCCATGACAGCTGAATAATGAAAAATAACATTTCACTCTGCTTCTAGACTTTCTGACTACTAATTTTCTGTAGCAGATTTGAATTTTCATCCACATCCTTAGGTGTGTATAAAATAAAACTTGTGGATGTCTTTTGTCACATTTCTGGTGCTATATGTAGGAGTAGAATTGTCAAATCATAGGGTGTACTTTTGTTATAAATTGGCATTTACTGGAAAATAATCTTCCAAAGAGATGGTGCCAATTTATACTTGTACCAGCAATATAATGCAGTTCCTGACATTCTTTAAATTTTAGCCATCATGATAGATATGTAGTATTATCTCTTGGTGGTTTGAATTTGCATTTCCCTGATGACTAACGATGTTGAGCAACTTTTGTTATAAACATTGATCATTGAATATGCTTCTTTTGTGAAGTGCTTACTTCAAGTGTTTTTTCAATTTTTTAATTGAGTCTTTTTCTTACTGATCTGTAGAAGCACATTATGTAATCTAGATAAGGGCTTTTGTCTATTACATGCCCTTAAATATTCTCTCCCACTCTGTGACCTACATTTCTATTATTTTAATGCTGTATTTCAGTAAGTACATATTCATAAAATTTTAATGTAGTCTGAATTATCCATCTTTTTAATGTTTAGAGCTTTTTGTACAGTGTTTAAGAATTTTTTTATAAACCCATGTCATTAACATACTCAATTAGAATATATTTTAAAATGCTTATTGTTTATCTTTCATACTTATATTAAAAATCCACATGGGCCTTGTTGTGTGTGTGTATGTGTGTGTAAGATGCTACAAGGGTCAACTTTCATTTTTTTTCCACACATATCTCCAACTGACTTACCACTATTATTAAGATGATTATTCTTTCTGCATTTCTATACACTAGTAACAATTACTACTATAAAGAGAAATTAAGAAAACAATCCCATTTACAATTGCATCAAAAAGAAACAAATACTAGAAAAAAGTTTAATCAAGGGAGTGAAAGACCTGTACACTGAAAACTGTAAGATATTGATGAAAGAAATGGAAGAAGACACGAGCAGATGAAAGATATTCTATGCTCATGGATTGGAAGAGTTAATATTATTGCAGGTCCATACTGCCCCCAAAAATCTACAAGTTCAATGCATTCCTTATAAAAGTTCCAGTGGCACTTTTTACAGAAATAGAACAAAAAATCCTATAATTTGTATGGAACCACAAAAGACCCTGACTAGCCAAAGCAATTTTGAGAAAGAACAAAGATGGAGGCATCATGCCCCCTAATTTTAAATTATATTGCAAAGCTATAACAATCAAAATAGTAAGGTATTGGCATAAAACAGACACATAGATCAATAGAACAAAATAGAAAGCCCAGAAATAAACTCACAGGTCTATGATCAATTAATTTATGACAAAGTGGTGAAGAATATACAGTGAAGAAAAGACAGTCTCTTCAATAAATGGTTTTGGGAAAATTGGACAGCCACATGCAAAAGAATGAAACTGGACCACTATCTTACATCATGCATACAAATTAACTCAAAATGGATTAAAGACTTGAACATAAGACCTGAAACCATAAAATTCTTTCTTTCTTTCTTTCTTTCTTTCTTTCTTTCTTTCTTTCTTTCTTTCTTTCTTTCTTTCTTTCTCTCTCTCTCTCTCTCTCTCTCTCTCTCTCTCTCTCTCTCTCTCTCTCTCTCTCTCTCTCTCTCTCTCTCTCTCTCTCTCTCTCTCTCTCTCTCTTTCTTTCTTTCTTTCTCTTTTGCTTTCTTTCTTTCTCTCTTTCTCTTTCTTTCTTTTTAATTTAAATTCAATTAATTAACATACAATGTATTATTGGTTTCAGAGGTACAGGTCTGTGATTCATCAGTCTTATATAATACTCAATGCCCTCCTTAATGTCCATCACCCAGTTACCCCATCCCTCCACTCCCCTTCCCTTCAGCAACCCTCAGTTTGTTTCCTATGATTAAGAACATAAGAAGTAGGAAGATCAGTAGGAGAAGAAAGGGAAGAAGAAAGGGGGGGTAAACAGAAGGGGGAATGAACCATGAGAGACTACGGACTCTGGGAAATAAACTGAGGGCTTCAGAGGGGAGGGAGGTGGGGGAATGGGATAGGCTGGTGATGGGTAGTAAGGAGGGCACGTATTGCATGGTGCACTGGGTGTTATACGCAACTAACATAATATAATAAAAAATTATTATTAAAAAAAAAAGAGTTTCTTGGGGCGCCTGGGTCGTGCAGTTGTTAAGCGTCTGCCTTCAGCTCAGGGCGTGATCCCAGCGTTATGGGATCGAGCCCCACATCAGGCGCCTCTACTATGAGCCTGCTTCTTCCTCTCCCACTCCCCCTGCTTGTGTTCCCTCTCTCGCTGGCTGTCTCTATCTCTGTCAAATAAATAAATAAATAATCTTTAAGAAAAAAAAAGAGTTTCTTATGGTTTGTCTTCCTCTCTGGTTTTGTTATTTATTTATTTATTTATTTATTTATTTATTTATTTATTTACTTACTTACTTAGTTACTTACTTACCTATTTTTCCCCCTTTCCCCTATCTGAAACCATAAAATTCTTAAAAGAAAATATAGGCAATAACCTTCTTGACATTGATCTTGATGAGTTTTTGGATCTGACTCCAAAAGCAAAGACACAAAAAGCAAAAATAAACAAGTTGGATTACATCAAATTAGAATGCTTCTGCACAGCATAGGATATCATCAAGATGAAAAGGTAACCCACTAAATTGGAGAAAATATTTGCAAATCATATATCTGATAGGGGGTTAGCATCCAAAATATATAAATAACTCACACAACTCAATAGGAAACAAACAACAATAAAAACAAATCCCAAGACAAAAAACAAATAAACAAAAAACCAAAAAACCCTGACAATTAAATTTAGAAATGGGCAGAGGATCTGAATAGATATTTTTTCCAAAGAAGACATACAGATGGACAACAGGCACATGGAAAGATGCTCATTACTAATCATCAGAGAAATGCAAATCAAAACCACAAGATATCATCTCCTACCTGTTAGAATGGCTATTATAAAAAATATAAGAAAGGACATTCATTGTCTTTCATGACATGATAGTTTTGAAGACTGGTAAGTCACGTGTTTAGTAAAGTGTTCCTCAACCTGCATTTGTCATATTTTTATTTCATTAGATTTGGGTTATTAGTTTTGGGAAAGAATTCCTCAGAAGTTAAGTTCTCTCCTCATTACATCATATCAAGAATATGTGATATTGGGATGCCTGGGCGGCTCAGTTGGTTAAGCATCTGCCTTCAACTCAGGTCATGATCCCAGGGTCCTGGGATTGAGCCCCACATCGGGCTCCTTGCTCAGCAGGGAGTCTGCTTCCCCTCTGCCTGCCTCTCTCTCTCTCTAAAAAGAATATATGATATCAACATGGCCTACATACAACTGCTGATGTTGACCTTGATAATTTGGTTAGGCAGCTTTCACTAGGTTTCTCCACTATAAAAATATTCTTTCTCCCCTTTCAATACTCCATTCTTTGGACAGGAATCACTAAGACCAGTCCACACTCAAGGTGGAGGATAGGAATGGACATTAAGTTCCACTTCCTGGAGAAGGTAATGACTATTTATAATATTTGGAATACTTTTGTAAAGATTTCTCTTTTCCCTTATTTACTTATTTATTTAATAATTTATAACAGAGTAGACTAATGTATATTTATTTTATACACTGGGTTGTAATCCAATGCTGTGCTATTTTGTTTGTTTGTTTTAGATTGGCATTTGTGTCTCTTTGATATATCTCCATCCTTTTGTTTTTTTTAAATCATTTCCTTGATTTTTGCCACTACAAGATACTCCATGCAATCCTTATATCTTTAATGGTTGTCTCTTGCCTCAGTGCCGTGAATAGCACTTGAATATCAATGGTAATAATGGGCTTTTATTCTAACTTCAGAGAAGTCTCTTAATATATTTTCATATTCAATATGAAATTGCTTGTATCTGATTAAGAAGATTTTCTCTATTTCAGGACATCTGGGTGGCTCAGTCAGTTAAGCATCTGCTTTTTGCTCAGGTCATGATCTCAGAGTCCTGGAATCAAGCCCCACATTGGGCTCTCTGCTGAGCATTTTTTTTCCCTCTCCCTCAGCTGCTCCCCCTGCTTGTGCTCTCTCTATGTCAAATAAATAAATAAATAAATACTTTTTTGAAAAAAAAATTTCTCTATCTCCATTTTTTGATAGTTTTTTAAAATCATGACTAGATAGTTCAAATTTTAGAAACAATGTGAAAAATTTTCTCTTAACATGTATAATTATGTTAATTTATTTTCAATCATTATACCAACCTTGATTTCCTAAAGGAACTCAATTTGGTCATGATATATTTTTCTTTGTGTATGTATCACTAGATTCTGTTTGCTAATTCCTTTAGTTTGACTTATTTTTAAATTGTGTTCAAGAGAAATATTTTTTTCTTTCAAGAGTTCAGAGTCACTTTTAAAAAACTAAAGAGTAATTTTCCTTTTCTTTAATGTTCACTTTGGTTTTGTGCCAAGATGATCTTTCTCTCACAGAATTAATTGGCAAGGGTTTTTCTCTTTTTATATTCTCTAGAACTTTACATGTATTCTCCCTCAAATGTTTGGTAAAATGTATCAGTGATTAAATTTGGATCTGGAGTTTCTTCATAACAAAGTGTTTAATTACAGATTCAATTTCCTTAATAATTATAAGGTTGTGAAGATTTTATATTTCTTTTTTGATTGGCTTTAATAAATCATATTTTCCAAGAATAGGTCTATTTTTCAAATTTTTGACATAAAGTTATTCATAATATTTGCTAGTTATCTATTTTATACCTGTGTATAGGAAAAAAAACTGTGAAGCTATCCCTTTTATTCCTAATATTTGTTACTTGTGCTTTCTCTCATATGTATATAATATATATAACATACATACAATGTACTTTATATGTAATTACATATTTATATATTTAATAATATATGAATATATAATTACATGTAATTTTATACTCATAACTATAATATAATTATACTTATATAAACATATATAAAATGTATGCTTAATTACATTTTATTTTTAATTATATATTTATATAATTTTATATATGAGTACATATAGAGAAAGAGAGAAGGAAAGAAAAATGAAAGAGAAAATAGTATAATAAATTACTATTAACTCATCACCCAGTTTCAAAAATTATAAACTCACACTCAAATGTTTTTTCTGAAATCCCATAAATCCTCTTAACATGAACACACATGCAAAATTATTTTCAAATAAACTGCAGAAAACTTTGGCCACTTAGTTGATTATATTTCCTTATAATTTAAATACTATTTACAAGTGTCTTTATAAGAATAGACTTTTTCTATTGGATTATTTTCTTTTTCATGCTAACTTGTAGCCTGTTAGGTTCAAAAATAGATGTATTTTTTTTACATTGGCCTCCATGAACAGCCTATCTAAAATAACATCTCCTGGGGCACTGGGTGGCTCAGTCGTTATGTGTCTGCCTTCAGCTCAGGGCGTGATTCCCGCCTTCTGGGATCCAGCCCTGCATCAGGCTCCCTGCTGGGTGGGAAGCCTGCTTCTCCCTCCCCCACTCTCCCCCCCCCACTTGTGTTCCCTCTCTCATTGCCTCTCTCTCTGTCAAATAAATAAATCAAATCTTAAAAAAAAATAAAATAAAATAACATCTCCTATCAAGCTTCGTATCCCCTTACTTGTTTTATTTCTCTCTATGGCACTTGCTAAAATCTGAGGTTTATTAATACATCTATTCATGTACTTATTGTTGTCTGTCTTCCCAATGAAAGAAGGCTATTGTCTGATTTGTTTTCCAACAGTTTTCCCAGTGGCCAGAGCAGCAGCTTGTACATAACAGGCATTCAATAAGGGTTTGTTGGATAAACTAATTTATTTGTACTAGATTGATATATATTCAGGAAATACTAAGGCCTTGTCACTTACTTCACATATCTCTAATGTTTGTAAGTTTATGATGCCTTTTGTTGTACAGGTGTGTTTAATTTTAATGCTGTCAAACTAATAAAAGTTTTCTTTTATGATTGTCTACTTAAATGTCTGTCCCTATCCTGAGAATATTAAAAAATCATTCTATATGTTCTTGTAAGGATGTATTTAATATTGCATTTCATAGATTTTTCTATCTGAAACATTTTTATAAATGGTGTCTGTCAGAAATCTACATTTTTTCCCTGAATGGATAATCTTATCAATTTTTTTCAATAATTTACCTTTTAGCTGCTGATCTGCAATGTCATTTCTTCACATTGGAGGCTTTTCTTTTAGTCTATTTTTTGTCTCTGTGCCATTGCCACACTGTTTTAATTTCTGTAGCTTCATTATAGGTTTTGATAGGTTTTAGCTAGTCAGTGCCCATACACTTTGGTTCCTGTGTCAGGGGTCCCCCCTCACAGTTACTGTTTATTACAGCAGAAGGGTACAGATTAGAATCATCAAAACAAAAGGTATGTACAACAGAGTCCAGCAGCAGCTAGGCATGAGCTTCCAGTTGTGAATTCCCAGTGGAGTTACATAGACATCACTTAGTTCTCCCTTAAACAACAGAAAACACTTATATGTAATAAAATGTGCACAGTAATGTCTGCTGGGAAACTTTACATAAGCCTTGCTGTCAAGGGTTTTTATTGATGTCAGTGACATAGACATGAACCACCCAGATGATCAACCTTAACTGCTCAATCTCCAGTGGCCCCACCCATCAGAAGTCAAAGTGATGTGACTCATTTTGGGCCATGAGCCAACATGGCCCAAAGCTCCAGACATGCAAAAACAGATGTTCACCATGAATCACAGTGTTAGCAGGTACCATCTGGTACCCTAGGTATACAAAGACATATCAGGCAGCATATTCCAAGAGCTCAGAAGTTATCTCCAGGAGTTCATCAAGGGTTAGTCTTGAAGACCTTTGGAACATGCATGGTATGGGTATTCAGGCTGCCAAGTTAACCCTTCATGGCAATTCTTATTTAAAACTATTTTAATTTTTCTTGACCCTATGCTCATTCGTATGAATTTTAGATTTGTCCCATTGAGTTCAATGAAATATCCTGTTGGTATTTATATTTGAATTACGTTGTATTTAATGATTAAATATTTTTGTGGTATTTAGATCTCTGAAGCAAAAAATTTGTCTTCCTGTTTATTTTGATTTCTTTCTGTCATTGAAAGAAAATACTATATATTCTCCAAAAAAGTGTACCATATATATGTTACATTTATTTTCAGGTATATCACTTTCTTGCGGGTGTAATAAATTATATGCTATGGGTTCTTTTTATTTAAGATATTTTCCTCCCTCCTTATAAGTGAGCTTGGTATGTAATGCTTTGTTTTTATATTTCTGTATTTTTCTATTCCTTTTTATTTCATTTCTACTCTCTGGAACAGATGATATAAGACTAGAAGTATCTATTTATTAAATATAACTTATTAGCAACATAATTTTGGTATTTTTTTTAATTCATTTTTAAGTACTGATTCAATTAACTTAATTTAGTAGGTTTATTAAAGTATTCTACCTTATGTAATTATTTAAGATATTTTTTTTTAGGATACAGGTCACTGAAGTTTCAAATTTATTCTACCAATTTATATTTCCTTATAATTTAAATACTATTTAAAAGTATCTATGTATATAAGGATTTTTAATCCAAATGTTAATCATCTGTGCCCTTTTTCTTCATTATAAGATATATGGCTAAGATTTGTCTATTATATTAGTCTTTTAAAATACTCAACCTTGGTTTTATCTTTACTTTTTTTTATAATAATATTTTTTATTATATCATGTTAGTCACCATACAGTACATCCCTGGTTTTTGATGTAAAGTTCGATGACTCATTAGTTGTGTATAACACCCAGTGCACCATGCAATACGTGCCCTCCTTACTACCCATCACCAGCCTATCCCATTCCCCCACCTCCCTCCCCTCTGAAGCCCTCAGTTTGTTTCTCAGAGTCCATAGTCTCTCATGCTTCATTCCCCCTTCTGATCTTTATCATCTTTATTTTTTATTTTACTAATACCACTTATCTGATGCATTTCATCCAATATTCCCATTCACTCTCTTTTTATTGTTACTTATTTTAAGCTCCATTTTATTTGCTTTAAATCCTTGATGTGATACTTTTATTTCTGCTTAGTTCTAAAAAACTGTGGTAGTGTTGGTGGGAATGTAAATTGATTCAGCCTCTGTAGAAAAGAGGATGCATATTCTTCAAAAAATTAAAAATAGAATCACCATATGATCCAATAATTTCCTTACTGGGTATTTATCCAAAGAAAATGAAAACACGAATTCAAAAAGATACATGCACCTCTATATTTATTGCAGTATTATTTACAATAGCTAAGATAAGGAAGCAACCTAAGTGTCCATTGAAAGATGAATGAATAAGAAAGATGTAGCATATATATATTATCTTTCTCTGACTGACTTATTTTGCTTAGCATTATACTCTCTAGCTCCATCCATGTCATTGCAAATGGAAATAGTTTATTCTTTTCTATAGCTGAGTAATATTCCATTGTGTGTGTGAGTTTATACATACCTCATCTTCTTTATCCATTCATCTATCGGTGGACCCATGGGCTACTTCCATGATTTGGCTACTGTAAATAACACAATTAACATAGGGGTTAGTATATCCCTTTGAATTAGTGTTTTTATATTTTTTAATTAAAGATTTATTTATTTGTTCTGGAGTGAGAGAGAGCACAAGCAGGGGGAGGGACAGGATGAGAGAGGAGGAGAGAGAAAGAAGCAGACTCCCTTCTGAGCATGGAGCCCAACATGGGGCTCGGTCTCATAACTCTACAATCATGATCTGAGTTGAAATCAAGAGTCAGATGCTTGACCAAAAGAGCCACCCAAGTGCCCCTAGTGTTTCTGTATTTTGGGGGTAAATACCCAGTATCATGATTACTGGATTGTGTGGCAGTTCTAGTTTTAACTTTTTAAAAAAGATTTTAATTAATTAATTAATTAATTAATTTGAGAGAGAGAGTGGAGGGTTTGGGGCAGAGGAGAGAATCTTCAAGCAGATGCCCTGCTAAGCACAGAGCCCCACATGGCACTTGATTCTCTGTCCCATGAGATTATGACCTGAGCTGAAACCAAGAGTTGGTAGCCCTACCAAATGAGCTTCCCAGGTGCCCCTTTATTTTTAACATTCTAAAGAACCTCCATACTGTTTTCCACAGTGGCTACATCAGTTGCATTCCCACCAACATTGCCAGAGATTTCCTTTTTCTCCACTCCTTGCCAACACTTGTTTCTTGTGTTGTTTATTTTAGCCATTCTGACAAGTGTGAGGTGATATCTCATTGTAGTTTTGATTTCCATTTCCCTGATGATGAGAGATGTTGAGCGTCTTTTCATGTGTCTGTTGGCTATCTGTATATTCTCTTTGTAGAAAAGTCTGTTCAAGTCTTCTTTTTTTTTAAATATTTTTTTATTATGTTATGTTAGTCACCATACAGTATATCCTTAGTTTTTGATGTAATGTTCCATGATTCATTATTTGCGTATAACACCCAGTGCACCATGCAATATGTACCCTCCTTAATACCATCACCAGCCTATCCCAGTCCCCCACCCCCTCCCCTCTGAAGCCCTCAGTTTGTTTCCCAGAGTTCATAGTCTCTCATAGTTCATTCCCCCTTCTGTTTACTCCCCCTTCATTCTTCCCTTCCTTCTCCTACCAATCTTCCTGCTATTTCTTATGTTCCATAAAGGAGTGAAACCATATGTTAATTGTCTTTCTCTGCTTGACTTATTTCACTTAGCATAATATCCTCCAGTCCCATCCATGTTGCTGCAAATGTTGGGTAATACTTCTTTCTGATGGCTGAGTAATATTCCGCTGTATGTATGGACCACAATCTTCTTAATCCAGTCATCCGTTGAAGACTTCTGCCCATTTTTTATTGGATTATTTGGTTTTGCGGTATTGAGTTGTATCAGTTCTTTATGTATTTTGGATATTATCCCTTCTTAGATATGTCATTTGCAAATATCTTCTTTCATCCAGTAGGTTGTTTTTTAGCTTTGTTGATTGTTTCTTCCACTGTGCAGAAACTTTTTATTTTGATGTAGTACCAATAGTTTGCTTTTTGCTTTTGTTTCCCTTGCCTCAGGAGACATTGCTATGGCCAATGTCAGAGAGATAACTGCCTGCACTCTCTTTCAAGGATTTTTATGGTTTCAGGTCTTATCTTTAGGTCCTTAGTCCACTTTGAGTTTATCTTTGTGTATGGTGAAAGAAAACGGTTTCATTCTTTGCATGTGGCTGTCCAGTTTTCCCAACACCATTTGTGGAAGAGACTGTTTTTCCCATTTTACATTCATCCCTCCTTTGTTGAAGATTAATTTGTCATGTAATTGTGGGTTTATTTCTGGGTTTTCTGTTCTATTCCATTGATCTATGTGTCTATTTTTGTGCCAGTACCATACTGTTTTAATTATTACTGCTTTGTAATATAACCTGAAATCTGAAATTGTGATGCCTCCAGCTTTGTTTTCTTTTTCAACATTCCTTTGGCTATTCAGGGTCTTTTGTGGTCCTATACACAATTTTAGGATTGTTTGTTCTAGTTCTGTGAAAAATGCTAAAATTTCCCTTTTATATTTTAATAGATATACTTAGCTTTATAGTATTAAATCAAGTTAATAAGAGCAATTCAAGGACCTTGGAATCCAGGAATTCTGGTCATCTCCCTTTCAATTCCATATTTTTCCCATCTGGTATTTTAGCCTCACCTGGTTTTTATATCTCCAGGTTAATAATCACTGTTCTTATGATAGCTATCATTATTTTATATCTTCATGCTGCTGGGAAGAATCTTTTGAAAAGCTGGGTGGAGGATTTTTCCCTTCGTAGATGTTTTATGTGTGTTTTTGCCAGATGTCTGTGGTACAGTGATGTCCACCCTAGTATCCCTTCAGGGATAAAGAGCTTATTGCCCCTGAGACTGGCAGTGCCATCAGCAGACAGTGCTCAGTTGTCAGTCCCCTTGTGACATTGCCCTACGTTCCAAGATCATGAGCATCCAGGGTCTGGTCATTTCAGCTTATTACAGACCCTACTTCTTGCCCTACTCAGATAACATATTAGGGCCATCTAATCTTTAGAAATCCTTGCAGGGTTGGCTGAGATTTGCCTTCTCTCTGCTGAGTCTTGCCTTCTGCCCCTCATTCTAGGTGTAGATTTCAAGAGCCCTCTCTAATAAACCTTCTGCATATTAATTTCTATCTCATAGTCTGTTTTGCAGGACAATGCTGCAGTGGAATTATCAGCCAGGAAGCAATTACTATCAGTGTCTTAGCTTGTGTACTCCCAGACCATAAGGAGATAGGCACAAATATACTGGAAGTGCCAACATTTCCTTACCAATTCTTAGGAGAGACCTTGTTTTACCATCCCAAACCTGTGATCAGACAGGCTTTCTGTTGTTTCCCTAAACCTGTGGGAGGTTCAATGTTTTTCTGTCCTCTTCTTAACTTGTTGGGAAGGTATCAGCATAAAAGGAAGCCTCACTAAGTATAATTTCTATGTGATGCCGCCTAAGGCAACATCTCCTTCCATAAGATAAAGACATCACTGGGGTGCATTCATGTCTTTACTGTTCTGGATTACAGTTTCTTCTTAAACTTTGGTCTTAGGGATTTGTTGGGAATTCAGCTATCCTTTTAAAAGCATGTTTGATGCAATACTCAGTATTTTTAAACGTTACTGACTAGAGACATTAAATTATCTGGTCTACCCTATTGCTGTGAATGAACATCTTCTCATTATAAGTGATATGAGCATTTGTTTATGTGTTGGTTTCTCGTGAGTTTGGTTTGTATAAATCATTCTTTCAGAGGTCTACCTTTGTATGAACTAGTGCAGTGAGGATCCAGAACTGAAAAGCACAGAAACTTAGGCTCTATAGTCATGGAAACTCCTCCAAGTGCAGAGATAGCCTTAATAGTGCCTGAGCAGCTAATATGCACATCTTGAAGACATGTGTTTAGCTGAACACATTATCTACTTTAAGAAATCAGTGCTTACATCCATTTAGTTAAGGAAGCCCAACTACACCATACTTTTACATTTATTCATTCATTCATTCTCCCTGTAATTCTAGAATCTGGCTCAGGGTCTGGCACAAATGAGGGTTCAACACATATATTTTCATGAATTAGGTTAAGAAGTGCTTTTCCTCATTCTGTACTTTCTCCCAAAGAGTGAAGACAAATTAGACATTAATGAGTTTGTTGGAATAGAATCGACTATGTTAAATATGTTTCATTTTTCCACCAGATAGAAGGGGAAGGATATGGCCATTAACATCAGTGTGTTATCAACTGAGATTTCAGCGTTACTAGTGGAGGAACTTCAACCCTTGCAAAAGAGAACATCCCAATTAACACCTGTTTCTGTCTGAGACTTAAAGCAACACACAAGTGGTTGATCCCAACCTAGTCGGGAACTCTCTAGGACACTATTTATGTATAATGACCTTCCAGCTCATAATGAGTGGCACTTCTCAAATGGATCTTAGAATTCTTTTCTTTAACTTTAAAAAGACTTAGAAATAATGCTTTCCTGAATTACTATGCAGTACAATAAACGTCTTTTGCCACTAGCTGAAGAATATCTTTGCACTAAAAGATTGTTTTGCACTAATAATTATATTGGAGTAATTGTAAATGCTTAGCCCAGAGGAGGTGGATTCACTTTAAGGTAATAGGATCATATTTTACAGATTAAACTACTTTCTTTTAAGGAGTGATGCAGAGTCTTCTCCATCAGTCCTTCATTGAAGAGCATTAGCAAGGGAATAGGTACAACTTTTCAGGTTGAAGTAATCCCTAGAGGCCACTGAAGGGAAATTCTCACTTTATGTGGATATTGACATTACAATAGATGGGAAAGAATGGGCTTTGGAGGAGGCAGATAAGGGTTATTTGTAACCGGGGACATCACTCCCCACTTTTCTTTATCCTAGCCCAATTCTACCATCAACCATTCTCTTTTCTTTCTTCCACCAAGATATACCTGACCTGTCCTGTGCTTCATGCTAAATTGTTAATGGCTGATAATGCCTTGATCTGATACCACTTTCCTAAACAGAATGTTTAGGTAGCACTTGGAAATACTTTTTTTTTTTTTTTTACCAAAAAGGAACTAATTTGAAATAGAGATTTTTGTGTCACTAGGTAGGCTATTGCGTAAGGCCAAAACAGATGATTTAGTGTGATGTTTTCTTCAATATTTCTATGTGAGAAAGCCTATAACCTACCTGTGAGGTCAGTCCCAGTGTGGCTCATGGATGGATTACCCCATGACTGATAACTCTGAAAGATTTTATTTCATATCATCCACCAGCTATTTGAATCTCCCTTAATCTCTGGATGGAGAATGAGCATCACTAATGAACACCCAGTCAATTTGTATTGAACAAAAACAGCCTAAGGGAGCATTTAAAATCTGATCTTGACAATGTCAGTAATTCTAGGAATAACTTAAATTATTTATACATTATAAAACTACCTTGACTTTATCAGATTGACTTGCTTTTTACCATAGTATCTAGAAAACAGTCTGGGTCAAGGAATTTTTTCTTGCAGAATCTACCAGATTTTAGGAGGGAATCCAGAAACGCAAAAAGGAAATACAAACTATAAGCAGGGGCAAATTCTCCATTAGGAGCTTGTGGGTCTATGCCCAACATGGCCTTGTTAAATCCATATTCTGTTTCTCTTTCCTTTTCTCCTCCATTTCTCCTCTGGATGATAGTATAATACAATAACCTATTCCTCTGTTCTTTTCCCTCCTGCCTCTGGTCCTACAGACTGTTCCCCTTCAGGCATGCACCACTACTCTTTGCCTGGTTTAGCTCCCCTTGACATGTCATCTCTATGCCTGTTTCCATTTTCTCCCTTAGTCTGAATTTCATAGACACTTACAACTCAATGACCACTAGTTATTGTTCCCACGAAAATCAAGCTACACAATGACCCCTCTTTAACTGATCTACTTCTGGAGACCCTTTCATCATTGTTATTCTGGCGCATTCAACGTCTGAGGAAAACTAATGTTTTTAACATTTTCAGATTGACCTTTTCCTTCCCACCAGATAAAACAGTAATTAATATGACATATAAAGATATTTGATGGAGGATAATTTGTAGAGCTAAAAGCTGGAAGCCACCAAAATCAACATAAAACTGGTTAGATTATGGAGTATTCTATAAAGGAACCCTCTGTACAATGAGGTTGATGTGTCTACACTGAAGTGGAAAGGTGGTTGTGATATTAGTAAGTGAAAAAACAAGTTGCGGTATGGTCAACAGCATGATTCTAGACATACAAAGATAAAATATGAGAGAGGATAAGCCTTTAGAAAATGCCTGGAAGGATCTACTGGCATCTGTTAATGATGGGTAACTCTGAGAAGTGGGACCAGGGTGAAGGGAAGGGATGGGGAAGCTGGGTTGGAAAACACTTAGTTTTTTATATAAATTATGTTTAACATTAAAAAAGGGTATCCATCTAACCTTTCCAACCTCCTTAACATGGAATCCTCTGGGTTTACCTCTCCACCTGGTTTCCAGTAGGAACTATACAGACTGACATATTTTAATATAATTCTCTAACTGAATTTTCATCCAAATTTGAGATCCTGCCCCCACTTCTAATTCTATGTCTCATAGCTAAAACCTTTTCCTCTTAATACCTTCTCTTTATATTTCAACATTATTCTCCTAAAACAATTTTAAATGTTTTAAATTAATATTACTTGAATTCTATTATTCTCATGTCAATTTGGGTTATAATTCAAATTGATACAATCAGTTGTTGATGAGAATCAGAACTTTGCCATATGCTAATCATTTACTCTTAAGCAAGTGACTTGACCTCCGACTCCCTGATTTTTTATTTGTAGAAGAGGTATTCAGAATCATTATCGACCAGTGACTTCTTTGTGCCTCCCAATGGCCCACTTTTTGAATAGGAGTGTCCATAGCTGTTATCCTATCTTTTCCCACTATTGTATGTAGAGTGTATGTGAGGGAGATAACTGACTCTCTACTTTCAAGAAAAACTATATCTGAAGAGCTAGATGTATTTGAAGAATAATGTTCAAGGAGCCTCATCCAAACTTGGGACAAATTTAGATGATTTAGAAGATGAAATCCTAGGCTTTGAGCTGATGCTGTCATGGAATGAGAATTTGGGGGACTTTTGGAAGAGGTGATTATATTCTTCACATGGGAGATTCATGAATCCTAGACATCCAAGGGTGGTAGACTGTGGTAGGCAGCCTCTCAGATGATCTTTTTTTTTTTTATTCCTGCACCCTGGTGTTTGTGTCCTTGTGTAATTCTTTCCCTCAAGTATAAGCTGAACCTTTTAACATAGAGAATACAAAAATAGTGATGAGATGTTATTTCTGAGATTATGTTACAAATGGCTGTAGCTGCCTGCCCTCTCTCTCTCTGTCTTCCTCACTCTATCTGAGGAAACCAGCTGCTATATTAATAGCTTCCTTATGAAGAGATCCACGTGGTGGCCTTGGTCAAAAGCCAAAAAGGACCTGAATTCCTCAGCCCAACAACCTATGAAGAATGGAATCCTGCCAACAACTACATGAATGAATTTGGTAGTGGAACCTCGCTCAGGTTTTCAGTAAGACTAGTCCAAGCTGACACCTTGATGTTGGCTTAATTAGAGACGGAGATGAAAAATGGCTTTAAGTCATGTCCACATTCCTGACACACAGAAACCATGAAATAACATTTAAGCCACTAAGTTTTGGGGTGATTTTTTTATGCAGCAATAGATAACAATATACAAGTTAAATTAGATATAATTATTCTAAAATAATCTCTATTTCTGGATCTAAGAGCAAAGGGAAGTCAGCTCTGATTCATAAGAAAGTTAAAAAAAGTATGGCCATTAGAACTTTTTTCCCTTAAAGCATTGAATTTTGATGCTTAACAGCAGCTGTGTTTATCTCAATATGAGATAAAATATGTTTGCAATAGTGCCTTAAGTCCAGAGTTCACTGCCAACACCCAAACATTGTGCCCTATGATTGCAGTGGACCCTAAGTGAAGAAACATTGAATGTTGAGCTTGCAAATGCAATGTTACAAAATACCAAAATTGTGGTAGGCATAATCATTCTCTCAAGTTTCTAACTTGAAATATGGGGCTTAGCATGGATGTTCCCCCATCATTCTTTCCAACCATCTAATAGAATAAGATCATCAAGAACTGTCGAATCACTATATTGTACACCTGAAACTAATATTACACTGTATGTTAACAGGAATTTCAATAAAATTTTTTTAAAAAAGATCAAGTTATATTACAAAGCTGTGATCACCAAGACAGCATGGTACTGGCACAAAAACAGACACATAGATCAATGGAACAGAACAGAGACTCAAGAAATGGACACTCAATGCTATGGTCAACTAATCTTCAACAAAGCAGGAAAAAATATCCAATGAAAAAAAGACAGTCTCTTCCATAAATGGTATTGGGAAAACTGGAGAGCTATATACAAAAGAATGAAACTTGACCACTCTCTCACACCATACACAAAGATAAACTTTAAATGGATGAAAGACCTCAATGTGAGACAGAAATCCATCAAAATCCTACAGGTGAACAGAGGCAGTAACCTCTTCGACATCAGCCACAGCAACTTCTTTCAAGACATGCCTCCAAAGGCAAGGGAAACAAAAGAAAAAATGAACTTGTGGGACTTCATCAAGATAAAAAGCTTCTGCACAGCAAAGGAAACAGTCAACAAAACAAAGAGGCAACCCACAGAATGGGAGAAGATATTTGCAAATGACCCTACAGATAAAGGATGGTATCCAAGATCTATAAAGAACATCTCAAACTCAACACCCAAAAAACAATTACTAAGTCAAAAAAATGGGCAGAAGTCATGAATAGACACTTCAAATAAGACATATGAATGGCTAACAGATACATGAAAAAATGTTCAACATCATTAGCCATCAGGGAAATTCAAATCAAAACCACAGTGAGATACCACCTTACACCAGTTAAATGGCAAAAATTGACAAGGAAAAAAACAACAAATGTTGGAGAGGATGTGGAGAAAGGGGAACCCTCTTACACTGTTGGTGGGAATGCCAGTTGGTATAGGCACTTGGGAAAACAGTGTGGAGATTCCTCAAAAAGTTAAAAATAGAGCTACCCTATGACCCAGCAATTGCACTACTGGGTATTTACCCCAAAGATACAGAGGTAGTGAAAAGAAGGGCCACATGCACCCCAGTATTCATAGCATCAATGTCCACAATAGCCAAACTGTGGAAGGAGCCCAGATGTCCTTCAACAGATGAATGGATAAAGAAGATGTGGTTCATATGTATAATGGAATATTACTCAACCATCAGAAAGGATGAATACCCACCATTTCCATCAACATGGATGGAACTTGAGGGGATTATGCTAAGTGAAATAAGTCAAGCAGAAAAAGGCAATTATCATATAGTTTCACTTATATGTGGAATATAAGGAATAGCATGGAGGACATTAAGAGAAGGAAGGGAAAAATGGGGGGGGGGGACAGAGGGAGAGAGGAACCATGAGAGACTACGGACTCCAGGAAACAAACTGAGGGTTTCAGAGGGGAGGGTGATGGGGGGTTGGGTTAGCCCAGTGATGGGTATTAAGGAGGGCATGTATTGCATGGAGCACTGGGTGTTATAGAAAACAATGAATCATGGAACACTACATCAAAAACTAATGAAGTACTGTATGGTGACTCATATAACATAATAAAATGAAATTTTAAAAAAATTAAAAAAATAAAAAGATCATTGAGATATTTCTAAAAGTTTATTTGAATGTGTTCTTAGCGATATTTGTTACTAGACTCTCATCATCTGAATTCAAGTAAAAAACAATCTATAAACACCTGTCAAGTACAAGGCACTACGATTGTTTATACAGACAAAAGATGAAGTGGTATAATGTCTGTGCTCAGGTAAGTGGTAACAAATTAGGCATGAGAAGACATTACACATATGCATATAATACAAGGTGGAAGATGTCAAATGCAACTGAGAGATAACAGTAAAGTGACATGAGAATTGAAACTAGAAAGACTTTAAAGATAGTTCAGAGGATCAGTGAAAATTACATCTAGAATTATCCACAATAGCTCAGACCCTTTTCAGCTCTGTCCCCAGAAATCGAGGACTCTCCTGAGGCCATGTCGTTTTCCCGCTGACACTTATTACAATGAGTTGGTTTTGGATCCCCACTCACCTCTATGGTCAAAATCTTCCTTTGAGTATGAAGTACTGGTTCCCTAGTTCTTCGAAGCCTGATTATAGTTCGTTTTACACCTGTGGTTTTGTGCTCAGTCATAGTGGGACATGTAGGTAACATTTCCCAAGCCAGCCCCAGCTGGTTTATAAGTCTTGACTTATGTGCTTACTCTGGAAGGCAGAGAAGCAGAGGTGATATTTGTGATGTCCCTTGAAGCATAGTGGATGTGGTGAGTATTAATGTAAAAGTGTTCAACAACACTGGAGGGAAATATTCTAGGTTCTCAGCTTAAAAGCTAAAGGTAGGTAACCACTGTAATTTCTCTTCTTTGTGTTCAAACTAGGAAGATTCTGGAGCCAAAGCTTGGTTTACAGAATTATCTTTGTGATTAGGAGCTTTTATAATGTATAATATTTGTCTCTAAGACAAATTCTAAAGGAATTTGCCTTTATGGCTGGTTTTTAGTCTCTGTAATTTAAAGGACATAATAGGAGTAGTTGAAGAAAGTGTGTTTTCAGTAGCTGTTTATATAAAATCTACATAACTTAAGAATTTGATGTATGCTATGAGGCAAAGAGGGGTCTAACTACAGTCTATAAAGTCTGAAATGGAAACAGATAAGAAAAATGCCAGAAGTTTCCCTCTTGGCCTCTAAGTAAATTAACTTCTTTGCAATGTGGGTTGTCATGGTAACAGGAAGGGCTGTGGAGTTATGACACTGAAGAAGGTATTGTAATTTTGGGATTATTAAATTCATTATGAATGCTATTCCTTTGAGTTAAATTTGGTGGAAGGGTATATTTGATTCCCTGGAGAAATTTGGGCCATCATAAGGTTAATATATTCTTCCAAGATCATTCTTTTCTCTATCATCATGTAGTTTTAGGACAAAAGAACTATAGGAAGTTCCAGCAAACAGGACAGAGTTTGGCAGCAGTGTGAATAATGGTGCCATGTTGGAAAAGAGTGGATTAGAGTAAGGATGGGGATTTGAAGATATAATGAAGCGCAATAAGACATCACAACGTTTGGAGAAGGGTTGCAAGATAAGTAGAAATGAGCCAAACATCAGAAAAAAATACTCAGACTTGGAGTACCATACAGAATGGGTGAAAGAAGGTAGAAATGAGTCATCAGAAGACTACGCAATAGCTCAGCCCCAGGAAACAGAGCATGTATTACTGTGACTTCCTGAATCTAAAAAAGAACAATGATTTCAAAGAGTATTTAATGTACTAAATCGAGAAGCCAGTAAGAGACTCTTCCAAACTACTTTATATGAACTTTCAATGAAAAAAGCTTGCAATTCCTTTACTTCAGTTATATGGGGATTTGAAATTTAGGCTGAGGTATTTCTAGCTAAGCCACAATCAATTCCCATTTTGCTAAGCTTTGAGGAGATAGGAATTCAATGAGGAATGTTAAT
>NW_024425230.1:4925947-4939808 GCF_017311325.1 Ursus maritimus | reverse complement strand
CTGAAAATAAAGTAAAAATGGTCTGCAAGAATTTAAGGCTGCTTTTCTGAATGTTTAAAGACCAGGTATAAGGGCTTTGGCCTAGGAAAATGCACAGAAACTCCTCAGAAACCCAAAGGCAAAGCAAGAAATAAGGCACTAAAAAAATCTAAGGTAGTGTCTTTGGTGCTGTCATGGAGAATAACCCGAGATCCTCAGCCCCATGTGGGTTGGTGAGCTTTTACTTTCTGTGGGCCACGGAGGCCTCTGAATGGAAGTATATCTGGAAGAGCTATACCTAGGCCATTATCATTTACTTGTAATCTATTTAAAAAAAATTTTTTTTTAAGATTTTATTTATTTATTTGACAGAGAGAGACACAGCCAGTGAGAGAGGGAACACAAGGAAGGGGAGTGGGAGAGGAAGAAGCAGGCTCTCAGCGGAAGAGCCCGATGTGGGGCTCGATCCCATAACGCTGGGATCACGCCCTGAGCCGAAGGCAGATGCCTAATGACTGAGCCACCCAGGCGTGCCTATTTTTAAAAATTTTAATTGTTGTAAGAATAATTAACATGATATCTACCTTCTTATGCAATGCTGTATAGATTTCTAGAACTTACTCATTTTGCATGATTAAAACCTTATCCCCAGTGATTAGCATCTCCCCTTTTCCCTTTCCCCTGGCCCCTGTCTACCACCTTCTACTCTCTGAATTATATAAACCATAATATTTTCCTCTTATACTGATTACAAGGAAGCTCTGGTTGTGATCTGTGTTCTCTGTTCAAGCAAATTGTCCAAGACCTGAGTAGGATATTTGTTGGTATGTTTTATCTCATTCTAAATTTAGCTTACTCTTCCTATTCTTATTTTACTGTTTTCCATGATTTTTCTTTTTTAAAAAATGTTTCCAGTTTTATTAAAATGTAATTGATATATAACACTGTATAAGTTTAAGGTGCACAATGTGATGATTTGATACATGTATATATTGCAAAATGATTACCACAATATGGTTAGTTAACAAATCCTTCATCTTACATAACTGATTTTTGTTGTTGTTTATGATGAGAAAAATCCCATTTACAACAGCATCAAAAACAATAAAATGCTTAGGAATAAATTTAACCGAGGAAGTGAAAAATCTATACATGGAAAATTATGAGACTGATGAATGACATTTAAAAAGATACAAATAAATGGAAAGACATCATGTTCATGGAATGGAAGAGTTAGTATTGTTAAAATGTCCAAACTATCCAAAGCCTTCTATAGATGCAATGCAGTCTCTATAAAAAACTTATCAAATTTTATTTCATAACTTAAGATTGAAAAAATATTCTTATATACAATGGAATACTACTCATTCATCAGAAAGGATGAAGACCCACCATTTGCATCGACATGGTTGGAACTGGAGGGGATTATGCTAAGTGAAATAAGTCAAGCAGAGAAAGACAATTATCATACGATTTCACTCATATGTGGAACATAAAGAATAGCATGGATGGCACTAGGAGAAGGAAGGGAAAAATGGGGGGGGGGGCAGAGGGGGAGATGAACCATGAGAGACTATAGACTCCAGGAAAAAAAACTGAGGGTTTCAGAGGGGAAGAGGTGGGGGGATGGGTTAGCATGGTGCTGGGTATTAAGGAGGGCATGCATTGCATAGAGTACTGGGCATTATACACAAATAATTAATCATGGAACACTATATCAAAAAACTAATCAAGTACTGTATGGTGACTCACATAACAATTAAAAAAAATAAAAAAGCATATAAAAATAAAATTATTAATAAAAAAGAAAAATATTCTTAATTTAAAATCTTTGTAATAAAATGGTGGTGTAAAAAATGTTTCCATGAAAAACAGCATTTAAATTTTATTGAGGTAAGTTATTTTTTATTTTGGTGAGAATTAAAATCTTCTTTCCTCTAAATCAATATATATGAGTCCTGCTTCAGGCTTTTTTACTTAATGATTTATTTTCTAATTTGTAACATCATCTTTCACATACGATAATCCTTTACAATTTAAGTAACTTAAATTTATTTATTGACTTTGAGAAATGTCCTCCAAAGACAGTATATCCATGTTAAAATGAATGTGCATTTTCATGAAATGCACATTTCACAAATGTGCTATGACCTGAAGCCACAGAACGGTAATTCCCAGTCATGCCTCTACTACTTCAGCAACCCTGCACCAGCACCTCCCCTCACCATCTGTTGCCCAAATATATGCATCCTGCAGAGGCAATTGGATCACTGACATTTCTCTCACCCAGTCTCCTGCCCCCTGCCCTTCTGTCTAGTCACAATCTCCTAATGATATTTAATGCTAAGATAACCATAGAATTGCAGTTTTATTCCAGGCCCTGAAATGTCATGTGAAGCCAGAGAACACTGATTTCCACTCTTTCAAAATAGGAAAAGCCCCATTTACTGCGCTGGCATTTTGTATGTGTGCACCAGATGGGATGGAATTTAAATCATCTCCGTATTGTTCAACACCCCCTCTGTGAATGGAAAAGCAAATCCCAGAGACCAAAGGGAATGTGGGACCTACTTCAGGGAGGGACAAAGTCCTCTACCAACCTCTCAGCCTCTTCTAGACTCAGACACTTCTTTATATGCATCTTTGGCAAAAGGTATTTCAGGATTATTTTTCTTCAGATATGCATGAAATTGGTTTGAAAAGATCCAAGCGTGTTTACTTTTCATAAAGTTAAAAAAAACAAACCCTCAGAAATAAACAATCGAGAAGGTAACATAATGAAAACACCATGGGCTTGTTTGGACCATTAATGGTCCTGGAACTGGCACTGGCAGAATATGAGCTGGGAGCCTCCATTTCACTGTGTGAAAATAGGGCTAATAAAGTATCTTATAATTATTTTAAAAATTAAAGGAGATAGTATACATGTAAAGAATGACAAAATATTACATAAATCTTAGATCCAATTTTTTTATGAATCTTGTGTACATATTTGTTATTCCAAACAGGGAATTATACTCTGAAGTCTGGAAAGAAGTATTTCTAATCTTGTTTCCCCAATCCATTACTTTTGGAAAAGGAAAAATAAAAATACATCTTATCTATTAGGATTTTGAGTTAAATCAATAATTGATGCTTACTGTGGCAGATGTGATTGTCTATATAAAAAGTGAATGTGAGTTTTAATGATAAATGCAAATATAAACAAGTTTATTCTGAAATATCCTAACATTCTTGTACATTTATTGTGTATTTTAATAACTTTAGCCTGTGATGATTAATTTTATGTGTCAAATTGGCTAGGCCATACTACCCAAATGTTTGGTGAAACACCAGTCTGGGTGTTGCTGCAAAGATATTGTTTAGATAAGATTAATTTTTAAATAAGTGGACTCTGAGTAAGACAGATTACCTTCAATAATGTGGGTGCGCCTCATCTAGTCAGTTGAAGACCATAAGAGAAAATAGATTCAGGTTCCTTGGGAAAGGGAATTCTGTCTCCAGACTGGCTTTGAACTTGAGCTGCAGTTCTTTCCTGGTCTCCAGTCTGCTGGCCTACCCTGAAGATTGTGGACTTGCTAACCTATAGAATTGTGTGAACCAATTCCTTAAATAAATCTCTCTGTCCATACACATGCTTTTGCTTCTGTTTCTCTGTAGAACCCTGACTAATACAGCTTTCTTCCTCTTCCTCTCTTTCCCAGGGATAGGAGACACTGGACATAGGACAAGGAAAGGTACTGGTGAAGCAAGAAATGCCCTCTCTCTCTTTTTCTCTCTCAGTTCAGCTTCTGCCTCATAGTAGCATTTACCTCTGCTTTGCAGACCAGGTAGTCAAAATGCATTACTGGTCTCTTTCTCCTCTCTCTTCCTTTCCTATCCCCATCCATTTCCTGGTGGGAGACTGACTCATATTGGGTATGTGGACCGGGGGATACCCTGTGGAAATCACATGAGATAGTGGTTCATGTGCACATACAGCACTGAGCTCTTGGAGGGAGAGCAGTTCCAATAGAAGAGAGCAATCCCAGACCCCACTCTATGGCTAGACCTGTCCCTTGAATATGTATCACAGACAAGTAATGTTCAAACTTCCTTTAGATGAAACTGGACCATGTATGTTACACCATATATAAAAATCAATTAAAAATGGAGTAAAGACTTTGTGTGAGCCAGACAAATGCCACCTTAGACAAATCTGCCATGATAAACATTCTATGACCTGAAGCCTTCCCGATCATAGAATCCCCCCATGCTTTCCTTTTGTTTAACCACACCCTTAAGTACATCCTCATGGTATAACATTCTCGATCTTCCCTAGACATACAACTATGACACACACTCATTCTAAATATTCTTCTCCCGGGTGGTACCCCAGCAGGTACTCCCAGCTTCTAGGGCTATAAAATGAGTCTGAAGGGAGGTGGACTGAAGAGATCTACTTGTCGTGCAGTCTTTCCATAAGTCCCCTTAATAAACATTTCTTTTTTTTTTAAATTAGGATATGTTAGTCACCATACAGTACCTCATTAGTTTTTGATGTAGTGTTCCATGATTCATTGTTTGCGTATAACACCCAGTGTTCCATGCAATACGTGCCCTCCTTAATACCCATCATTGGGCTAGCCCATCCCCCACCCCCTCCCCTCTGAAACCTTCAGTTGGTTTCCCAGAGTCCATAGTCTTTTGTGGTTCATTCCCTCTTCTGTTTACCCCCCTTCATTATTCCCTTCCTTCTCCTACCGATCTTCCTGCTGTTTCTTATGTTCCACAAGTGAGGGAAATCATATGATAATTGTTTTTCTTTGCTTGACTTATTTCACTTAGCATAATCTCCTCCAGTCCCATCCATGTTGCTGCAAATGTTGGGTAATCATTCTTTCTGATGGTTGAGTAATATTCCATTGTATATATGGACCACATCTTCTTTATCCATTCATCTGTTGAAGGGCATCTCGGCTCCTTCCACAATTTAGCTATTGTGGACAATGCTGCTATGAGCATCAGGGTGCATATGGCCCTTCTCTTCACTACGTCTGTATCTTTGGGGTAAATACCCAGTAGTGCAATTGCTGGGTCATAGGGTAGCTCTATTTTTAATTTTTTAAGGGACCTCTACACTGTTTTCCAAAGTGGCTGTACCAACTCGCATTCCCAAAATAAAAAGCTTCTGCACAGCAAAGGAAACAGTCAACAAAACAAAGAGGCAACCCATGGAATGGGAGAAGATATTTGCAAATGACAGTACAAATAAAAGGCTGGTATCCAAGATCTATAAAGTACTTCTCAAACTCAATACATGAGAAACAAAAAATCAATTCAGAAATGGGCAGAAGATATGAACAGACACTTCTCCAATTAAGACATACGAATGGCTAACAGACACATGAAAAAATTTTTAACATCATTAGCCATCAGAGAAATTCAAATCAAAACCACATTCAGATACCACCGTACATCAGTTAGAATGGCAAAAATTGACAAGGCAAGAAACAACAAATGTTGGAGAGGATGTGGAGAAAGGGGAACCCTCTTACAATGTTGGTGGGATTGCAAGTTGGTACAGCCACTTGGAAAATAACAAAACATTTCTTAACAATCTGGACTTGTCAGCCTTTTTCTTCAATCTTATTTTTTAAAGATTTTATTTATTTATTTATTTGAGAGAGAGAATGAGAGAGAGAGAGAGAGAACATGAGCAGGGAGAGCAGCAGAAGGAGAGGGAGAAGCAGACTCCCCACCGAGTAGGCATCCTGATGCAGGACTTGATACTGGGACTCCAGGATCATGGCCTGAGCTGAAGGCAGTCTCTTAACCAACTTAGCCATCTAGGTGCCCCTTTCTTCAGCCTTATAACCTTCAACCTTTGGAGGTCATTTTACATATACCTACATTTCATGGAACAATTGGCTGGCCAGCTAGGCAGGAGGAGCCTGGAGATTGAAGAATGGGCAAGGGGAATAAAGCTTTCTTGGGGGAAATCCTGGGGTGGCTAACCACCTCAATGTGGAGAGGCACAGGTCATTTGCTTGATACAAACACCACATAAATATGAAGATTTCCTTAAAACACCAGCTAGTGCCTACTGTTAAAAAGTTTCATGACCCACTGGGGTAAAGAAGGACACCAAGGAGTGGTGGTTTGGCCACTTCTATGGGCTATTCATCTCACCACTGATGCCCAGCTCGTGGCAGAAGAGAAAGTAAGGAAGTTGGAAGAAAAATTACAACTAGAAAAAGACCAGAGACTATCCACATCCCATCTGGCTTCTAAGTTGATGGGTAAGATTGAGACCCAAGATACACAAATCAAGACCTTAGTGTGTCATTTTGTGTGCCTTGGGGGTTGTAAAATGTGGTGGCCTCACATTAGAGCTGTTATTACTCAGCTGGATTGGGATGCTAAAACATGGAACCAATGGGAAACAACTAGTGATACAAAGAACAACATAGAAATCATCTTTGGGGATGAGGAAAAGCCAGAGCCTCTGTTGCTCAGGCAAAAATGACGGATGCAGCAGAAAACAAATAGGCAACCTGTACAAGAAACTAAAAATTAAAGTATACTGCAGCAGAATTTTTTAGACATCAAAGCCTTCAAACAGCTGTTGATAAAAGTACTTGCTACATGGATGATTAGATTCTGGACATAGGAGAGGACGGCATAGTCCTAGCAGGGAATAAAGCTGAGAAAATGAGTAATATCACTACTCATCCTGCCTATGGCAGTGCCTAGGTAATGCCCACCAAGTGCAAAGTAATCATAGTCTTATGGACTGGATAATCATGGCCACGAGGGAAGCTTGACCAGATGAAGATTCCCCAGAAGATCTTTAGAAGAGGCACAGAGTCTTTTAAGAGAATTGGGCAGCAATATATGCCCAAGAGTTTGAAGAACCAGACAAAACTGTATTTACAACTGGGATAAAAAATCGAATGTTACAAATGTCCCCAGGGAATGGCATGGTCCTCTCATCTCTCTGCTTAATCTCCTTATAGGGCAAGAGATGTATGATATAGGAGAGACTATAGCTGACTTACGAGACATGGAAAGAGGAGAGATTGGGTATGGTTAGCAACCAAAAGAAAGACTAGAAAACCCCCGCAAGGAACTGAAAAAGGGAAATCTAAAGCAAACAAGAACCCCATTAGAGTAATACAAGGCAAATGATGCATGACCTGCTGGTGGTAGGCATAAACAGAGACAATATATGCTGCCAGCTGAATGCTATTCTGGTGGCTCTACAGGAGGATCTTATTCCTGCTCAGCTGTTTAGGCCACTGGCCCCCATACCATCTCTAGAAGAAGAAGCAACTAAGCCATGGGTGACTTCTTACCAATGTTAGGTACCCCCTCACCTAGAGATTAGAGGTGGAGCTATGGTTGCCTCCATGTGAGGACAACTGGGGGCAACCAGAGGCCCCATGTACAGCTCACAATTAACTGGTCACCAAAAAATAGGCAAAAAACTATGACCTCGGTGGATACCAAAGCAGAATGTACTCTAATTCATGGCAATCCAGAATGGCACTCAGGGATCTGGGCAACCACTGATGGTTTTGGAGAGAAAACCATAAGGGTGAGGCACACAATAGCGCACTTGGGAATAGACAAAATCCCACCTGCCCCTTATGAGGTTTTCATTTCTCTAATACCTGAGCATATATTTTAGGAATGGCTATTCTACTGGGAGAGATGCTACAAATCTCTGTAGAATTTCACATTTGAGTTAGGGTTAATTAAAGCTGTCCTATGGGAAAGTACAAATTACTCCCTGTGTTACTCCCTCCCTACCACCCCCAAGCTGGGTTGTAAATGTAAAGCAATACTGACTGCCAGGAGGATTTGAGGAGATATCTGCAACTGTCCAGGAATTAGCAAAAGTACAAATAATCAGGCCAGCACAAAGTCCTTGTAGTATCTCTATATGGCCTGTGAAAAAACTGGATGGCACCTAGAGAATGACCATTGATTATAGAGAACTGAATAGGCTGTCTGTGAAATACATGCTGCTGTCCCAAATATCACACAAATCATTGAACAAAGAGTACATACTGCAGCTCTTATCATGTAGTTTTGAATCTAGCCAATGCTTTCTTAATATTCCTTTAGAACCTGAATCATAAGGCCAATTTGCTTTCACATGGGAAGGTTGAAACTGGACATTCCGGGTATAGCCAGGAGGTTATTTGCATAATCCTGCCATGATATGGTTGCTCATAATTTTTCTATACCTGCCACCACCCACAGTTAGAAGTTTCCATTATATTGATGATGTGATGCTAACCTCTGAAGACTTGTCTTTGTTATAGTCTTATTTATACAGTCTCTGTTCTCATCTGTGCAAGCAAGAAGAGGCCATCAACCACAGAAAATATAAGGCCCAGGGCCAGCAGTAAAGCTTTTGGAGGATACCTAGTCAGGTAAGACATGTCTTATACCAAGTTCTGTAATTGACAAGATCCCATAATTTCTCATTCTTAAGACAGTGAAACAATTACAAGAGTTCCTGGTCTCCTGGGGTTATAGGAGGGCCTTTATACCACATTTAGCACAGTGCCTATGCCCTTTCTACCATCTGATATAAAGGGGAGTGCATTGGCATTGGGTAGAAGAACATCAAGCTGCTTTTGACAGAGTTATTAGTTGCACAAGCACAGGTCTTAGGAATGCCTTTACCTACTATCCCCACAACCCTAGTTGTGACCACTATGCTGAATGGGATGAGTTGAGCATTATGGCAGGAACAGCATAGAAAATTAACCCCATTGGGCTTTTGGTCACAACTCTGGAAGGGAGCATAGATACAATATTCTCCTATTAAATAAGAGATGGGAGTCAATAAGGCCTTTCAACAAGTGGAGTCTTTATTGGCCATTTTTCCAGTAGTTGTCCAGACTAGGTTGCCTATAAAGGGGTGACTTGATTGTATATATGCAAGACCAGCATCTGCCATAGTACAAGCCTCTATGTGGCAAAAATGGCATGCTTACTTACATGCAGCAGTATCCAAGAGTCCACTGGGGACTAAATTACATGCTGTCCTGGGGCCTGTAGAATATGGAACCCTTAATGCCCCTCTTCTAGAGCCTCCAATGGAAGCCTTCTCACAAGTAAAGGAAGACACATACCTTATTTCTGAAGATGCTTGGTATGTGGATGACTCTAATAGAGGTAATAGGGGGGATCCTAATCACTGGACTGTGCTAGCAATCCAACCTCAGACTGATACTATCTGTTTTGAGACTAGACCTAATAAAAGCAGCTAATGGGTTGAATTGAGGGTTGCCTGGATAATATGCATATATGAACCTTGGCCCTTTACCTCTTGCACAGAGATTTGGGCCATCTCTAAGGGTTTGACAACCTGGATGGCCCATAGGGCTCAGGATGACTGGAAGGTTTTATAGAAACCATTATGGGGAGCAGAATTATGGAAAGATATATGGGAAAGGATACAGACCCTACTGCCTCCCTTACTGTTTTCCATGTCTCAGTGCATAGGCCTCCCTCATTCTAGGAATACTGAGGCAGACATCTTAGCAAAGATAAGGGCCCTTACCCCTATATGAAGTTCAGAATTGGCTGCATGGATTTATAAGCACAGTGAAAGTCACTGCACTAAGGTGGGTTGGAACATAGTAAAGGGAGCTAGAATGCCCCTTTGCCACACTGACATCCTAACATCTGTCAGTAACTGCCCCAACTGAGACCCAACAAAGTTCTGCATGCCACAGGATGCATTCACTACGTGATCCAAACAGTTTTAGACTGGAAAATTGATAATATTGGCCCATGAGTCAAGGGGAAAAGTATGCTCTAATTTGTGTGGACACAGCCACTGGGTTCATGAAAGCCCTCCCCTATAAAAGGGCCAATTAAAAGGCCACTGTCAATGTCTTAGAACAATCTAGTGTCATATATGGATATTCCTGAAAGATACATAGTTGTAGGAGACACATTTTACTGGACATGATGTGCAGGACTGGGCTCATAAACAGGACATACCTTGGTTATTTCATTTACCCCATAATCCACAGGCCACCAGGCTAATTGGAAGGAAGAATGGTATTCTTTTTTTTTTTTTTTAAGATTTTTGTTTGTCAGAGAGAGAGAGAGAGAGAGAGAGAGAGAGAGAAACAGAGCAGAAAGCAGGGGGAGCTGCAGACAGTGGGTGAAGCAGGCTCCTTGCTAAGCAAAGCGCTCAATGTGGGACTTGATCTCGGGGCCGTAAGATCATGACCTAAGCCAAAGGCAGCCACTTAACTGACTGAGCCACCCAGGCATCCCAGGAAGAATGGTATTCTTAAAGCTCAAGTCAGAGCTCTCTATAGATACTACAGTTGCAAAAACAATAGACAAAACATCTTTCCAGAAACCATATCCTTCCTAAATTCAACAGAGACACACTATGGCATCATCCCATATACACAGTTAGCTACCAATATCAGCATACTTATGATTATTGCCATCCGGAAAACAAGGCCTGAGATGCTTGTTCCTGAGCCTAGATCAGGCCAGTGACAACAGTGGTTCCTCATTCCTCAACCCTCTGGAAGGCCAGAGAGAGGGGAAACTTGAATGGGGGTTGGAATGGCAACTCTCGCTTGGATGGATAGGCTATTTCTTGCCAGAGTGTGAAAAATGTCCTGGACAGCTAAAGTGGTCCCACTGATCCTGTTGGAGTTGGGGCCAAAGTAGTCAATACTTTTGTATTCTGGACAGGCACCTGTACCACAAGGTACTATAGTTGGTTACCTAATGTGGTCATTTGCATCACCTTTAATTTTACATGTACTGGTTGATTCTTCAGCCTCTGGGCAACATGTCTAGTATGTCTCCCTCACTCATGCATCTCAGGCCACCTGTGTCCTCACAACAAAGTGTGAAGCCACTAGCCTCATCTTAACAGGGATAGGATCTACCCAGACAAGTAACTACTAAGCATTTGTTTTTTCATCCTTAGCCTCCTGCTCCTTTCTCACTCTAGTGAAGGAAACCTTTTTCTGCAGTAGGCACAGATTTATGCAAATGGTTTACAATAGGATTCATGCTGTATATGTGGTTTGCTCCCTTTTTCAAGTACTTCTGGGTTACCATGGTAGGTGTCACCCCTACAAGGAACAGATCCTTAGCTTGCCAAGGATTTATCAATGAAACCAAGCAACAAAGTTCAATAATAAGACACTGGTATAAACAATGACAACATATCCCATTGGCCAATGAATGACAACCTGTCTAAACAGGGGCATAAGTCAGTCTCAGTAAACTATACTAAAACCACAGCATTTCAAAATGCTTTGCCACAACTAAAGAACCAGACATGCAAGGGTAAAGGTGGTTTTACTCAAATCTGGGATGGGTTTATATGGCCAACTCCCTCATATGGGTTTAAGTCAGCAAGACCCATTGGAAAAATATAAACCATGTATCATAGTAAAGATTCATGGAAAAGTAGAACCTGACACCTGGGACAATTACCAAGACCTCAATATAAGATACACACACTTAAAAAGTAGTGATTGGCATGCAACAAATGGACACAAAGACCAGGAATATATTGGTGAGCTCCTAATGGTGCTAACTGGCTCTGTGATAACAATCTTTGGCCTTGGCTGTGCTCAGGGTGGGTGGGAAGATCTACCCTAGGTTTTTGTTAGGCATAAGAACAAATAGCTAGCACTGTAATAGCCCCACAAATTTATCTAATTAAAAGGCATGATGAACCCGAGCTGTCTTTCATTGGTAAAGTCACCTAGTAGCAATATTTTTACTATATTTGGTGGGCAGACTATGGTGATTTTCTGGAAAAAGGCTATAAAACTGCAGAGAAGATTGTGCTGAGGTTTGAATGTGCTTTATACAACCACAGCTCTAAGAGAATGCTGACTATTAAGAGTTGCAAGCATTTTACCAACACTGAAAAAATACGAGTATAAGAGAATATTGTAAGCAATTATATGCCAACAAATCAGGCAATCTGGAAGAAATGGATAAATTCCTAGAAACATATAAACTACCAAAACTGAAACAGGAAGAAATAGAAAACCTGAATAGACACATAACCAGCAAATAAATTGAATCAGTAATCAAAAATCTCCCAAACAAATAAGAATCCAGGGCCAGACGGCTTCCCAGAGAAATTCTACCAAACATTTAAAGAAAAATAATACCATTCTTCTGAAACTATTCCAAAAAATAGAAATGGAAGGAAAACTTCCAAAATCTTTCTATGAGACCAAAATTATCTTGACCCCCAAACCAGGCAAAAACTGAAAAAGGAGAATTACAGACCAATATCCCTGATGAACGTGGATGCAAAAATTTTTATCAATATGCTAGTTAATAGGATCCAGCTATATATTAAAAGGATTATTCACCATGAACAAGTGGGATTTATTCTTGCGCTGCAGGGGTGGTTCAACACCTCCAAATCAATCAATGTGATACACTACATTAATAAAAGAACTGACAAGAACCATATGATCCTCTCAAAAGATGCAGAAAAAAGCATTTGACAAGATACAGCATCCTTTGTTGTTAAAAATTATCTGCTAGTAGGGATAGAGGGAATATAACTCAATATCATAAAAACCATATATGAAATACCCATAGCTAATATCATCCACAATGTGGAAAAACCGAGAGCTTTAGCCCTAAGGTCCAGAACATAACACGGATGTCCACCATCACCATTGTTGTTCAACATAGTGCTGGAAGTCCTAGCCTCAGCAATCAAACAACAAAAAGAAACAAAAGGCATCCAAATAGGCAAAGAAGAAGCCAAATTTTCACTCTTTGCAGATGACATGATTTTCTATATAGAAAACCAAAAAGACTCCACAAAATTTGCTAGACCGGATACAAAAATTCAGCAAAGTCATAGGATGTAAAATCAACACACATAAATCAGTTTCATTTCTATACACTAACACTGAAGCAGAAGAAAGAGAAATCAAGGAATCAGTAACATTTACAATTGCATCAAAAGCTATAAGATGATGGGAATAAACCTAACCAAAAAGGTAAAGGATCTGTAATCTGAAAACTATAGAACACTTATAAAAGAAATTGAGGAAAACGCAAAAAAATGGAAAAACATTTCATACTCATGTATTGGAAGAACAAATATTGTTAATATGTCTATGCTACCCAAAGCAATCTACATTCAATGCAGTCCCTATCAAGATACCATATATACAATGGAATATTACTCAGCTATCAGAAAGAACGAGTTCTCAACCTTTGCTGCAACATGGACGGCACTGGAGGAGATAATGCTAAGTGAAATAAGTCAAGCAGAGAAAGACAATTATCATATGGTTTCTCTCATTTATGGAACATAAGAACTAGGAAGATCGGTAGGAGAAGAAAGGGATAAAGAAGGGGGGGTAGTCAGAAGGGGGAATGAAGCATGAGAGACTATGGACTCTGAGAAACAAACTGAGGGCTTCAGAGGGGAGGGGGGTGGGGGAATGGGATAGGCTGGTGATGGGTAGTAAGGAGGGCACGTATTGCATGGTGCACTGGGTGTTATATGCAACTAATGAATCATCAAACTTTACATCAAAAACCAGGAATGTACTATATGGTGACTAACATAATATAATAAAAAATATTATAATAATAAAAAAAGATACCATCAGCATTTTTCATAGAGTTGGAACAAATAATCCTTAAATTTGTATGGAACCAGAAAAGACCCCAAATAGCCAAAGGAATGTTGAAAAAAGATGGGTTTTAAGGAGGGCACATATTGCATGGAGCACTGGGTGTTATATGCAAATAATAAATCATGGAACATTACATCAAAAACTAAGGATATACTGCATGGTGACTAACATAACATAATAAAAATTATTATAAGAAAAAGAAGAAAATC
>NW_024425230.1:4813654-4925937 GCF_017311325.1 Ursus maritimus | reverse complement strand
TGGGGGAATGGGATGGACTGGTGATGGGTAGTGAGGAGGGCATGTGTTGCATGGTGCACTGGGTGTTATATGCAACTAATGAATCATCGAACTTTACATCAAAAACCAGGGATGTACTGTATGGTGACTAACATAATATAATAAAAAAACATTAAAATAAAAACAAATAAAAAAAAGAAGGGGGAATGAAGCATGAGAGACTATGGACTCTGAGAAACAAACTGAGGGCTTCAGAGGGGAGGGGGGTGGGGGAATGGGATAGGCTGGTGATGGGTAGTAAGGAGGGCACGTATTGCATGGTGCACTGGGTGTTATATGCAACTAATGAATCATCAAACTTTACATCAAAAACCAGGAATGTACTATATGGTGACTAACATAATATAATAAAAAATATTATAATAATAAAAAAAGATACCATCAGCATTTTTCATAGAGTTGGAACAAATAATCCTTAAATTTGTATGGAACCAGAAAAGACCCCAAATAGCCAAAGGAATGTTGAAAAAAGATGGGTTTTAAGGAGGGCACATATTGCATGGAGCACTGGGTGTTATATGCAAATAATAAATCATGGAACATTACATCAAAAACTAAGGATATACTGCATGGTGACTAACATAACATAATAAAAATTATTATAAGAAAAAGAAGAAAATCAACGCTGGACGCATCATAATTCTGGACTTCCAGCTGTATTACAAAGCTGTAATCATCCAGACAGTAAGGTACTGGCAAAAAAAGAAGAAGAAAAACACAAACAAACAAACAGAAAGATGGATCAATGGAACAGAATAGAGAACCCAGAAATGGACATCTGTGTTCAACTAATCTTCTACAAAACAAGAAAGATTATCCAGTGGAAAAAATTCTCTACAACAAATGGTGTTGGGAAAATTGGACAGCCACATGCGGAAGAATGAAATTGGATCACTTTCTTACACCATAAACAAAAATAGACTCAAAATGTTTGAAAGACCTAAATGTGAGGCTGGAATCCATCAAAATCCTAAAGGAAAAAACAGGCAGCAACCTCTTTGACCTCAGCTGCAGCAACTTCTTGCAAGACACATCTCCAAAGGCAAGGGACACAAAAGCAAAAATAAACTATTGGGACTTCAGAAATACAAATCAAAACTACAATGAGATACCACCTTATATCAGTCAGAATGGCTAAAATTAACAACTCAGGAAACAACAGATGTTGGCAAGGATGTGGAGAAAGGGAAACCCTCTTACACTCTTTGTGGGAATGCAAACTGGTACAGCCACTCTGGAAAACAGTATGGAGATTCCTCAAAATGTTAAACATAGAACTACCCTCTGATCAAGCAATTGCCTATTATGTATTTATCCAAAGGATACAAACATAGTGATTCGAAGGGGCACATGCATCCCAATGTTTATAGCAGCAATGTCCACAATAGCCAAACTATGGAAAGAGCCCAGATGTCCATCGACAGATAAATGGATAAAGAAGAACTGGTACACACACACACATACACACACACACACACAGGAATATTACTCAGCCATCCAAAGAATGAAATCTTGCCATTTGCAACGACATGGATAGAACTAGAAGGTATTATGCTAAGTGAAGTAAGTCACCCAGAGAAAGACCAATACTATATGATTTCACTCATATGTAGAATTTAAGAAACCAAACAGATGAACATAGGGGAAGGGAAAGAAAAATAAAATGAAATGAAAAGAGAGGGAGGCAAACCATAAGAGATTCTTAGCTATAGGAAACAAACTGAGGGTTGGTGGATGGGAGGTGGGTAGGGCACTTGATGTAATGCGTACTGGGTGTCATGCAACTGATGAATCACTAAATTCTATCCTTGAAACTAATAATACAGTATATAGTAACTAAATTGAATTTAAATAAAAAATTTAAAAAAGAGAGAGATATAAGCATTTTGAACAAGAGGAGGAGATAAGAAAAGAAAGGGCCCAGTGATGTAGTTCTAAGTTTCATATTTTGTTATATTTTGAAGATGATATAGTCTTGAGGTTATTTTCACTTCAAAAAATATTTCTACCATTTTTAGGTATAGAACATATGCCTATAGAAGCATTAACTAATTATACCCAGAGGGCCCTCAACAATAGTTATCATAGCCTGTCACTCATAAATACAGGGGTAGCATTGATGTGAAAGGCCATGTTACACAATAAAATGGTCTTGGATGTACTCACTGCAGCACTAGGGGGCACTTGAAGTATCATTCAGATTTAATGTTACATGTATATACTCAATAATTCAGGCAATATAACTATTGCATTACAAGACATGACTGAACAGATACAGGCATTATATGGTCCTACACTCACTTTAACCTTGTGATTATCAAGCAGGTTTAGAACCTGGGGGACACTGTGGTAGAAGTTATTACTCATTCCTTGTTAGTTCATCAGCATAGGTCTCTTCCTGTTGCTGCCTATACTGCTACTGTGGTTTATACCTTCAACTTGGACATTTACCACAAAGATCCCCTCTCTGACAGCTCAGGAATATCTCAGAAGAGGCAGGTGTATGAGAGTATATGAGCCAGATTTGAGGGGTCAAATGTGAACAAGACTAATACCATTTTATACAAATCTTCCATGATGACCATTCTGTGACTTGAAGGCTTCTAGGGCACAGGATCCCCCATACACCAAGACACATTCTTTCCTTTTGCTTAACCACATGCTTAAGTACACTCTCATGACATGGCATCCTTGATCTGCCTTGGAGATATGACTATGACACACACTTATTCATAAACATTCTCCTCTTGGCTAGTTCCCAGCAGGTACTCCCATCCTCTAGGGCTATAAAAAAGTCCTAAGAGAGGTGGATTGTAGAGCTCTATTCATCTTGCAGCTTCTGAGATATGCTTCCGTCAGTAAGTCCTCTTAATAAACCATTTCTTATCAAGTTGTACTTAGCCTTTTTCTTCAGCCTTATGGTTCCTTCAGCCTTTGAAAGTCATTTTGCACATACCTTCCTTTAATGTAACAGACTTGAACAAAAAATCATAAAACTTGTAGAAGAAAACATAGTAAGCTCCTTGACATCAGTTTTGGCAATTATTTTATGGATTTGACACCAAAAGCAAAGCAAAACAAAACAAAAACAAAACAAGTAGGACAACAAAAACTACAAGTAGGAGAAATGGAGAAAATCACTTGTCAACTTGATCTTTTTGATTCTGAGCATAACAGGCTTTTATCATGAACTAAAAAAAATAACATGCCAGCAAATTTTATAGTCAGACCCTCCCCTTCCCTACAATGCTTTTCTAATGCTGCAAGTGGAAAGAAGGTAGAAATACAGCCATTAATTCATAACACAGACACTGCTGATAGCCTACTAGAAGATGGTTTGCTCATAAATTACCTTGAATTTGTTTTTCAATATGTTACAAGGGAATAAATTATAGCCATCATTTATACTGTTGACAGTGTAAGTAAATGATTTCCTCCTCCTCCTTTCTTCTTTATTATTTTGTATGTTATAAATATTATTTCATTTATTTGAGGTTCTACCTAGAACTAATTGCTCAAACTCCTTTATTTATTCACTCTGTAAATAGTTACGGAGATCCTGCCATTTTGCTAGGGATGGTTATATCTCATGGTCTCCATCTCCAACACAAGGCCACAAAGGCCAAGATTTCTGCATTTACACACTGATGTTGTAACCTAAGCCAAGTTTGTCTGCCAGATGCACAAAAAAGATTATCAATCACTGAGATATCAAGTATGCAGCAAGGAAAGGGTTTATTCAAGAGACAGCCAAAGGAGACCCAGAGGGCAAGCCTCAAAATCCACCTCTCCGAAGGAGGAGTGTCAGGGATATTTAAAGGTAAATAAAAAAGGTCTGGGTAAAAAATAGCAGTTGTATTTACTAGTCTGTGGCTGCACTTAGTAGCCTTATTAGCCCTTTGTTTACTGGTTTTAATCACCATTGTTTTTTTTTTATCATTCCTCATTCCTGAGGCAATTGGGAATGATGACCATTCTAGTTACTTCCTACTGAAATGAAGTAAAGATTTGGGTTAGAAAAATGGAATTTTCCTATACTCATTTAGAAATACTATTTAGTTCCAGGTTTAAACCCAACATTCTGCATTACCAAGATTTTTGTACTTTGGTTCTCCCTTGGGCAAACAGTCCAATTTCTGGCATTCTTGGTAGTGGATAATCGCTAATAGGTCACCACTGCATTCAACCCTTCATTGTTCTTGATCCCTATAACTGCTTCCATCTGTGAACATCTCAAGATCTGAATTTCCCAATGGCAGATCCATCAAATTGGGATGGCTTGAATAAGCTTGTCCAATTATCTGTGTTTCTAAACATGGGCCATTGTGGTAGTTTTTTCTGAAGTTTACCTCAGGTTGTCTAGCTTCAGTATGCAGGGTTTAGGGAAAAGGGCATTTTTTCAGGCCCTTTTGAGAATGAGAGAATATAGGAAACCTTGGTTTGGAGAGTCATAGTCTGATTTGAGGAAACCAGAAAAATTCAGGATCCAGCCCAGTTTTACAGGTAAACAACAAATACTCAAAAACAGTTGATTAAAATTAAAATCTAACACCAATGAAGATGTGTTACTGAAATATAATTTCTCTCTAAAATCCCTCTTATTTCCACCAAAGATAGCCAAATTAATTTGCTTACAAGTCCATTTTTAGCAAACTTGGCCTAATTATTTACATTTACATAAGTGTAGCTAGTAGAGTGGTTGGACATAAAAGTTTTGTTGTTGTTGTTGTTATTTTTCTGGAGTTTTTATAGGGAATTTCAGATTGAACTTTTAACAGTCTCTCAAGACTAAGGAGCAAAGCCGAATACTTGCCTTCATACTTTGCCTACAATGCCTACAAATATGGTGAATTCTTCTCTTCTTGAAGTCTCCAAAATATCCTGAGATTCCTACACCTGCCAGGAAGTGACCTTCTTTACATGTTATAAGGTAGCAGGGAACTCTGTAATTGAGGTATAAGTTTCGTATTTTCAAGGTGCTTCATTGGCCCCAAAAGTCAACCTCAGTTCCTTAAAGCTGTCTGGTCATATTTCAGTGCATGCAGGTCTTTCTCAGATATGAGATTCCAGTCAAAGCCCTGATAATATAACCAGTATTGCCAATTGTGTCCTGTCTTAAGGAGAACAAATTATATTGAACTTATGCAAATGAATAAATTGCCATGAAACTATAAGAATACTCATTGAGAGTTTCTGAATTCTGGAGGGAACAAGTCAGGAGAAAAAGATAAATGTTTCATATTTGTTTACCACAGTTCTGTAAATCATATATAGCTTCAGGGAAAAAGTTACCTTAAATCTGGAAAAGCTGGGAGGAGTTAAGATGGCGGAGTAGTAAGAGACACCTTTTTCAGCTGGTCCCACGAGTCGAGCTGGATAGGTACCAGACCAGCCTAAACAACCACGGAACCAGCCTGAGACACAGGAAGATGAATCTGGATCTCTACAAATGAACATCTCCAGCGCTGAGTATTGAGGTACGAAGTGGGGAGCCATGAAACCGTGCACAGATATCGGAAGATAAACGGAAGGGGGAGGGAGCCGCCACGTTCAGGCGCCGGGAAGCGGTAGCCACTTGCACGGGAGAGCTGGCGGGCTCGTGGACGGCACCGCAAAACAGCAGACTGGGCGCCGGGAAGCGGTAGCCACTTGCACGGGAGAGCTGGCGGGCTCGTGGACGGCACCGCAAAACAGCAGACTGAGACCGTGAACTGGGTGCGCGCACCACAGGCTTCTCACGGAACCCCGGAATCCCGGTGTGCTCACCGGAAATAGACTGAGACCGGGAGATCCAGGAGCATGCAGGGGTGGCTGGCGGCTGGCGGCGTTAGAAACATAAAGGACAGAGACGCCGGGTGTGGGGCGCACATCCCCGGACGCTGCAGGGTTGAGCAGCACCAACAGTAACAGAGTTAAAGTGGCCAGAACATCAGTGGAGAACGGGCCGCAATCCCTCTGTTCTGTGACAGAGGCTGAAATTTGGCCGCTGCTGCTCTGACTCTCAGAAGAGGCACAGCAAACCGCCAGGGAAAGCCGCCAGAGAACAAAAGCCTGGAAATACCGGCTCAGGGAGTGCCCATCCCCATCCCCCCTCAGGGGACGCAGAGACTCTACCCAAACAGGGTTGCCTGAGTATCGGCGCGGCAGGCCCCTCCCCCAGAACACAGAAGGCAGGCTGAAAAATCAAGAAGCCCAAAACCCGGGCGCCGGGGTGGCGCAGTCATTGAGCGCCTGTCTTCGGCTTAGGGCGTGATCCCGGCGTTCCGGAAAGGAGTCCCTCATCGGGCTCCTCCGCTGGGAGCCTGCTTCTTCCTCTTCCACTCCCCTGCTTCTGTTCCCTCTCTCGCTGGTTGGCTGCCACATAAATAAATAAATAAAATCTTTAAAGAAGAAGCCCACATCCCTAAGATCCCTATAAAACAAGGGGCACGGCCTGGGACCCAGTCAATAATTTGGGCTCTGGACAACCCCGCAACCTCTCCTCATCAGAATGACAAGAAGGAGAAGCCCCCCACAGCAAAGAAAAGACAGTGAGCCTGTGGCCTCTGCCACAGAAATAATGGATATGGATGTAACCAAAGTATCAGAAATGGAATTCAGAGTAACGATGGTCAAAATGATGAGTAGAATTGAAAAAAGTATTAACGAAAAGGTTACTGAGAATATAGAATCCCTAAGGACAGAAATGAGAGCGAATCTGACAGAAATTAAAAATTCTATGAGCCAAATGCAGGCAAAACTAGAGGCTCTAAACCAGGGTCACAGAAGAAGAGGAACAGGTTAGTGAATTGGAGGATGGGTTAATAGAGGAAAAAACCAAAATAGAAGCTGGTCTTAAAAAAATCCACGCCCACGAATGTAGGTTACAGGAGATTACTGACTCAATGAAACGATCCAATGTCAGAATCATCGGCATCCCCGAGGGGGTGGAGAAAAACAGAGGTCTAGAAGAGATATTTGAACAAATTGTAGCTGAAAACTTCCCTAATCTAGCAAGGGAAACAAACATTCATGACCAAGAGGCAGAGAGGACCCCTCCAAAGCTCATCCACGACAAACCTACGCCATGTCACGTCATAGTGCATTTCACAAATATTAGATCCAAGGATACAGTATTGAAAGCGGCCAGGGCAAAGAAATCTCTCACGTACCAAGGCAAAGGCATCAGAATTACGTCAGACCTGTCTACACAGACCTGGAATGAGAGAAAGGGTTGGGGGAGCATTTTTAAAGGTCTTTCAGAGAAAAACATGCAGCGAAGGATCCTTTATCCAGCAAGGCTGTCATTCAGAATTGATGGAGAAATAAAGACATTTCAGAATCGCCAGTCATTAACCAATTTCGTAACCATGAAACCAGCCCTACAGGAGATATTAAGGGGGGTTCTATAAAGGTAAAAAGGTCCCAAGAGTGATACAGAACAGAAAGTCACAACCGAAACAAACAAAGACTTTACTGGCAACATGGCATCATTAAAATTCTCTCAGTTCTTGATGTCAATGTAAATGGTTGAAACGCTCCCATAAACGAGACAGGGTTGCAGATTGGATCAAAAGAAATGACCCATCCATTTGCTATCTACAAGAGACTCATTTCGAACCCAAAGATGCATTCAGACTGAGAGTAAGGGGATGGAGTACCATCTTTCACGCAAATGGACCTCAAAAGAAAGCTGGTGTAGCAATTCTCATATCAGATAGATTGGATTTTAAATTAGAGACTATAGTTAGAGACACAGAAGGGCACTATATTATTCTTAAGGGAAGTATTCAACAAGTGGATATGACAATTATAAATATATATGCCCCCAACAGGGGAGCAGCAAGATACACAAGCCAACTCTTAACCAGAATAAAGAGACATATACATAAAAATACATTAATAGTAGGGCACCTCAACACTCCACTATCAGAAATAGACCGAACACCCTGGCAAAAACTAAGCAAAGAATCAAAGGCTTTGAATGCCATACTCGACGAGTTGGACCTCATAGATATATATAGAACACTACACCCCAGAACCAAAGAATACTCATTCTATTCTAATGCCCATGGAACATTCTCAAGAATAGACCATGTTCTGGGACACAAAACAGGTCTCAACCGATACCAAAAGATTGAAATTATCCCCTGCATATTCTCAGACCACAACGCTCTGAAATTGGAACTCAACCACAAGGAAAAATTTGGAAGAAACTCAAACACTTGGAGACTAAGAACCATTCTGCTCAGGAATGACTCGATAAACCAGGAAATCAAAAATCAAATTAAACAATTTATGGAGACCAATGAGAATGAAAATACAACAGTCCAAAACCTATGGGATACTACAAAGGCAGTCCTAAGGGGGAAATACATAGCCATCCAAGCCTCACTCAAAAGAATAGAAAAATCTAAAATGCAGTTTTTATATTCTCACCTCAAGAAGCTGGAACAGCAACAGAGGGACAGGCCTAATCCACGCACGAGGAAGCAGTTGACCAAAATTAGAGCTGAAATCAATCAAGCAGAAACCAGAAGTACAGTAGAGCAGATCAACAGGACTAGAAGCTGGTTCTTTGAGAGAATCAATAAAATTGACAGACCACTGGCAAGACTTATCCAAAAGAAAAGAGAAAGGACCCAGATTATTAAAATTATGAATGAAAAAGGAGAGGTCACGATGAACACCATTGAAATTGGAAGGATTATTAGAAATTTTTATCAACAGCTATATGCCAATAAACTAAGCAATCTGGAAGAGATGGAATCCTTCCTGGAAACCTATAAACTACCAAGATTGAAACCTGGAAACCTATAAACTACCAAGATTGAAACAGGAAGAAACTGATTTCTTAAACAGGCCAATTAATAATGAAGAAATTGAGTCAGTGATAAACAACCTTCCAAATAAGAAAACTCCAGGCCTGGACGGTTTTCCTGGGGAATTCTACCAACATTCAAAGAAGAAATAATACCTACTCTCCTAAAGCTATTTCAAAAAATAGAAACAGAAGGAAAGCTACCAAACTCATTCTATGAGGCCAATATTACCTTGATCCCCAAACCAGGCAAAGACCACATCAAAATGGAGAATTACAGACCGATATCCCTGCTGAATATGGATGCCAAAATTCTCAACAAGATCCTAGCTAATAAGATCGAACAGTACATTAAAAGGTTTATCCATCATGACCAAGTGGGATTCATACCTGGGATGCAAGCGTGGTTCAACAGTCGCAAATCAATCAGTGTGATACATCATATCAACAAGACTCAGGAACCATATGATCCTCTCAATCGATGCCGAAAAAGCATTTGACAAAATACAGCATCTTTTCCTGATTAAAACCCTTCAGAGTGTAGGAATAGAGGGTACATTTCTCAATCTCATAAAAACCATCTATGAAAAGCCTACAGCAAATATCATTCTCAATGGGGAAAAGCTGGAAGCCTTTCCCTTAAGATCAGGAACACGACAAGGATGCCCACTCTCGCCACTATTATTCAACATAGTACTAGAAGTCCTTGCAACAGCAATCAGACGACAAAAAGGGATCAAAGGTATTCAAATTGGCAAAGAAGAAGTCAAAATGTCTCTCTTCGCAGATGACATGATACTCTATATGGAAAATCCAAAAGAAGCCACTCCCAAACTATTAGAAGTTATAGAGCAATTCAGTAACGTGGTGGGATACAAAATCAATGCTCAGAAATCAGTTGCATTTCTATACACGAATAACGAGACCGAAGAAAGAGAAATTAGGGAATCCATCCCATTTACAATAGCACCAAAAACCATACGTTACCTTGGAATTAACTTAACCAGAGACGTAAAGGACCTATATTCTAGAAACTATAAATCACTCTTGAAAGACATTGAGGAAGACATAAAAAGATGGAAAGATATTCCATGCTCATGGATTGGAAGAATTAACATAGTTAAAATGTCCATGCTACCCAGAGCAATCTACACTTTCAATGCTATCCCGATCAAAATACCGAGGACATTTTTCAAAGAACTGGAACAAATAGTCCTTAAATTTGTATGGAACCAGAAAAGACCCCGAATCTCCAAGGAACTGTTGAAAAGGAAAAACAAAGCTGGGGGCATCACAATGCCGGATTTCGAGCTGTACTACAAAGCTGTGATCACAAAGACAGCATGGTACTGGCACAAAAACAGACACATAGACCAATGGAACAGAATAGAGAGCCCAGAAATGGACCCTCGGCTCTTTGGGCAACTAATATTTGATAAAGCAGGAAAAAACATCCGGTGGGAAAAAGACAGTCTCTTCAATAAATGGTGCTGGGAAAATTGGACAGCTACATGCAAAAGAATGAAACTTGACCACTCTCTCACACCATACACAAAGATAAACTCCAAATGGATGAAAGACCTCGATGTGAGACAGGAATCCATCAAAATTCTAGAGGAGAACATAGGCAGCAACCTCTACGACATCGGCCAAAGCAACCTTTTTCATGACACATCCCCAAAGGCAAGAGAAACAAAAGATAAAATGAATTTATGGGACTTCATCAAGATTAAAAGTTTCTGCACATCCAAGGAAACAGTCAGAAAAACTAAGAGGCAGCCCACGGAATGGGAGAAGATATTTGCAAATGACACTACAGATAAAGGACTGGTATCCAAGATCTACAAAGAACTTCTCAAACTCAATACACGAGAAACAAATAAACAAATCAAAAAATGGGCCAAAGATATGAACAGACACTTTTCCAATGAAGACATTCAAATGGCTAACAGACACATGAAAAAATGTTCAAAATCATTAGCCATCAAGGAAATTCAAATCAAAACCACACTGAGATACCACCTTACGCCAGTTAGAATGGCAAAAATAGAAAACCAGGGATGTACTGTATGGTGACTAACATAATATAATAAAAAATCATTAATTAAATAAAAAAATCTGGAAAAGCAGATGTTAGTGAAGCAGCAATGTTTCAAACAAGAGTCCTAGAAGAATATAATCATCTTCCTCAATTCATTCAGGCCAGTTATTAATCTTTGGTCTGTTTGAATATAGTTTTTCCATTAGTTCTGAAGATTGTTATTCAGTTTAGTGTTACGGTCTTAAAGGTATGAAAGATCAATATTTGTACAACAAGACATATCAAAACATTAAGAATTTCATATAATTTCTGGAACAGTCATAGCATTTACCCATACAATATAACCCAAGGTGGTTTATCATCACTTATTTGACAATGTTTTCTATGTAATTTGTCATACTAAATAAACAAGCCTAATTAGTGAAAAAGATTTCATATAGAAGTTGAATTTTGGGAAGTTTCTCAGAAATACCAGGTTTTAAAGAACATGCCTGAATAAGATTACAGATCATTACAAAACTCAATACTTAATTATCTATTCAGCCAAAGTGGCAATAAAGATTATAAAAGCAAATACTGAGGGTTACATAGTTGTTAGCAAAACTTAGCTCTTTTCACACTGAGAAGATTCCAACTTTAAGTAATCAAAGACTTAATAAAGACAAAACAGAAATTCTGTTTTTTCTAGGCTGATTTATTTACAATTTAGGCCAATAATCTAAGAAAACTGTCATTTTAACAGAGGGAAAAAACAATTTCCAATCTTATACTATATACTTTTTATAGTATTTTTTTATTATATTATGTTAGTCACCATACAGTACATCCCTAGTTTTTTATGTAAAGTTCCATGATTCATTATTTGCATATAACACCCAGTGTACCATGCAATACATGCCCTCCTTAATACCCATCACCAGCCTATCCCAATCCCCCACCCCTGATCCTCTGAAGCCCTCAATTTGTTTCCCAGAGTACATAGTCTCTCATGCTTCATTCCCTCTTCTGATTACCCCCCTTTCTTCTTCCTTTCTTCTCCTACCAATCTTCCTACTTCTTATGTTCCACAAATGAGTGAAACCATATGATAATTGTCTTTCTCTGCTTGACTTATTTCACTTAGCATTATCCCCTCCAGTCCCGTCCATATTGCAGCAAATGTTGAGAAATCATTCTTTCTGATGGTTGAGTAATATTCCATTGTATATATGGACCACATCTTCTTAATCCAGCCATCTGTTGAAGGGCATCTTGACTCCTTCCATGATTTAGCTATTGTGGACAATGCTTCTATGAACATTGGGGTGCATATGGCCCTTCTCTTCTCTACGTCTGTATCTTTGGGGTAAATACCCAATATTGTAATTCCTGGATCATAGGGTAGCTCAATTTTTAACTTTTTAAGGGACCATATATACTTCTGATATTTAAACTCATTCATTCCAACAAGATGAATTTGTTTCAGAATCTCCATTAGAAATGAAGGACTCTCAGCTGCAGGGAACGCTGCCAACAGTTATCAGTTCTCAGACACCATCAGGGACTGCCTTTAGTGAAGGAAGCCACCTCACCCAAGTCATGCCTTCTTCCCAGCTGGTCCAATACATTGACTGTTCAATATAAGAGTATAAAAGTCCAGAACATTTTTTCTAGTTTAGCATCGTTCTGAAGGTAAATCCAACTTTCGGAACTCCTCAGAGAATCAGCTAAAGCTTCTATTGATATTGTATCACTGCTCAACTTCTGCCAAATTTTCCTTTCTTATGCTCTCTTCTCTTCTCCAAGTGTTGATCACTTCCTAATAAACTTTTTTACGTACTGATCTCCATAATCTTAGTTTCAATCACACACAAAATCCCTTTCCACAGATTCCCTTCTCATAAACCTTCTACAACTTTCCTTTTCACATTCAGATTTTGTCCTAAAATTTCCCTATTTAAATAACCAGTCTCATTTTCCTTGTATATAGAGTTGCTTCCGGTAGTCTAAGTTTTTCTCCTAAAAACCCACAACAAATGAATAAGCAAAATATAAGCAGACTCATAAATACAAACAAAGTGGTGATAGAAAGACAAATACCGTGTGATTTTTCTCCTTTTCTCACAAATTTTGCAATGGAGATAGCATGAACCTACCCGACTTTCAGTAAACATAGGCATAAAAAAAAGTTCTACATCTAATGCTGACAAAGATATGTCCATTTTAATTAAACCAACAACCTTAAATTAGTTTTAATATCAAGTATTTTCTCAGATCATGTGAACCTAAAAAAATTTGGGTTAGTTTCCATTTTTCTGAGTTTTAGAGTTCCCAATTCTTACAAGCACCTGCCTTTAAACCAACTAAATAGAGCTCTTTTACACATTAATGTTAGCAAAGCTATCTGGAGGTAGTGAAAGTATCTTACATTTACAACATACATGGACACATATACACAAATAAGATGCAAGCAAAATCTTACAGCCTTTGTTTTACTAATATTTGTGGAGAGGACATTAAAGGTGCAATTTCCAAATATCTCCCTTTTACAAAACAAATCTAATTGCAAGATGGTATTATAATTTAAGTATCCATTAATTAGTCATTTGTTCTCCAGAGTCTAAAGAATATTGTGGCAAAGCAGTGTTACAAAAAAGACCATCTTAAAAAAATTAAACATTGCCCAATTTTGGAGAATGCAGCCCAAAGGACTGCATGTGGGAATCAAATTTCATTTCCCCTTTTCCAACTAGAACATGGCTGGTTTTATTCAAAGATACCAAAAGTTGCAGTGACAAACAAACCAAATGAAGCCCAAAGTACCTCTGTCAACATTTGTTCCTCCGCAAAGGTTGGGGCTTCACTGACTGAACCAAATGTCTTCCTAGTCACCTTTTTCCTAATCAAGCAAGAAAAGGAAGGCTAACAGAGACAAACTAAACAGGAGGAATAAATAAGCAAGCTCATGAGTCATCATACATGAAATACTCACCAAAAAAGTCTGTCCAAACCCAAACCAAAAACTTTCCTTGCCACAAAAGTTAAATTAAGTGCTGAAGGTCAGAGGTGTCAAGTTGAGGTGGGGTCACAAGGACAGTGTCTAGGACGAAGAGCGAAGAGCCTACTCAGCTGCTTGGACTCATCACTAGATGCCCTTTACCAGTTGGGGGTGCTGATGAACCACAGGCAGAGATCTCCTGGTTGTCTCAAAAATGTAACCAAATTCAAGTTCATCTACCTGAGGCACAACAAAGCCAATCACTGATACATCAATACACAACAGGAAAGGGTTTATTCAAGAGGCAGCCACACAAGGAGAGGGAGAAGGCAAGCCTTGAATTTGTCTCCCAAAGGAGGAAAGTCAGGGATATTTAAAGGCAAATGAAAACGTTTTGGGTAAAAAATTGAAGCTGCACTTAGTAGCCTGTAGATGTACTTATTAGTCCTGTTAGTCCTTTGGTTACCAGTTTCAATATTTTAGCTAGCCTCAGGGGTAGTAAGGAATCAGAGAAGTACAAATAAACCTAAAACATAGCGTGTAAGAATATGATGAGTTCTAGCAAAAAGAAAGGGAGGAAGGAAGAAAGGAAGGAAAGGGGAAAAAAAGAAAAGATGTAGTAAGATAGTGTAAGGGTTAGGTGTGAAATGGTGGTCAAAGTGGACTTCCTGTACCTAAGTCAAGACTTGGAGGAAATGAGGGATATGCCTTGAGGATACCTGGTAGAAGAACAGTCAAGGAAGAGGGAGCAACAAGTGCAGAGGTTGTGATGTAGTTGACTTGGGATGTTCATGCAAGGAAAAGCCAGAGGAATCAATTTTGCAGTCCCAGGTTCTCTCCTGCTGGGATCTACAGGAATCTAGAAAGCAAGGGAGACCACCCACGTGGTCAGTTTCCCTAAGGAGAGATCCAAATTCAGAAGACTGAAGTGTAGATCTGGAGAAGCAGACAGAAAACACCCACTACAGACTGCTCTTTTTGCCTCTTGGATAGACACCTTTTCCAGGTGAAAAATTGGCATTGCTATCACAAAAGACACAGTTTGATAATTTGAGGTAATGCAGTTTTGTCACGCACCCATTTGAAACATAAACCCAGATCATAAAACAGTCTGTTCTCCACAGCACATCCAGATGCATAACCTTAAAATGTACCTCAGGCACTGAAAACATGGTAGAGAGTAAAGGATTAAAGATCAAAAAAAGGAAGTCTAATGCTTGACTTGAAAGGAGTTTCCCAGAGACAACAAAGAAAATGTAGAGGAATGAATTGCTTAAAACAATGGATAAATTTATTTCATTGGGAAAGAAAAACAAGAGTCTTCAGGAAAAGTCCTGCTAAATTGGAAAAAAAGTTGACTTGGTAGTGTAAAATGGAAGAGAAATCAATATCTGGCTATATTTCTAGCTTTAAAAACTAGGTAGATGGGGGCTCCTGGGTGACTCAGTCATTAAGTGTCTGCCTTTGGCTCAGGGTGTGATCCCGGTGTCCTGGGATCGAGCCCCGCATCAGGCTCCTCCACTGGGAGCCTGCTTCTTCCTTTCCCACTCCCCCTACTTGTGTTCCCTCTCTCGCTGGCTGTCTCTCTCTGTCAAATGAATAAATAAAATCGAAAAAAGAAAAAGAAAAAAAAAACTAGGTAGATGATCATACCATTTACTAAGAAGGGGAAGATCCATGAAAAAAGAAATCCAGAGATGAATTTTTGTACATATTGAGTTTGATAACTCTATAAAACTATTAAGGTGACATTAGCTATGCTAGACTGACACTTAGAAGAAAGATCCAGAAATATAAAATGAAGTGTGCCTCGATGGCTCAGATGGTTAAGCACCCGACTCTTGATTTTGGCTCAGGGCATGACCTCAGTGTTGTGAAATCAACCCCCACTTAATTCTCTCTTTCCCTCTTCCTCTGCCCTCTCTCCCTCCCTCTCAAATGTGTATGTGTGTGTGTGGGGGGGGTGTGTGTGTAAAATGAGGGATATCGACTGTTAGAAATAGTTGAAAACCTCACGTTAAGCTAGAAGGAAAAAAGCTATGAAAGGGCATAGTGCAAAATCCAGAAGAATTCCCACATTTATTGTCAGGTAGAAATGGAGGTAATATCAGCACAGGACACTGAGAAAGAATGTCCTGCATGATGGGAGGAGACCAGAAAAAGGTTGACTGATGGAAACCAATAGAGAACAGTGTTTCAACACTTAAACACTGGTGGAGTGTATCAAATACTGCTGTTCTATCAAGTAAGATAAATACAGATATGTCCTTTACATCTGGCTATGTCATCACTGATGACCTTGACCAGAGCAGATTCAGAGGTATGGTGGTGTTGAAGCCAGATCACAGTGATCAAAGAATGAATGGAAGGTAAAAAAAAAAAAAAAAAAAGGAAGGAAAAAAAAAAAAAAAAAAAAAAAAAAAGACAACCATGCTTTTTGGGAAATGAATACATTAATGAATGAATGAAGTACGGAAAATTGGGTAGTAGCTGGAGAAAGATGGTAAAGGTTTTGCGATTTAGGGCTTATTGTTTGCTTTTTAATGGAAAATGCAAAAATTCATGGACAAAGGAAAGGGGAGATATTGGCAAATGCATCGGCAGATGAAATCTGGGACACATGGAGGGTAAGGCTTTCTATAAGAGTGAAAGCATTGCTCCATCTTAAGATTAGGAAGAATACAAGTCAAATTTTATAGATAAAACAGAGGTATTAGAGGTTTTTGGAAGAAATATAAGAAAGGTTGAGTTTTACTACTGCTGTATCTCAATGGAAGTAGGAAGTATTTGTGTGTGTATGTGTATGTGGTTGTGCTGGTTGTGCACTGTACAACTACAGAGCAGGTGTATGTGACAAGCACTTCCTGGTGTTTTGCAGTACACAACTTGTGCTGTACTCCATAGCAGCTCTGAATGAGGTCATCAGCTAAAATGTTGAAAGCATATCTCAGAATCTTTTTTTAAAGATTTTATTTATTTATTCGAGAGAGACAGACTGAGAGCATGAGCGCAGAGAGAGGCAGGCAGAGTGAGAAGTAGACTCCCCACGGAGGAGGGAGCCCAATGCAGGACTCGATCCCAGGACCCTGGGATCATGACCTAAGCCAAAGGCAGACACTTAACTGACTGAGCCACCCAGGCACCCCTGCATATCTCAGAAACTTAACAACTGATTTCAGTCTCTATGACTAGCTTATCTACAAAAAGACTGATCCCTCTGGTGTCCTCCATTGCTTCATAAGCTCTGGGGAAAAAAAAAATAAGGATAATACATAAAGAGAGGCAGAGCTAAGAGAGAGGGCAAAGAGCAAAGAGGGAGCTAATGAGTCAATACTGTTTTACTTTTCTATCTCTGGATCCATTTTGTACCTCAACTGACTCTACTCTCAACTTTCCCAGGTAGTTGAATCAACTGACACCTGTCAGAATGTCTAAAATCAACAACATAAGAAACAACAGGTATTGGTGAGAATGCAGAGAATGGGGAACCCTCTTACACTGTTGGTGGGAATGCAAACTGGTGCAGCCACTCTAGAAAACAGTATGGAGGTTCCTCAAAAAGTTAAAAATAGAACTACACTATGATCCAGCAATTGCACTAATAGGTTAACCAAAAATACTAATTCAAAGGGATACATGCATCCCAATGTTTATAGCAGCTTTATCTACAATAGCTAAATTATGGAAGCAACCCAAATGTCCATTAACAGATGAATGGATAATAGTCCTGTATATATATATATACAGGACTATTATCCAGCAATAAAGAATCATGGAATCTTGACATTTATAATGATGTGGATGGAGCTAGAGAGTATTATGCTAGGTGAAATAAGTCAGCCAGAGAAAGACAAATACCATGATTTCACTCATATGTGGAATTTAAGAAACAAAACAAACGAGCAAAGTGAAAAAAAAAAGAGAGAGAAAGAGGGAGAGTCAGACCAAGAAACATACTCTTAATGATAGAGAACACACTGATGGTTACCAGAGGGGAGGTGAGTGACTATTAAGGAGTGCACTTGTTGTGATGAGCATAAAGTGATGCATGGAAGTATTAAATCATTATATTGTACACCTGAAACTAATATAACACTGTATGTTAACTAACTGGAATTAAAATAAAAACTTAAAAAAATTCCTGATTGATGCACCTAGCATCATGTGTGTTCATGTGTGTAGGCATGTGTGCATGTGTAGCACGCAAAGCATGAGGTATAAAGCAATAATAAGGCAATAAATTGCCTTATACCTCATCAGACATTTCTTAAAAATGAAACACACATACACATGCACGTATACACATATATCCCACACCAAATACACTAACAATGGAGTCTTAAGAAGAATTAAGTTGACAGCAACTAAAAATTTATATGTCAAAATTACTTTGATATCTAATTTATAACTCTTCAACTATACTTTAGGGCCTTCAATTTTATAAAGCATGATGAGTGTTCTGACACCTAAAACAAATTACCCTTTTTAAAAGCACTTTTTAAAACTACCACTCATTACATGATTAGTATGTGCCAAGAACTATGCTAACTGCTTTCCATTTTTAACACTCACAATAACCCTTTGAACAGATGATATACAATTGATTCTTGAAAGACATAGGTTTGAACTGGATGGGTTCACTTATATGCAGATTTTTTGTTGTGTTGTTTCATATAAGTACAGTATAATACAATAAACGTGTTTTCTCTTCCTTATGATTTTCTTAATAATGTTTTTCTTTTTTCTTACTTGATTGTAGAAATGCAATCCATAATACATATAACATACAGAATATGTGTTACCTGTTTATGTTATCAGTAAGGCTTCTGGTCAACAGTAGGCTGATAGTGGGGCGTCTGGGTGGTGCAGTCGTTAAGCGTCTGCCTTCGGCTCAGGGCGTGATCCCAGTGCTCTGGGATCAAGCCCCACATCAGGCTCCCCCACTAGCAGCCTGCTTCTTCCTCTCCCACTCCCCCTGCTTGTGTTCCCTCTCTCACTGGATGTCTCTCTCTCTGTCAAATAAATAAATAAAATCTTAAAAAAAAAAAAACAGTAGGCTGATAGTAGTTAAATTTGGGAGACTCAAAAGTTAATCATGGATTTTTCCATTGTGTGGGGGTGTCAGCACCCTTAACCCTCATATTGTTCAAGGGTCACTTTATTTCCAAGTTACAGAGAAGCAAACAAAAACACAGAAAAATCAGATAACTTGCTCAAGGCCAACTAGTTAAGTGGCAAATAAGAAGTATCAGCATAAGCTCCACAACATTAAGAGAATTAAAATAAATACAATTGTTCAGGAAAATTTATACAATTCACTCATATATTAGGGGTGCCTATAATGGATAAATTAAGAATACAAAGATTATGGCCTTCTGTATGAGGAAGCACAAACCACCCACACAGGATCAGCTCATAGCTCCCTCAGCATCCTAGCTGCCCCTTTGGGGAAGTGAAAATCCCAGGGTCATTTTGATTGACAGTTTCAAGACATTCACACAAATGAAGTAAAGTCACAAGATTTAATATCTTCCAATTCCAGAAACAAGGGGATGCAATGCAATGAGCTGGGAGAAGGACACAACCAGCCCTCCATCCCAGGTCATAAGCCAGTGGGAAATGGAGAGCAGGGTAGCAAGTAAGGTTACTTCTAAGGTGGTTGGGGCAAAGATCACTAATTTTTCATGATCTCAGCTCTAAGTGGTTATTTTAAAAGGTGCCCCAGGAAAAGCAAAGCGAGAACTTAGGGGCAGAATTCTAAATTCAGGTCAGATCTTTATTTAAATCTCTAGACTCTGCATGTGACTATTATTGTTATAAAGTAAAGCAACTCAGAATAGCTAGCTGTTTTCTTACCAAAATTAACCCCACAGTGCCTCCTTATTAGTCTTTAGGGAAAATCATGGATATGGTCTGGACTGTGGAAACATTAAAAGCCACTGGCAGGATTTTGTCTGCCCAGCACATGAACCATCTGAGAAAAACAAAAATGCCAATCAACAATATATATAGACACATGATAGTTTGAAATCCTGTTCATAACCGTTATCCCACCTCAATTCGTTGGGGTCCAGCCAAGGAAATAAATGAAAATCATCAGATACAGTTAAGGTAGGTTTTTGATTAAAACTTAGGTGAGATTATGGAATACTCACATCTGTTGGGCCATCTTTTGTAAATTTGTATGGATTTGCCCAGAATTATTAAGGTATATGCAGCAGGTGGTGCCCTTTATAGTGCACACACATCCTTCCTTGGCTAGTAAGTAGCCTAAGCTAAACAGTTATTCAAAACCATCTGTGCTAAGGAATCATGAAGCTTTTGTATTAAGGCTAGGCTTTGGTGTAACAGCCCAGTGTATCAGCCAAGGTGGCTGACAAGCTGGTGTTTGCCTTAATAACTTGTTGTTATGTGCACATAACAATGGCACCTAATCCAGTCCCTGTGAGGGACAGTAGCATCCCCAACATAATGGGGATGAGTAACTGTACACTTTTGACATGGGAAGGCAGAGAGATGGATTGCAGGTCCTGTTCAATGACTAGTCAGAATAGTCCCAGGCAAGCTAAAGTACATTGGTATGACATACAGTACTGCCTGAGAGCTGGCAGGGATGCAAAATCATTGGAGGTTGACAGAAGGAGAGGTGCACATATGGAGAACTAGGTGTGTGTGATGACCCCAAGGACACTGGATCCACAGTGGAAACCAAACATTTGATCAGGAAGATAAAGTAAGCTGTGATTCCCCAATATGTTTGGGCCATGAGGTCCAAGACTGTGGGAACTGTGCTCCTTGGGATGATATATAGTTTGAACTCATCCATGTGGTGTTAGTCTGGGAAGATACAGAGGATTATAAAGGGCACATGGGGGCTCCTGCCAAGTGCCACATATTATTTTGCAGTGTCCTGTATGGGAGCAGTTGAGTACCATAGAGAGTGGTGGCAAGCTGCAGAGGTGCCTTCTGTTGGGCAAACGGGGTCAGAGTCAGTAAGTCAGCCAGGAGGCCACTAACTAGGGAAAAAGCCTTTGTTGAGTCTATAGCGTGCCCAATAATCACAGCAGCCCAAAAAATGAGCCCTGGTTTCTGCCCATTGTATAAAAATATTAAGACTATTGGAGGGGGATAGGAGGATTGTGGACCCCTGAGTAGTGACCTCAGGAAAAGGTCCTCTTGAGGTCGTGTAGGGATGTGACCCTACATCCGGGGTCCTGAAAGACCCTATATCTGGGGTCCAGAACCCCAACATCTGGTGTTGCTTGGTAGCGACAGCATCTACAGCCAGGGAGGAGTCCTTCCATCAGGAATTACATTCACTAATCCATGGTAGGATGCATAATGTAGACCAATCTAATGGGTGTGGTGAGGGCAAGCAACTAAGCAAAGTGTTAAAGGGGTCCCCATAACCATAAAGGTTATAAGGCTGGACACATATCTTGGCTTTCCAAAGCTCAAAGATGCAGTGGAGAGAGCCTGGTTATTACAGTACTGCCTCACACTCAAACAGCAAGCATTGTAGTAAGAAAGGGGACGCTGGGAAATCACATAGTTAATTCTGTAAAATGCCACTCAAGGGAGTCATCAGCAAGGAACTTAGAAAAACAAGTGTTCGTTTCAGCAACCAAGTCCTGGGGAGTCCTCACTGCCATCAGCTGTCTGGTCTTCCTGTTTCATTTCTGCTGTGGTGGAAGCTTATGGTGGAAGCAGTATTCAGGATGAGGTTGTATCCCTCAGTGTGGTGGGCTGGAATATTCTCATCTTTCAAATCCTGATGTCCCATGTTGTCAGAGTTGTTATATCTTGATTGTCATGTTCTAAATCATCATGGGCTGGAGCACTATTATCTCCAGCATTGTTGCAGGTGGAGGAATCCATCCCAGAGGGAGTTGGCTGTCCCAGGGAGCTACCAAGGAGAACTGAAGGGCCAAGGCACCTAACAGAATCACATAGATTTGGGATGCCCTGACTAAGGTTTGCTTGCACCATTTGGAGCATCTACTGGTATCAGAAATTCTTAGGAAGTTTTGGGGGCCTCTGGATGTGCAGCATGAAAATGATTAGTTGGTACTCTCCTATGAGGCATAAGAAGTCTCCATCAATAAATAATAAAGGTTGGAGGCACACGTGTAGCCTTGGTTTGAAGAAAATTTAGTTATATATTCCTGACAATCTAAAGTTTGGCCCCAGTAAAAGGATTATCCATCCTGACCACGTGGGATTCATCCCTGCGATGCAAGGATGGTTTGACATTAGCAAATCAATCAGTGTGATGGACATATTAATAAGAGAAGAGACAAGAATCGTATGGTCCTCTCAATTGATGAAGAAAAAGCATTTGACAAAATACAGCATCCTTTCTTGATTAAAACCCTTCAGCGTGTAGGGATAGAGGGTACATTCCTCAATTTCATAAAAACCATCTATGAAAAGCCTACAGCAAATATCATTCTCAATGGGGAAAAGCTGAGGGCCTTTCTCTTAAGATCAGGAACACGACAAGGATGCCCACTTTCACCAATATTGTTCAACATAGTACTGGAAGTCCTAGCAACAGCATCAGACAACAAAAAGAAATAGAAAGCATTCAAATTGGCAAAGAAGAAGTCAAACTCTCTCTCTTCGTAGATGACATGATAATTTATGTGGAAAACCCAAAAAACTCCACCCCAAAATTACTAGAACTCATACAGCAATTAGTAAGGTGGCAGGATACAAAATCAATGCAAAGAAATCAATTGCCTTTCTATACACTAACAATGAGACTGAAGAAAGAGAAATTAGGGAACCCATTCCATTTAAAATAGCACCAAAAACCATAAGATACACTGGAATAAACCTAACCAATGAGGTAAAGGATCTGTACTCTAGAAACTACAGAACACTGATGAAATACATTGAAGAAGACACAAAAAGATGGAAAAATATTTCATGCTCATGGATCAGAAGAACAAACATAGTTAAAATGTCTATGCTACCCAGAGCAATCTGCACTTTCAACGCCATCCCGATCAAAATACCAATGACATTTTTCAAAGTGCTGGAACAAATAATTCTAAAATTCATGTGGAGCCAGAAAAGATCCTGAATCACCAAGGGAATGTTGAAAAATCTAAGCAAAGCTGGGGGCATCATGTTGCCCAATTTCAAGCTATACTACAAAGCTGTGATCACCAAAACAGCATGGTATTGGCACAAAAACGGGCACATAGATCAATGGAACAGAATAGAGACTCCAGAAATGGACCCTCAACTTTATGGGAAACTAATCTTTGACAAAGCAGGAAAAAACATCCAGTGGAAAAAAGACAGTGTCTTCAATAAATGGTGCTGGAAAAATTGGACAGCTATATACAGAAGAATGAAACTTGACTACTCTCTCACACCATACACAAAGATAAACTCTAAATGGATGAAAGACCTTGATGTGAGACAGGAACCCATTAAAATCATAGAGGAGAACATAGGCAGTAACGTTTTTGACATTGGCCACAACTTATTTTGTGACACTTCTCAAAAAGCAAGAAAAAACAAAAGCAAAAATATAAGAAATGTGTCTGAACTGCACAAGTCTATTAACCAATTAGAGTTGAAATTAGGGGAGTGTAATGGTCAGTGACTGGAATTATTTCCATTTTCTGTGGGAGGTATGTTAGAAGAAATAAGCCATTTACTAAAACTACTATAAATTGGAATTCAGCTGGAATTTGCATATTAAGTTGCATAAGTGTGTTCCAGCAGCAGGATTATGGGTATCTGTCTTTCCAGTGCACCAAGATTATCTATGACCAGAGAATCATAGCTAACTACCTGTCCCCGATTGGGTCGCCAGTAAATACTTGAAGGTGAGATGACTGACATTTTAAATCAGTAAGGGCACTCAAAATGTTGAGAAAAATGTAAATAATATTGTCCCGTAAGACAAAGCAATCAGATTCCCCCATAATAACAATCATAAACAGCATGGCAAGGCCAGCCCAGTTGGTGTGAGGAGAGTAGTGGCTATATGACCTAGAGTTTAAAGTGGTAAGTGACCCTGGAACCAAGGAAGTCCATTTAGGAATCCATTCACTGTTCTGTAACTTAAGGATCAAGAATTTTGAAATACCATTATGGCATTCAATAATGCCAGAGTCCTGTGGCCAGGATGGAAGATGAAAGTTCCATTGGATACCTTGCAGGAGATCCCAATGCTGTGGTATATGGATATAAAATGAGATCCTTGATCAGATACAGTCAGAAAAGAAAGAAATTACCTGCTCCGAAGAGGTGTTTCTGGTGGGTGTAGCAAGCACTAGGCTAGTAAAAGTATGCATATATGTAATAGTGGAACAGGTAGTGCTCAAAGATGTAGGAAGTGTCCCTATGAAGTCAACCAGCCAGCAGCTAAAAGCGCAGTCTCCTCTCTGAGGGAAGCATGAGATCTCCAGTGTTTGGTTTGGGGGTATAAATTGCAATTCAAAGCAATGTGTTTTGAAAGCACTGCCATAACTGGAAAGCCCCTGTGGCAGGCTCAAGCCAGTGTGGCAGCAGTTCCCCCATGATCCACAGATATGGGATGAGTTGCCCAGGGAATCAGGAGCATGGATGTGGTGACAAAGAAATGGCAGAATGATGGAGCTGGGGAATGATTGAGGGGAATGACAGGGAGACCATGGTTTCATGGTAGCTGGTGGGGCCAGCTGAGTCTAGAGTGGGTGATTAAGAGCCCTGAAGAGGTGGCGATCTAGATTCTAGAAAGGACATCTGCTTTGTGGTTAAAAATGGCCTCTGGTGGGGTAGCATTTGCATATGCTGAAACCTGGGGAACTTTGGTTGTGACTGGTGCCTGGAGAATGTTCCTCCAAATTGGGACACCTCCAATGGGATGGTTTTAAATGTGAAAATTGTCCTGCTGCCATTGGCCGGACTAAACTGCCAGCTTGTTAGCAACTCTCCATTAGTCAGTAAAAATACATACATAAGCTTGTTATGGGTAACAGTGTTCTGTATACCATTTGTACTACCACAAGCTTAGCAAGCTGAGCCCATCCAACTTACTCATCTTTGATAATTGTGGCATCACTAGCAAGGAGGTACATTGCCATTCTCCAATAGGTTCTACTGAATACAGTAGTGGTAGTCCCCCTGTGAAGCACACAGACTTCCTTTCTCACCTGATCACTCTTCCTAGGGGCTACCAAAGGTCACCAGAGGCTTAAGCAATGGAGGCAATGCCACCAATTTCTCAAGGTTTGTAGGCAGGGGGCTGAGGAGTGGGGAGTTCATCTCCTATTATTTGGAAAGACCTGCCCTTTCAGGTTTAGCCCATTCTTGAAGGTATCATTTCCAATTTAGCAAAGAGGCATTTGTGGCTGTGACAAGTAGTTGTTGAGGGATGTCTCTTACCCATGACATAATAGTAATGTGGGTATATAGGAGAGCAGGCTCTGATTCTATAAGGGCCTCTGTTTCTAACAAAGCCCAGTTAGCAGCTGGAATTTGACATTTTAATGGAGTGTTTCAGGCAGCTATGGAGGAAAGAAAAAACAAACAAAACAAAACAAAAACAAAAAATCAAAACACTTTTGGGCAGCCAAGAGGAGTGTGTTTAGTCCATTGGCCCCAGGATGCATAGGCCATGGTGGTCAGTGCTCAATCAGGAAGAAGGAGCCAGAGGGAACCAGGAAAAATCTTGACAAATTGACCTTTGTGCCTGCTTGTTGGTCAGCATCTCCCCAATAAAATATGACTGCATTAGTGTGCCTCCAAAACGTGAAAAGAAGAGACCTAAGATGTGTTGTGCTTGTCCTCACATGGTGGGAGGCTGGATAGTTAATAATTTATGTTTAACTGCAAGCAGAATTTTCCAGGCTTCAAAGGACCAGATAATGCTCAGAAATTAATCAACTGTGTCCGGCCTTCGAATTTTACGTGAGCAACAGCCTGACCTCTGTGTTACAGATGGGTCACTAGCCATGTTACAGTCTCATACACCACATCCTTCAAGGGACTCTGGAATAGAATGTTACTCATATAGTGCCAGATGGTGCCAGGAGACACTGTAAAGGCATCCAGGTCTTGTCTGCAAAGACTGTGGGCAAGAGCAGGCTGTTAAGATATGTGAGGCTGGGTAAAGGTGTATTGCATGCCATCAAAAGTGAAAGTGGACTGCAGCTGGGACTCCTCACAACACTGAATAGAACATATTAGTTAGATTAATCATGGCAAAGGAGTTCCTTGTAACCCTTTGGATGTCCTCAATTAACTGGATAATGTTGGGAATGGAGCCTTAATAGGGGACATCTAAACATTTAAATTTTGGTAGTCAACTGTAAGGCAACACTCATTAGTAGAGAGCTTTCATACTGGCCAAATGGGGGAATTGAAAGGAGAAATGGTATGTTTAATGACTCCTCCCTTTAATAAATTTTGAATTATGGCCCATAATTCCTCAGTCCCCTGTCACAAATGATATAAGAGAATGTTTACAATCTTAATTGAGAGTGGCAGTCTTACCGTCTTCCAATGTGCAGCTTCCACCAGGATTTTGGGTTTGTTCAAAATGGTGTGGTGGTGTGTCAAGTCATCTGTACCTATAACAGGAAAGGGTAGAGCCAAAAGGGCCACAACCAGTAAAAGATTTTTAATAAACATTATTCCAATAGTTACATCCAATGGAAGCTGAACACCTACTATCCTGATTGTTATACCTTGTTACTTAAGGGATGTCCTCTGCTTGTGTTTGGAGGGGTTCCTAAGAAGCAGTGTAATTTGGACTTCAGTGTCAATGAGAGTTGTAAAAAGTAGTTTATGTGTGTTCCAATGGATAATTAAAAAAGTATTTAGGTGTTTGTCCCCTGGAGGAGGAACAAGCTCCCAGAACTGCTGGGTCCCTAAGTTAAGGGTTTTGATCATTGTCATTCTTAGAGGTCAAGGTACGGGGTCTTAGATCCTGCTGCTGAGGCTGGGGCATTTCAATAGGTGAAGACATCCACCCATGAGAGAGGGCTGACAGTCTCTTGAAGAGCCCATAGTGCCTGAGCAAAGGTTTCTAACTTATGCTCAGGATGTCCTAAGATTAAGTCATTAAAGAACCCCCATCTCTGGAGCTCCCAATACAGAGAGGCCCATTAGTCATCTTGTAAGTATGGGAGCTAGGTCAAGATATCACCATTTAGGGAGACCAAAAAGGGTCCTAGAAACCTCTATATTCTCTAGGGTCCCTCTATTGGATTACTGGTTGAAGGGACACAGGGACTCTTTGGCCTTTACTGACAAATAAGATTTGGGGCTTCAGAAAAATCTCTTTGTCATGTCTACCTATAGCATCAATGCAGTCTAATGCCTGCTGTACTGTATCTGACACTTCTAAGATTTGTAACAGCATAACCTTATAACTAGGAGAAATTTTCTCCCCCTCCCTTCAGACAATTTTTCCTAAAAACAAAAAAACAAAACAAAAAAAAACTGCATTTCTACAATGGTATAGTTACATGTCTCTGTTTCTCATTGATACTGGTCTTTGGGTGTTTTAATACAATGAATGGTGACAGGGAATGCTTGCAAGGTTGCTTCCTCCCTGACTCATATGCCTCCCATTCTAGGAGTCACAATCAGCCTCGAAAGGGTCAGGGTACAATTTGTGACAGTAGCAAGGAATGTAGCAACATGAAACGCACTTGCTTCAGCAGTGTTTGCCTGCCCAGGATGCCATGATCCCCTGGTAGAGTTGCTTCTGTCACTGGTCACGGCTGGTTTTCCGAGATCAAGATTCTGGCCTTGGCCACCAACATAGTGGGCCCAGCAGCTAGCCTCTCTTTCCAGCACTAATCTAAGGGGACTGTCCTTGGGGGAAATAGGCATAGCACTACCTTCTGGATTAGCTCATCTTGGCTCAAAGCCAGGACTTTTGCATGTGATTATAGCTGATTACTTCCATACCTGACACCCAGTGGGGTCTTATTTAGAGGTTAATGAAAAATCCACCCAGACTGGGGCCTGCTGGTTGGTCTCTCAAGAGAAGTGTGACCTTTCACAGCATCAGCACTGACAATTTAAGGTGGGGATTGGTGGGAAAGCCAGCAGCAGCAACAAACAGTGTAGCAAGCAGTGGTTCTTTCCCAGAGTGACTGAGTGGTCCGGGTGAGCCAATCACAGCTAAAAGGTTTTCTGTGGGTGGTACAAATTGTGCCCACAATCTCATCCCATTTTGTGTGTGGGGGGGCATGTAGATGGTATACCATATAAGAATATGTGAATTACGATTTGCTGAATGAGAGGGCACAAGCCACACACACCAGGTTAGAAAGTAGCCCCCTCAGCATCCAAGTTGCCACTCTGGGGAAGTAAAAATCCTAAAGTCATTTTGACTGAAGACATAGTTTCCATACATTTATACAAAAGAAGTAAAATCCAAGACTTATTACTCAAAAATCACAGAAATGGGGGTCAGGGGCACAATGAGCTGGGGGAAAGTCGGCCTTCTATCCCAAGTCACAAGCAAGAAGGAGATATAAAGCAAGGTAGCAAACACCTATGACGTATAGGGTGGTTGAGGTGGAGGTCACTAACTTTTTGTCGGACTCCACACTAAGTGGTTATTTTATTATTTATTTATATATTTATTTATTCACTCTAAGTGGTTATTTTGAAAGGTGCTCAGGGATGACATGGAACTTCTATCACTTAACAAGGGGAGTGTCAAAGTCACTTTGCAAGGAGGGTGAGTGGGAGGGAAGACAGTGTTGTGGCCATATTTTGACATTTCAATCTGCCACATCACCCAAGATCTAGGTCTGTGACGTCTCACTCTTTCCTTGCGTTCAGCTGGAATATTGCATGTCTGTTACAGCTACCCCCAATTCAGTAGTTTTTTAACTAAGTGCAAAATAAATTCAGTTGAATATGTTAAAAAAAAAAAAAAAAAAGGTGCCCAGGGGAAATCAAAAGGGGAACTTGTGGCAGGAAGGCTAAGCTGAGGTCCTTATCTAAATATGCAGACTCTAGGTGTGAGCAGGTTGTCATGCTATGAAATGCACAGGCAGCAGCTCAAAACAACTGTTTTCTCATCAGAACTTACCAATTGTTAACTGTTGCCAAAGCTGATTTTGTTTTTTTTCCAAGATAAAAGAAATAAATTAGCTTGTTCTGGTTTGTCCATATCATTATTTACATATACTAATTCATTTACATAAATATACATAGTTTGACGTTTTTATGTAAAGGGATTCTTTCTATTCTATTATATGCTATGCAATGCTATGCAAACTGACACTATTTTATCATAATTCCAATGCCTCCCAGGATTTAATTCCAGGAAGGGTGAAGCAATTGACAAGATATATAGAATTCTGTAGGGACAAAATTGCCTACCAAAAGGCAAAAGACATATTTATGTTTATTAATGAATTCCTGATGTGATTTCCAATCTAGAAGGGTTGAATGCTTTAGATAAGCTTTATTTATATTTTCTATTTCAAGAAAGGTCATGTTCCTACTTGATGTCACAACCACTAATTTGGATATTTATCTTGCTTCTTGCTCATTCCAGATTGTCCTTACAATCTCTGCAAAGATTTACATAATAATAGGCCACAGGGCTGATATGACTTCCCCATTTGGTTTCAGGAAAGACCATAAATGTATTATCCCTCATGGTGATTTCACAGCTGACAAGGCCTTTCTCAAAGAATGACAGTTCACCCCAGAAGAGATATATCTCACAGGTCTTTATGATTCACATCTGCAATAACTAGGATTCAAAATAGCAGATGTCAACACTTTACAAGATCAGTGTATGACAAAGGTCTTGCCCCTCAGAAACTCCATTTCAGCACAGTCATATTTCTTTTAATAGGAATCAAAGCAGAACCAGACTGGTACAGCTTCCACTGAAAGGTAGTTCTGAATAAATTTCAGAATTTAATAGCACTTTAGAAAATATCTAGCTAACACCTGCTGGGTTGGGCTCAAAGGTTTAAAAAAAGAAAAGACTGCAGAACTGCAAGAGATGGACATAGAGACAGAAAATATGACATTTCAAATTGACCAGTGCTTTTAGCAAGACCCATACAATGCCATTAGCTTACCTGTGACAGTGGTCAGTCCAGAAAGATCAACTGTGTGATTAGAAGGCTCAGGCTTTGAAGCAGGCACAATCAGACTGACCTTCGGGAAAGTCCAGCTCAGAGAACTGGAAATTGAGCTCAATAATGTGGTCAAAGATTCATCCAATGAAATCCCAATAAAAACTCATACCACTCTGAAATCTGGACAGACAAGTGTACCAACCATAGCAACTGAGATATGCTTCTGGGAGTACAGGCTTTTGGAGCCTATATACCAGTAGGATCACTAAAGTGGCAATTTCAACAAATTGCTGGATGCTGAGTGTCTCAGTGGGGGAACCCCACCATAAGAACATGGTGAGAATTACAAAACAATCACTTCATGATCCTGGCAAAGAGAGAAGAGTAATCATTAGGAAACACAAGCAGAGTCTTCCCCAAAATGCCTACTCTCCAGTGGAAGGACTTGACCAGAGCTCCATTCTAAAACCTTATCCAAGTTTGGGGAAAGGAATTCCTGTTCAACTCAGCCTCCCTATAAGCCTTCCTGTTTCTCCTAAGAAGGAAAAACAAACAAACAAACAAATAAATAAACAAAAAACATAGTCAACAGTGGAGAGCACTTCAAGGAAATATATTGAGAATTTTTCAGCCACTGAATAGACGATGTAAGGATCAAAGCAGACCACTGGAGGAGGAATGGAAACTCTTGGAATGGCCACAGCCATGAGATACAGCCAACACTTTATCAGAAGATTATGAAATGTTCCTTTTCCCCAAAATTCTGCCATTGAACCAACAAGACTCAAGTTTAAAACTGGTTAGAGCAGGGGCACCTGGGTGGCTCAGTCAGTTAAGTGTCTGCCTTCAGCTCAGGTAATGATCTCTGGGTCCTGGGATGGAGCCCTGTTCTCCTTCTCCCTCTAACCCTCCCCTTCCTCTGCCCCTCCCCTCCCTCTGCCCCCTCCCATGCTCATGCTCTCTCTCTCACTCTCTCTCTCTCAAATAAATAAATAAAATCTTTAAAAAAATAAAACCAGTTAGAGCAAAAGAACAGAAAGACACAGACTCTATGAGAACCAGTATCATTCAAAGCTCTTGTTTCTTTGTTGATCTTCTGCTTAGATGATCTGTCCAGTGCTGAGAGTGGAGTGTTAAGGTCTCCTGCTATTAATGTATTATTATCAATAAGATTTTTTTTTTATTTTGGTTAACAGTTGGCTTATATAGTTCACTGCTCCCGTGTTGGGGACATACATATTTACAATTGTTAGATTTTCTATGAGGAGCAATATATGGAAAAACCACAAAGCCAAGAGGAGAAACAAATAGGAATTTGAAAGGAATTTGAAACTTCTGATGCTTATAGCTACAACAAACATTAAACACAACCCAACACCTAGTCAGATTAATAAATTATTGCACTTAAGCCCTATTTACTTCAGTTCCTAATGTCTAATAGAAATATCTGGCTATTAACTAAAAATTGCAAAGCATATTAAAGGCGAGGAAAAAACACAGATGGAAGATATAAAGTAATCATTAGAATCAGACCTGAATATCACACAGACATTGAATTACCAGAAAGAGAATGTAAAGTAACTATGATAAAAATGTTAAGGACTCTAATGGGAAAAGTAGACAATGTGTAAGAAGAACAGAGGGGTAATGTCAGCACACACATGGAAACTTTTCAATAGCTCATGAGACAAAGAATCTCAAAAATATTTTGGATTAAGTGAAAATGAAAATACGACTTATTAAAATTTGTGAGATGTCACTAAAGCAGTGCTTATAAGGGAATTTAGAGTATAAAGTGAATATATGCATATATTAGAAAATAAGAATAAGAAACAAATAAGAACTAAGAAATAGCAGCAATTTAAACCTAAAGAAAGCACAGGAAAGGGAATAATATAAATTAGAGTATAAATCAATAAAATTTAAAACAAGGATAACAAGAGAGAAATTCCACAAACCCAAAAGCGGGTTCTTCACAAACATCAATAAAAGTGATAAACCTCTAGTCGGCATGAGAGAGGGGGAGAGAAAGAATACAAATTACCAGTATCAGACATGAAAGCCAGACCATCACTACTGATTACTGATTCAAGGCAAATCAGCATTATTCTAAAGGAATATCACAAACGCTAGACACATAAACTTGATACCTTAAATAAAATGTACCAATCCCTTAAAAGACACAAACTACTAAACTTGCCCAAGAAAGAATAGATAAACTTAATAGTTCTATACATAATTTTTAAATATTGAATTAATGATTAAAAAAAACTTCCAAAAGGGGTGCTTGTGTGGGTAGTTGGTTAAGCATCCAACTCTTGATTTTGGCTGAGGTTGTGATCTCAGGGTGGTGAGATTGAGCCCCTCATCAGGCTCCATGTTCAGGCAGGGAGGCTGCTTGAGATTCTTTCTCTTTCTCTCCCTCTCCCTCTGCTCTTCCCAACTACGTGAATGCTCGCTCTATCTCTCTCTCTCTAAAATAAATAAATAAATCTAAAAAAAAAAACCTTCCTAATATTTTGGGCCTAAATTATTTCACTGGTGAATAGATTTATTATAGAAATTGGCTCATATGTTTATGGAGGCTGAGAGAGCCCACAAGCTACAAGCTACAAGCTGCAGAACCAGGAAATCAATTAATGTAATTAAATCTGTGTCCAAAGGACTGACAACCAAAGGAACATTAATATAAGGCCCAGAGTCTGAATGCCTGAGAACCAGAGACTCTAATGTGTGAAGGCAGAGGATGAACATCAGCTCAAGGAACAAGAGGAAGAGGTCATCCTTCTTTCACCTTCTTGTTCTGTTTGGGCTCTAAATGGATTGGATAATGCTCACCCACATTGGTGAGAGTGGATATTCTTTACATGGTGCACTGAATCAAATACTAACCCCTTCCAGAAACACCCTCACTGACATATCTAGAAGTGATGTTTTACCAGCTAGCTAGGTACCCCTTAGCCCAGTCAAGTTGACACAGAAAATTAGCCATCACACTGATGTCTAAATCTAACAAAATATACATAGGGTAGCTAAATGGTAAACCATAAAACACTCATTAAATAAACAAAAGAAGATCTAAATAAATAGTTCATCTTCATAGATTAGAAGTTTTAATATTATTAAACTGTCAATTTTCCCACCTTGACTTATAGATTCAATGTAATCCCAATAAAATTTTCAGCAGACTGTTTTTCAGATATCAACAATATGATTCTAAAATGTATATGGAAAGTCAAAGTATCTAGAATAGCCAACATAATAATGAGGAAGAAAAAAACATTTGAAGACTCACAGAATATTTCAAGACTTAAAATAATGAAGGCAGCATCATAATGTTATTGACAAAATAATAGACACAAAAGATTAATGAAACAGAATTCAGAACAAAGACCCCCCAGAAATATAGTCAATTAATCTTGACAAAGCATTAAGGCTATTCATTGGAGTAGGAGCAGTCTTTCAAAAATGCCTTAAACTGGACAACTATTTGTTTTAAAGATCTTAAGTTTTACAAAAAATTAGTTCAAATGTATTATAGAAGTAAATGTAAAATGCAAAACTCTAAAAATTCTAGAAGGCATAAGAGAAAATCTACATGACATGGATTCAGTGATGAGTTTTAAAGATTATTATTATTAGTTATTGTTAGTTATGATGAGTTATTATTTTTATTTAATTCTATTTTTTAAAGATTTTATTTATTTGAGAGAGAGAGTGCATGGGAGGGGGTGGAAGGGGTCACATGGGGTCACATGGGGCAGAGGGAGAAGCAGACTCTCCCCTGAGCAGGAAGCCACATGCTGGATTCAATCCCAGGACCCCACAATCAGGACTCTTGCTGAAGGCAAATGCTTAACCAACTGAGCCACCCAGGCACTCCCCAGTGATGAGTTTTTAAATATAACATCAAAGGCATGACTCATGGCCAAAAAAATTAAATTAAAAAAATAAATTGGTGATTTATACTTTATTATAATAAAAAATGCTTTGTGAAAGATGCTGATATAAATGAAACAACAAATGATAGACTGGGGAAAATATCTGATAAAAGATATATTCAAGATATACAAATAAGTTAAAACTTAACAGTAAGAAACAAGATAGTCCAATTTGAGCATGTGTAGAAGATATGCACACACAAATCTGAAAGAAAAAAAAAAGTTATACAGATGGCAGGTAAGCATATGAAAAGATATTCAACATAATTTGTCTTGAAGGAAATGAAAATTAAAACAACTAAAAGTTACAGCTACATATATTAGAATGGCTGAAACCCTCCCAAATAAAACTAATTGTTAGCAAGGTTGTGGACTAACAGAAATGCTCATTCCTGTATGGTGGAAATGTAAAATGGTACAGCTGTTTTGGAAGACATTTTGAGTTTCTTACAATGTGAAACATAATCTCACATACCATCCTGTTTTTACTCAGCTGACTTGAAAAAGTAATATTCACACAAAAATCTGTGCACAAATATTTATGGAAGCTACATTCATAATTGCCAGAACTGGAATTAAACAACATACCTTTGAATTGGCAAATAATCAAGCTGATACCTTCATACCATGAAATACTACTCAATAATATAAAGGAATGAGCTATCAAGCCACAGAAAGACCTAGATGAATCTTTTTTTTTTAAAGATTTTATTTATTTATTCGACAGAGATAGAGACAGCCAGCGAGAGAGGGAACACAAGCAGGGGGAGTGGGAGAGAAAGAAGCAGGCTCATAGCGGAGGAGCCTGATGTGGGGCTCGATCCCATAACGCCGGGATCACGCCCTGAGCCGAAGGCAGACGCTTAACTGCTGTGCCACCCAGGCGCCCCACCTAGATGAATCTTAAACACATATTGTGAAGTGAAAGAAGCCTTTCTTAAAAGACTTTATCCCGTATGATTCCAATTTTATGACATTCTGGAAAGGCAAGACTATGAAGACTGTAAACTGATCAGTGGTTGACAAAGTTTCTGTGGTGGGGTGACAGCTAAGTAGGTGAAACACAGGGGATTTATTGGGCAGTAGACCTACTCTGTGTGATACTGTAGTGGTTGCTACATGATGCTATGCATTTGTCAAATCAGACTGAGATTTACGGCACAATTGTATGAAATTTTAATCATGTATGAAATGCATTACGTATGATTTTTGATAAATGTATGGATTTTTAAGCTAGAATTTTAGAATCAGAATATTAGGGAAATCCCACAATGGAATTCATAATCTGACAGAAGAATCAAACTGTATTATATATGTATGAAACTTGAAAGACGTGGAGAATTAAGGTGCTTACCTAACTAACTTTGGATATCACTGGGTTCTGAGATGCTAATGACAAAAGTAAATGCACAGAAGCACAGTACTCTAGGTGATGAAGTAGTTTCCCGAACTGATGTCAGTTAACAATTCTGATATTGCTTAAATTTGTACCTAAATTAAAGAACTAAGCAACTAGGAGCTAGGTTTCACAAATTGAGGGCTTCGGGGGGGGCGGGCATGGGATAGGCTGGTGATGGGTAGTAAGGAGGGCACATATTGCATGGTGCACTGGGTGTTATATGCAAGTAATGAATCATGGAACATTGCATCAAGAACTGGGGATGTACTGTATGGTGACTAATATAACTAAATATTATTTAAAAATAAATAAATAAATAGGAGCTAGGTTTCACACTACAGGAGTAGAAGTTGACAGATAAGCAAGGGGAGGAGACTAAAATAGTCCGTTTAGTAAATGATTACAGTTGGATCATCATTATAAACTCAAGTTATCCTAATAAATTGTACATACGAAAATATTTATAGATATTTTACATATTAACCATGCAAATACATGGTTTAGCATATACACATATATTTCCTTATATGTCAGCTCAGATGCCCTAGAAAAAATGCTATGGACTATATGTTTGCGCCTCTTCCAAATTCATATACTAAAATCCTAATTCCTAATGTAATAGAATTGGGAGGTGGGGTCCTTGAGAGGTGAGTAGGTCATGAAGATAGAGTCCTCATGAATGGAAATAGTGTTCTTATAAAAGGGACCCTTCAGAGCTCCCTAGCTCCTTCCACCATGTGTAAACACAACATAAAATCAACAGTCTGCAACCTGGAAGAGGGCCTTCTCCAAACCAAATCTGCTGGCATCTTAATCTTGGACTTCAAGGCTCCAAACTATAAGAAATAAATTTCTATTATTTATAAGTCACCCAGTCTTTGGTATTTTGTTAGAGAAACCTGGGTGGATTTAGACACTAATAGCAACAGTATACCTGCCACAGAGACCTTTGGTTTCTAATATATTTCTCCAATAAAAGGAACCAGGGCCTTTGAAGAAGTGGCTGATTCTAGGATTGGGACAGGAAATGCACAAGGTGAGACTAGAACATCCTGTAATAGAAGAAGGTAAGAAAGTCCAAAAAACTTACACACCCCCAAAAAACATAATGGTGGTGGTATGTCAAAGTGACACCAGAACAAACAAAAAGAGCCCTCACTGGTCAAAGCGGGAAGAATTTTAGCAACAAAATAATAGTATAGTATTGAATTATAACCCAAAGTATAAAATAAATATCTTAGAGTTCAAACGGATAAAAATAATTCCTAAATAGGGGTGTGTAAGTAGCTCACTTGGTTAAGCATCTGCCTTCAGCTCAGGTCATGATCCTGCAGTCCTGGGATGGAACCTTACGTAAGGCTCCCTGCTCAGGGGGGGATCCTGCTTCTCTCTCTTCCTCTGCCCCTCCCTGCCCAGCTCGTGCTTTCTCTCCCAAATAAATAAATAAAATCTTTAAAAAATTGTTAAACAAATAAGTAAATTAGAGAGAAAAAAGAGACAAATCTCCTCTATAGAAGAATTCCAAATATCCATGAAGTTACTCCATTCTCATAACTCCCCATTCCTTATATGCGGGCTATACCTAGTAACTTCCTTCCAAAGACTACAGTATAGAAAAGTGGGAAAAAGTAACTATTTGGAAAAAATCGGACAAACACTACTTCAGCCAGGTGATCACCAACAATGTCATGTTGATTGTTTGTACCCTTGATATGATATGATAAAAATGACACTTTACCTCTCTATTTTTCCTCCTTCAAATACACATCTGTGATCTAATAACTGAAAAAATATCAGACAAATCCAAATAGAGGGACATTCTACAAATATTCTGACCACTCCTCAACACTCTCAAGATCATCAGAAACATGATAAGTCAGAGAAACTATCATAGCCAAGAGAAATCTAAGGAGATAGGTCAGCTAATTATGATGTAACATGGCAACTAATATTCTATTTTGGATAGGATACTGAAACAGAAAAATAAAAGATTAGAAAAAATTAAGGCAATCTAAATAAAGTATGTAATTAGTAATAATTTATCCATGTTGGATCATCAGTAGTAACACATGCATCATATCAATATAACAATAGAAAAAACTTAGTGTACAGTGTATGTCTATGCAAATTTAAAACTCTTATAAAATGAAGAATATAAAAAAAATTAAAGGTGAAAATAAATGTTTTTCATTCATATTCTATCTAGAGATGATTGTCTCAGACCATAGCAATCTTTGTTCCTTGTTAAACAATTTCTTTAGCTTCTGACTTCATGTCCCTTTTTTCTCTCCAAAGGCCTAGGGTTTTTTTGTTTGGTTGGTTGGTTGGTTGATTTTTTTGTTTTGTTTTGTTTTGTTTTTTGCCAAAAAATTGCAAATAGTTTTGTGTTTTGCAGTAAGTGTTTTACTTGTATAGGTTTGATATACTAACTATATTTTAAACTCCCTGATGACAGGAGTTTATTCTGCCTTTCACTGGATTGCCTTTAATGTAATGTCTCCAGCTTCTATAAAGGTCACTGTAAAGCAAATTTAGCCATATAAAATTCATCATTTCTTTTGTGGTTAAAAATTGTAGGGGAAAGAACACTTCAGGAATGGTGGAATGAAGACTTGGGAAAACCTATTTTTCAAAAAAACAACAACAAGAAAACTGACAAAAAGAATGTCAAAATCAATCAACCCAGGCTTTGGAACAATCTGAGGAGTGTTTATTGAAAAGCAGGGATGAATCTCATTTCTGTAACTGTGAGCATTGGGGCATTTAATTTGCCCGATTTCCACCCCACTCTCTCCAGGTCTGTAGTAGCCTTAGAAACAGCTTCACAACTACAGTAGCTTTGAAAACCAAAGGCTAAAGTCTGGAGCACACCGGTATAGTACCCCAATGCTCCTTTTCCAGAGAATTGTCATTATTTGACCAATCTGGCGGCTTCCACTAAACCCCCAATTGCAGGGTTTGTCCTTATTTGACCTGACTTGAAGCTCGTTTTGCTAGTCTTTTCCCTGGGGCATTTGTTGAAAGCAATCAAGTTAATTGTTGAGGCAATTAACTTCAGCTGCCTGAGGCACTGTTTCCAGTTTGGGTGCAAATGAGAAACTGACCAAAAGCTTGTAAGTTAAAGCTGTAAAATGAGAATGTTCATACAATTTTTTGAAAACATGTAACAAATATCTGGGGATGTAGAAGCCTACGTGCAGGTACAAGGCTATACACATATCAAGGAAAAGCTGGCCAAAATCTCTGACCTATGGATGAACTTGAGGCTCTGAAAGGCAGTTAGCGAAGGCTATATCAAAACTACTTATTGGAGCACGGAAGGAATGCACAAAGCTCTTTGGCAAAGAATGGAAGACTTATAAGCACAGACATTTAAGGAAATTTCTGCGTAATCATTAGCCAACTGTTAAGTAAATTGAGCAGATTTCAGTGGTCACAAGACAAACAAACAAACAAAAAACAGCTTTTACATAATTAGTTGAAGAAAGTCACTTGACAATCAAATAGTATTAACACCAACAACCGAAACCAAACAGCAATAACAACAAACACTGGGAGGATTTCATCTACAAATTATAGTAAAGTTGTCCAATTTTCAATGGACAGTTATGAAACATGCTCAGAACCAGGAAAGCCTGGCCCATACACAGGAATAAAGAGTAGTTAATAGAAATTTTCCCTAAGGGAGCCAGACTCTAGATTTACTAGACAAAAATGTCAAATTAGATATATCCAAAGTTAGGTAGATACGCTCAAAAAGCTGAAGATAACCATATCTTAAAAAGTAAAGAAAAGTATGAGTATCATATGCATCAGATAGAGAATATCAACACAGAGATTGAAATTATTAAAAAAAAAAAAAAACAACCAAATAGAAACTCTGAAGTTGGGAAGTACAGTAACTGAAATGAAAAATTTACTAGAGAGATTCAACAACATATTTAATCTGGCAAAAGAATCAGTGGACTTGACCCCCTCCAGAAGCCTGGTTTGGTAGCCCAGGGGGCTGGGTGAAGACGGTGACCCCCCTCAACACAGGGTCACAGAGGAGGTGGCTGTCACCTGCTCCCCACCTCACGTGGGGGGGGCGTCCTCTCCTCGTGGAATCCTGGGCTGTAGGAATTAGGTCTATCCTGGGCAGTGCCGAGCACTCAACCTGGGTTCAGTAAGGCTCATCAAAATGAATCTGTGCCTTCAATCTTCTCAGTGTTTGTCCTTGCTAGCTTAAGCATCATTTTCTCCCTGGAGGGAGGCAATAGTTGAGGGTCAGCAGAAATGACTTGAATTTGGGTGAGTCCAGTGAACTCTGTCTTAATTAAAGAAAAGAGTTGGGACAGGGGAGAAAGACATTGGAGGAGCAGGGGGCCCTATTTCAACCGGTCCTCTGAATTGAGCTGGATATCTACCAGACCATCCTGAACACCCACAAAATCAGCCTGAGACGTAAGAAGATATATCTGGATCTCAACAAACAGAACATCGCCGGGTGCTTGGTCTCGAGGTATGAAGCAGGGAGCTGAGAGTCTGCAGGCAGATATCAGAAGATAAATGCAAGGGAGAGGGAGCCACCAAACTCATGCACTGCAAAGGCAGAAGCCTCCCACGCTGGGGAGCGGGCTGGACTCGCAGACTGGTAGCAGTGGAGAAACCACACTGAAACCTGGAGCTCAGAGCACACATGTGAACTGGGGGTGTCTGGCAGTTTTAGAAGTACAAAGGGCAGAAAGGTGCCAGGCCTGGAAGCGAGGACTGGGAGAGTGGCTATGGGACACACAAACCAGGACACTGCAGGTTTTTAGCAGCACTGACAGAAACAGAGTCAGTGTGGCCCGGAGAGCTCAGTGAAGAGTGACTGTGATCTCTCTGTTCTGAGACAGAGGTTTGGATACAGTCACTGCTGCTCTGACTCTCAGAAGAGTCACAGAAAGACACCAGGGAAAGCCACCAGAAAACAAAAGCCCAGAAAAACCTGTTCTCACTGTGTCACGCCCCCTCCCACCAGGGGAAGGGGCAACTCTGCCCAAATAGGGTTACCTGAGTATCAGACAGGCTCCACCCCCAGAAGGCAAGCTGAAAGAATAAGAAGCCCACATTCTTAAGGTCCCTATAATACAGATGCATCTTGATTGTGTCCTACCTAATAATTTAGACTCTGTACATCCCTGCAACCACACCTCATCAGAATGACAAGAAGGAGGAACACCCAAAAAAGGAAAGAAACAGAGACTGTGGCCTCTGCCACAGAACTAATGGATATAAATATAATCAAGATGTCGGAAATGGATTTCAGAGTAAAAATTATCAAGATGATGTATAGGCTTGAGAAAAATATTAATGAAAATATAGAATCTCCAAGGGCTGAAAGGAGAATGAATCTGGCAGAAATTAAGAATTCTATGAATGAAATGCTGTCTAAACTGGATGCTCTGAGTGCCAGGGTAAACAAGACAGAAGAACAAATTATTGAGTTAGAGAATGAGGTGATAGAAAAGAAGGAAAAAGAGGGAACATGGGGAAAAAAACCCTCATTTTCATGAAAAAAAATGTACAGGAGATTAGTGACTCAATGAAACGTTCCAATCTCAGAATTATCAGCATCCCTGAAGGGGTGGAGAAAGAGAGAGGTCTAGGGGTGGAGAAAGAGAGAGGTCTAGAAGAGATATTTGAACAAACTGTAGCTGAGAACTTCCCTAATCTGGTGAAGGAAACAAGCATTCATGTCTAAGAGGCAGAGAGGACCCTTCCCAAGATCACTGAGAACAGACCAACACCATGATATATAAGAGTATAATTTGCAAGTTAGGTCCAAGGAAACAACATTGAAAGCTGTGAGGGGAAAGAGATTCCTTACATACAGAGGGAGGAACATCATAATAACATCAGACCTATCCACAGAGACCTTGCAAGCCAGAAAGGGCTGGCAAGACATATTCAGAGCACTAAGTGAGAAGCACATGCGGCCAAGGACACTATATCCAGCAAAGCTGTCATTCAGAATGCATGGAGAGACAAGGACCTTCCAGGACTGGCAGAAAGTGAAAGAATATGTGACCACCAAGCCAGCCCTATAAGAAATATTAAGGTAGTTTCTATAAAAGTAGAAAGACCCCAAGAGTGATACAGAACAGAAATTTACAGAGACAGTCTATAGAAACAAGGACTTTACAGGCAAAATGATGACATTAAAATCATATCTCTCAATAATCACTCTCAATGTGAATGGCCTAAATGTTCCCATAAGTGACACAGGGCTGCAGATTGGATAAAAAGACATGACCCATCCATATGTTGTCTACAAGAGACTCACATTGAATCTAAAGATATGTCCAGACTGAAAGTGAAGGGATGGAGAACTATTTTTCATGCCAACGGACCTCAAAAGAAAGCTGGGGTAGCAATTCTCATATCAGACAGATTAGATTTTAAACTAAAGACTATAGTTAGAGATAGAGAAGGACACTATATTATTCTTAAAGGGTGTATCCAACAAGAGGATCTATCAATTATAAATATCTATGCCCCAACAGAGGAGCAGCCAACTGCATAAGCCAACTGCTAACCAGAATAAAGAGACATATAGATAATAATACGTTAATAGTAGGGGACCTCAACACTCCACTCTCAGCAATAGACAGATCACCTAAGCAGAAAATCAACAAAGAAACAAGAGCTTTGAATGACATACTGGACCAGAAGGACCTCATAGATATATACAGAACACTCCATCCTATAACAACAGAATACTCATTCTTTACGAACGCACATGGAAGTTTCTCCAGAATAGACCATATAGTGGGTCACAAAACAAGTCTTAACTGATACCAAAAGATTGAGATTTTTCCCTGCATATTCTCAGACCACAATGCTTTGAAACTGGAACTCAATCACAAGGAAAAATTTGGAAGAAACTCAACACTTGGAAACTAAGGACCATCATGCTTAAGAAGAAGAAACAAGGAAATTAAAGAAGAACTTAAGCAATTTATGGAAAACAATGAGAATGAAAAAACCTCAGTCCAAAACCTATGGGACACTGCAAATGAGGTCGTAAGGGGGAAATACATAGCTAACCAAGCCTCACTCAAAAGAATAGAAAAATCTAAAATGCAGTCCTTATACTCACACCTTAAACAGCTGGAGATGGAACCAAAGAACAGGCCTAAGCTCACAGGAAAAGACAACTGATTAAGATTAGAGCAGAGATTAATGAATTAGAAACCAGAAATACAGTAGAGCAGATCAACAAAACTAAAAGCTGATTCTTTGAAAGAATTAAGAAGATTGATAAGTCACTGGGCAGACTTATTCAAAAGAATAGAGAAAGAGGGGCGCCTGGGTGGCACAGCAGTTAAGCGTCTGCCTTCGGCTCAGGGCGTGATCCCGGCGTTCTGGGATCGAGCCCCACGTCAGGCTCCTCCGCTATGAGCCTGCTTCTTCCTCTCCCACTCCCCCTGCTTGTGTTCCCTCTCTCGCTGGCTGTCTCTATCTCTGTCGAATAAATAAATTAAAAAAATCTTTAAAAAAAAAAGAATAGAGAAAGAACCCAAATTAATAAAATTATGAATGAAAGGGGAGAGATCACAACTAACACCAAGGACATAGAAACGATCATTAGAAACTATTATCGACAACTATATCCCAATAAATTAAGTAACCTGGAAGAAATGAATGCCTTCCTAGAAACCTATAAACTACCAAGACTGAAACAAGAAGAAATTGACAATCTGAGTAGACCGATAAACAGTGAAGAGATTGAAGCAGTGATCAAAAACCTTCCCTCTCCCAAAAAAAAAAACAAAAACAAAAACAAAAACAAAAACAAAAACAAAAAAAAAACCACACACACAAGAGTCCAGGGCCTGAAGGATTACCTGGGAAATTCTATGAAACATTCAAAGAAGAAATAATGCCTATTCTCCTGAAGCTGTTTCAAAAAATAGAAACAGAAGGAAAACTACCAAACTCATTGCCCAAACCAGGCAATGACCCCATCAAAAAGGAGAATTACAGACCAATATCCCTGATGAATATGGATGCAAAAATATTTATTTGACAGAGACAGCCAGCGAGAGAGGGAACACAAGCAGGGCAAGTGGGAGAGGAAGAAGCAGGCTCCCAGCGGAGGAGCCTGATGTGGGGCTCGATCCCAGAACGCCAGGATCACGCCCTGAGCCGAAGGCAGACGCTTAACGACTATGCCACTCAGGCGCCCCCTGGATGCAAAAATTCTTAACAGGATGCTAGCTAATAAGATCCAACTGTACATTAAAAGGATTATCGATCACGACCAAGTGGGGTTCATCCTTGGGATGCAATGGTGGTTCAAATTCCACAAATTAAACAGTGTGATAGAACACATTAATAAGAGAAGAGACAAAAACCACAAGATCCTCTCAATTGATGCAGAAAAAGCATTTGACAAAATACAGCATCCTTTCCTGATTAAAACTCTTCAGAGGGTAGGGATAGAGGGTACATTCCTCAATTTCATAAAAACCATCTATGAAAAGCCTACAGTGAATATAATTCTCAATGGGGAAAAGCTGAGGGCCTTTCCCTTAAGATCAGGAACATGACAAGGATGCCCACTTTCGCCATTATTATTCAACAGAGTTCTAGAAGTCCTAGCCTCAGCAGACAACAAAAAAGAATAAAATGTACTCGAATTGGCAAAGAAGAAGTCAAACTCTCTCTCTTCGCAGATGATATGATACTTTATGTGGAAAAACCAAGAGACTCCACCCCCAAAATACTAGAACTAGTACAACAATTCAGTAATGAGGCAGAATACAAAATCAATTCTCAGAAATCAGTTGCATTTCTATACACTAAAAATGAGACTGAAGAAAGAGAAATTAGGGAATTGATTCCATTTGCAATAGCACCAAAAACCATAAGATACCTTAGAATAAACCTAACCAAAGAGGTAAAGGATCTATACTCTAGAAACTACAGAAGACTGATGAAAGACATTGAAGAAGGCACAAAAAGATGGAAAAATATTTCATGCTAATGGGTTGGAAGAATAAACATAGTTAAAATGTCTATGCTGCCCAGAGAAATCTACACTTTCAATGCCATCCTGATCAAACTACCAGGGGCACCTGGGTGGCACAGTCATTAAGCATCTGCCTTCGGCTCAGGGCGTGATCCCAGCATTCTGGGATCGAGCCCCACATCAGGCTTCTCCGCTAGGAGCCTGCTTCTTCCTCTCCCACTCCCCCTGCTTGTGTTCCCTCTCTTGCTGGCTGTCTCTGTCAAATAAATAAATAAACCTTTAAAAAAAACACCAATGCCATTTTTCAAAGTGCTGGAACAAACAATCCTAAAATTTCTGTGGAATCAGAAAAGACCCCGAATTGCCAAGGAAATGTTGAAAAAGAAAAGCAAACCTGGGGACATCATGTTGCCGAATTTCAAGCTATATTACAAAGCTGTGATCATCAAGACAGCATGGTACTGGCACACAAACAGACAAATAGACCAATGGAACAGAATACAGACTCCAGAAATGGATCCTCAGCTCTATGGGCAACTAATCTTTGACAAAGCAGGAAAAAACATCCAATGGAAAAAAAGCAGTCTCTTCAATAAATGGTGCTGGGAATATTGGACAGCTATATGCAGAAGAATAAAACTTAACCACTTTCTCACACAATACACAAAGACAAACTCCAAATGGATGAAAGACCTTGATGTGAGACAGGAATCCATCAAAATCCTAGAGGAAAACATAGGCCATAATCTCTTCGACATCAGCCACAGCAATTTCTTTCATGACACATCTCCAAAAGCAAGGGAAACAAAAGAAAAAGTGAACTTTTGGGACTTCATCAAGATAAAAAGCTTCTGCACAGCAAGGGAAACAGTTAACAAAACAAAGAGGCAGCCCACGGAATGGGAGAAGATATTTGCAAATGACAGTACAGATAAAAGGCTGGTATCCAAGATCTATAAAGAACTTCTCAAACTCAACACCCAAGTAACAAATAATCAAATCAAAAAATGGGCAGAAGATATGAACAGACACTTTTCCAGTGAAGACATACAAATGGCTAACAGACTCATGAAAAAATGTTCAACGTCATTAGCCATCAGGGAAATTCAAATCAAAACCACAATGAGATACTACCTTACACCAGTGAGAATGGCAAGAATTAACAAGGCCAGAAACAACAAATTTTGGAGAGGATATGGAGAAAGGGGAACCCTCTTACACTGTTAGTGAGAATACAAGTTGGTATAGCCACTTTGGAAAACATTGTGGAGGTCCCTCAAAACGTTAAAAATAGAGCTACCCTATGACTCAGCAGTTGCACTACTGGATATTTACCCCAAAGATAGATGTAGTGAAAAGAAGGGCCATATGCACCCCAATGTTCATAGCAGCAATGTCCACCATAGCCAAACTGTGGAAGGAGCTGAGATGTCCTTCAACAGATGAATGGATAAAGAAGATGTCATTTGCATATACAATGGAATATTACTCAGCCATCAGAAAGGATGAATACCCACCATTTGCATCGACATGGATGGAACTGGAGGGGATTATGCTAAGTGAAATAAGTCAAGCAGAGAAAGACAATTATCATATGGTTTCAGTCATTTGTGGAACATAAGGAATAGCAGGGAGATTGTTAGGAGAAGGAAGGGAAAAATGAAGCAGGGTCAAGCAGAGGAGGGAATGAACCACGAGGGACTATGGACTCCGGGAAACGATCTGAGGGTTTTAGAAGGGAGAGGGGTGGGTGGATGTGCTAGCCTGGTGAAGGGTATTACAGAGGGCACATATTGCATGAAGCACTGGGTGTTATACGCAAACAATGAATCATGGAGCACTACATCAAAAAATTATGATATACTGTATGGTGGCTAACATATCATCATAATAATAAAAAAAGAATCAGTGAACTTGAACATAGGTTAGATAAACAAAAAATGACATCCATACAAAAAATATTATTCAGTCCTAGAAAGGAATGAGTACTGATGTATGCTACTACATGGATGGACCTTGAAATAGTGTTCTAACTTTAAGAAGCCAGACCAATAGGCCACATATTATATGATTCCATTCTTTTTAAAGATTTTATTCATTTATTTATTTGAGAGAGAGTAAGTGAAAGAGAGCATGAGAGGGGGGAGGGTCAGAGGGAGAAGCAGGCTCCCCAGAGGGACTCGATCCAGGAACTGAATCCAGGGACTTCGGGATCATGACCTGAGCCTAAGGCAGTCACTTAATCAACTGGGACACCCAGGCACCCAATATATGATTCTATTTTTATAAAATGTTAAGGATAAATTCATAGAGACAGATAATAGATTAGTGGTTTCCAGGGAGTGGTAGAGGGGATAATGGGGAATAGACTACTAATAGGGATAAGGTTTCTTTTTGCAGTGCTAAAAATATGGCGAAATTATATAATGGTAATTTTTAGACAACTCTGTGAATATTTAAAAATCACTGAATTTTGCATTCTAAAGAGGTATTTCATGGTATGCTAGTGTGTCAGTAAAGCTGTCTTGTATTTTTTCAAATGTCAAAGCACATTGCCCACCAATCATCTGGAAAAGTCTACATAAGTAATTTCTTTTAGAATGTAGAGTCAAGATAATTTTTACTTTCCTGAAGTTTCTAATAATTAGTACTGAACATATTCCACTTACTTCCTTATTGGAAAGCTCAGAATAAAAATTGAAATTCAGCTATAGAAATTAGTTTCGTCCCTATGGTCTTTTTCTATGCACCCTTTATTTTTTTCTTATTTTGGCCTTTTCATCTCAAATTCCCATTCATCTTGATACTCTATGACAATTCTAATTTCAACAGTTTTCCCAATATGTTTCTATTGTAAATGTCTTCAAATAACAGACAAAAATAACTTGCAGAATGATTTGCCAATAAATAATATTTGAATATGAATGTCAAATAATATAACAATGATTTGAAAAATAGCATAGAGCTTTGAATACCTTAGATAACATGTTGGCTTGGTCATAATTGAAATACGTATGCAAACATGATATTTAATGTATATTTACTCTCATTTTATTCAACACACATCTGATCTTTGAATTCTGTTTGTAGCATTGTTCTCGAATAGCCATATAGCCTCTGTAATATTTTTTTTGATTCATGAATTTTAATTTCCAATCATAGGGGTTTAGAGAATGGTCTAATAAAGATTCTAATAAAGATTCACAAACTTTAGTTTTTGTATCATGGCTTCTGATCTGCTAATCATTCTCTACTGAGGTAGGAAAGACAGGATTTGAATCCATCAGCCAAGAAAGAATTCTTGAGATGTCTTTGGTGCAAAAATGTGGTTTTATTAAAGCACAGGAATAGGACCTGTGGGCAAAAAGAGCTGCACCAGGATCATGAGTGGCCCATTATATACTTTCAAGTTGGGAGGGGGTTAGAAATAGCATAAATCTCTAAGGAATTTGGAAGCAAGGTTTCAAGGACCTTGAGGGGGCTAGCTATTTTTGGGAAAAGGTCATTTATTACTGTCTAATAAAACCTGAGTCATGAGACCCTTCAGATGTCTACCAGTAGGTCACATGCTTGGGGAATGATTGCTGGCATGTATCTTGAGGGGTGGAGATAGAGGAATTTTCCAAAGGAATTTTTATATGTTAAAGTAGACTTACAGGATCCTGTAGGGTCAGGCTACGATTGCCTTCTTCCCTTAGCGAAGTATTAACATCGAGGCAGTTGAGTCCCTAGAGGAATATCACTCTGCCTGTTTCAAGGATTTGTCAATGGGCTGTAGGTCATAGGGAATCTTAATAATTTTTATTCCGCCTTTGTTCCCCACATCATCTACCATGAGGAATAACATGCACCAGACTAAAAACCATCCCCTGTCCCATACCTGGAGTCCAAGGTCTTAAGTTATCCAATATCTCTCAGACTTCCTTTCCTATCTCTTTCTCTTCAACTACTTGAATACTTTCATGTTACAGATGTTACAGTACTTCAGAACAGTGCTATTCCTCATAGGTCTTTGTATAAAAGTAGACAGAAGATAGGTGATAAATGTATACTTAGATTGGTGATAGATAATCAGTCCTTTATTTCAATCTGTCCTTCACAGCTCATTGTACAATAGCCCTGAGGCCTCAATCCATACCCCATTGCTCACTACACTTACCCAGTGTGTCCTGGCTTAAAGGTCAGGACCTCATTAGTTTATAACCATTTTTCATTGTGCAAAGTAATGTACCATTTTATGTAAATTGTGTTTAGGATCTAACAACTTTACTTCTCGTTCTTTAGATACTGTTCATATGACAAGTCTAATCCTAGGTTCAAGATTTTTCCCTTCAATACTCAGCAGTCTTTTTAAAACACCAGTTATTGTTGAAGAACTACAATTTCACCCACATCTATGAAGTTTTCATTTCAAGTTGAGAAAAAAAGTGTTTTGGCTATTCCTCTATTCATTCAGCATTTACATTACACATATATTTATAATAAAATGATTAAAATTAGATAAAATAAAAATGAAATTTAAAAATGCCAAGACATTTCAAATTAAAAACAGAATGGCATTTACTTTAGCATCACAAAAAGTGAAATACTTAGTTATAAATCTAATTAAATATGTAAAAGATCTATATAAAGAATACTACAGAATTCTCATGAAGGAAATTTTAAAAATAAATAAATGGAGAGATATTCCATGATTATAAGCTATCTTTCATAAATATAAAGATTAAATATTGCCCAGATGTCAGTTCTTCCTAATTTGAGATATAGATTCAATGCAATAGCAATCAAAATCAAAAGTAATTTTTAGTGTATGTGGGTGGCTCAGTAGGTTAAGCATCTGCCTTTGGCTCAGGTTGTGGGATCAAGCCCCTCATCAGGCTCTCTGCTCAGCAGGTAGTCTGCTTCTCCCTCTCTCTGCTTATGCTCTCTTTCTCTCTCTAATAAATAAGTCTTAAAAAATATCAAAAATGATTTTAAAAGGTAACATTTACATATTTGACACACCACAATTTCATAGTTACTTTGAAATATTAAAATAAAATTTGAGGGGTGCCTGAGTGGCTCAGCCGGTTTAGCATCTGCCTTTGACTGAAGTCATGATCCCATGATCAAGCCCTGATTTTGGGCCCCCTGCTCAGTTGGGCATCTGCTTCTCCCTCTCCCCCCACCCCTACCCACCCCCAACTCATGCTCTCTCTCTTGCTCTCTCAAATAAATGAAATAATAAATTAATTAATTAATTAATTAATTAATTAATTAAATGTTGATAAAACAAACACAGATTTAACATTTTAACCTAGACAATTTTACATGAGATGTATAGGAAGTTTTTTAGACTTTATCTTTTAGAGCAGTTTTACATTACAGCAAAACTTAGAAGGAAGTACAGAGATTTCCCATATACCCCTGCCCCACACGTGATATCCTCCATTATCAATAAGCATCATTCACCAGAATGGCATTCTTTTTTTTTTTTTTTTTTTTTTTTTTTTTTTTTTTTCAAGAATGAACTTACATTGACCCATCATAATCACCAAAAGTCCATATTTACCTTAGGACTCACTCTTGATGTAAACTATATTCTAAAGGTTTGGACAAAGGTATAATGATACGTATCCATCATTAGTCTATCATATGAGTGATTTCACTTCCTTAAAAATTCCTCTGTGCTATGCCTATTTGTCTCTCCTCACATCCTCCTGGAAACCGCTGAGCTTTAAAATGTCTCCACATTTTGCTCTTTCCAGAACGCAAGATAGTTAGAATCATACAGTATATAGCCTTTTCAGATTAGCGTCTTTAACTTAGTAATATATACTTAAGGTCTTTTCATGGATTGAGATTGTTTCAAGATAATTTTTATAGCTTCTTGAGTCATTTTTATACTGATTGCTTTGAAATTATTGTCAGATAATTCCAATATTTGATTCATTCATTTCAGTGTTGGCATCAGTTGATTTTTTTGTCAGTAAGTTCTTATTTTTCTGTTTCTTGCACATTTCTTGATATTATGTTAGAAAATCTGGATCTTATTTAATTTTTTAATTGGCATTTACCTATATTTAGGCTTACCGTGCGTGCCAGTTCTTATCTAATATGGAGGGGTTGGTTCCAAGAACAATCTAATTGTCAGTCTTTGCCGTGTTATTTTGGTTTGTTTCGTGTATCTTATGCTCCTGGAGTTCCCACTAATTCCTAACGGTGCTGTTTGAGGAGAAGGGAAGAGCTTCCCCAGACTGGGTTATTTGAAGTCTCTAAGTGGCTAAAGGGAGTCTCTTGCCTGCAAGGATAAAGTGTATTTCCCTGACCAGGTGCTGGTGGTGGTGTGAACATCCTTCCCTGGGCCCCTGGCTGTACAGTTTCTCTGGGTAGGGGAAGGGACATCAGGCTTGCTGGAAAAAGAGAGCCCTTATCTTGTCTACTTATTGTTAACCAAACTTCTAGTCAATTGATCCCCCTTGCTGGTTCTCCTAGTGTTATTGGCAAATTGCCCATTTAATTCAGGGGAGGGAATAAGCCTACCTGGGTTACCTTCTGTTGCTACATGGGGGTTGGGAAACTCTGGGCCTGGATCACCTCTCCTGTTGGATGGGAGTGATAATTGTTCTTCTAATTTGGGGCTCCTGACCCAAGTCTATCCTCTTACTACCTTTCAGAGTTCTCCCTTAGTTCTTTTTTATTATTTTTAGTGTTTATGATTGTACTTAGTGGGAAGGAGAGAGAGAGATAAGTCAATACCATCCTGTCAATCCGAAGTTCTGAATTATCTACTTAATTTACTTACATAAAAACAAAATCTCTCATTTATATATGGAATCTAAACAAACAAACAAACAAACAAAAACCAAACAAATGAACAAACAAACAAAGCCAAACAGACTCTTAAATACAGAGAAAATAACTGATGGTTGCCAGAGGGGAGATGATAGGAGGATGGCCCAAATAGACAAAGGAGACTAAGAGTTACAAACTTCCAGTTATAAATTAAATAAGACATGGAAATAAAAAGCATAGCATAGAGAATATTGTCAATAATACTGTAATAAATTATATGGTGACTATTCTTATAGTGGTCAGCCTTGGGTAATATACAGAATTGTTAAATCAATATGTTATACACTTAATATAATATAACGTATGCAAATTATATTCCAATAATAAAAAAGAATAAAATCTCTGGGCCCGGCAAATCAATATCTGACAGTGATAAGCTCTTGCGCATTTCCAAGATTAGGTTCAGGACTACAGACCCAGAGATTACATAATGAAAGAATCCAAGTATATCAAAGAAATGAGTCTATGCTTAAATAAGTTCTTCCTGTGAATGTTCCTCCTGTCAGTCTTCAAAGAAGATTGGTTGATGGACTGGGATAGGAATACCCAAATTTTCTTAGAACAATTAGACAGTGACTCTGAGTTAATGCTATTTCCTGGCGTCTCTAAATACCATTTGTCTCCACTGGGTCAAGTGAACATTAGTGGGAGTCAGTTGATAAACACAGTTTGACTTGAATTCCCTCACGTATGCCCTTTAGGTGTGTTGGATATATGCTTATAAAATTAAGATAAATCCTAATAAAATTCAACAGTCTACAGTTTTAGAAGTTCTGGATATGCAGTACTGTCAGGTACATTAGGATAAACCTCCCCAAATAGAAGACAATTTTTGTGTCTTAAACTCTGACTTCTAAGAGATAAGCAACTCATTTATGAACGTATTTGAATTTTAGAGGAAATACAAAACACTCCTGGGTATATTGTGCTGATCCTTTTACTAAGCAGCCTACAGATATCCAGATGTGAGTGGGTCTCAGAGCAGAAGAGGGATCTCTGGTGAGAACCAGAAAGAGAACTTGACTCACATTCAAAAGCCATTATTTCATGTGATCTCAGACAAGTCTCTTAATCTACCCTGCTTTGGTTTTCTAACTGGGAAGTTGCAAATAAAAATAGGCCCACTTCATAAGGCTTTTACCAGAGTTAAAATAAATAACCCATTAAAATATTTAGATTAGATTCTGAAATATATTTTTATTGATTTTTATTTAAAGATCTATATTTGAGAGAAAAAGAGAGAGAGAAAGCACGAGTGAGGAGAGGGGTGGAGGAAGAGGGTGAGGTACAAGCAGACTCCACACTGACCATGGAGCCTGATGCAAATCTCAATCTCATGATCCTGAGACCATGACCCAAGCCAAAATCAAGAGATGGAAGCTCAACTGACTGAGCCACCCAGGTGCCTCTGAAATGTATTTTTAATAAAAGGCACTTATTTATCCCTTTATTCATATTATCATTACTATAATTATTTTACATATAATGTTAATTATATGTAATATAGATAGAATATAATTATATAATATACATAAATAATATATAATAATATATAATACATTATTATTTCTATGTGACTAAGAAAAATGGAAACCTGCTTTAGTTATGGCTGGATATTTTTGTTTCAAATATTTTCTACCAATCTGTGACTTATTCTTTTAATTCTCTAATACTGTCTTTTACTACAGAAATTCTTAGTTTTTATGAATCTAAAGTTATCAATTTTTCTTTTTGGTTCAATGCTTGTATACTGCTTATTGTGTATGAAGATGTTATTCAGTGTTACTTTTTAGAAACTACTTTTTATCTTTCGTGTTTAGCTATATAATCCATCTGGAGTTGATTTCTGTATATAACATGTGGTCAGGTTCAAGATTATTTTTTTCCACGTGGATACTCAATGGATCTAGTGCAATATATTGGTAAAACCATCTTTTCCTATTATACTGTAGTGACAAAGATAATAGAATGATAGGTATAGATAGATACATAGATACAGCTATAAATTTGTGTGTGTTTTTCTTTAAAAGTCTTTTTTGTTACTTCAGTCGTTTGTCCCTCCTTGTGGCAATCTCAAACTTTCTTACTTCAGTCCTTTGTCCCTCCTTGTGCCAATCTCAAACTTTTTAAAGTACAGGAGTTTTATTTTTTTATTTTTTTAAGATTTTATTTATTTATTTGGGAGAGAGAGAGCATGAGCAGGGTGAAGGGCAGAAGGAGAAGCAGACTCCCCGCTAAGCAGGGAGTCCAATGTGCCCCTCGATCTCTGGACTCTGGGATCATGACCTGAGCTGAAGGCAGGCATTTAATTGACTGAGCCACCGGGCGCCCCTAAATAACAGTAGTTTTAAAATAAGACTTGATATCCAATGGGATATGTCCTCCAACTTTGTTGAAGATGTTCTTGGGTTTTCTTATGTCTTTACATGATTCAGCTTATAAATTTCCACAAAAGGCCTGCTAGGATTTTGACAATTTAATTGAATCTATAGATCAACTTAGAGAGAGCTGACATCTTTACAATATTATGTCATCCAATTCCAGGCTATGGTATATTCCTCTAACAATTTAGGTCTTCTTTAATTTTTTTCAATAATATTTTGGAGCATTTCATGTAGTTTTGGGGCACATCTTTCTTTTCTTTTTGTTTCTGTTTTATTCAAGCATAACAAATAGGGAGCTCACAAATCAGTAGTGTAGAACCTGATTATTTTAGATGTGCATATATGAATGTAATCATCATTTAGAATAAACTATAGGATATCTTCAGCCTGCCAGCAGAGAGCTTTGTGGTCCCTCCTAGTTGATATCACCCAAAAATAACCATGATTCTAATCTCTATGAGCAGAGAAACATCGTTTTTGAGTTTCATATAAACAAACATACAGGATATATGAAAACATATATATATATATTATTTTTTATTATGTTATGTTATTCACTATACAGTATTTAATTAGTTTTTGATGTAGTGTTCCATGATTCATTGTTTGCGTATAATACCCAGTGCTCATTTCAATACATGTCCTCCTTAATACCTATCATGGGGATAACCCATTCCCCACCCCACCCCTGAAACTCTCAGTTTGCTTCCCAGAGTCCATAGTCTCTCATGGTTCATCTCCCCATCTGATATTCTCCCCTTCATTTTTCCCTTCCTTCTCCTAATGTCCTCCATGCTATTCCTTATTTTCCACATATAAGTGAAACCTTATGATAATTGTCTTTCTTGCTTGGCTTATTTCACCTAGCATAATCCCCTCCAGTTCCATCCATGCTAATGCAAATGGTGGGTATTCATCCTTTTTGATGGCTGAGTAATATTCCATCTTATATATGAACCACATCTTCTTGATCCATTCATCTGTTGAAGGACATCTGGGCTCCTTCCACAGCTTGGAATTTGTGGGCATTGCTGCTATGAACATATGCCCCTTCTTTTCACTACCTCTGTATCATTGACATAAATACCCAGTACTGCAATTGCTGAGTCATAGGGTAGCTCTATTTTTAACATTTTGAGGAACCTCCATACTGTTTTCCAATGTAGTTGTATCAACTTGCATTCCCACCAACAGTGTAAGAGGGTTCCCTTTTCTCCACATCCTCTCCAACACTTGTTATTTCCTGCCTTGTTAATTTTTGCCATTCTAACTGGTGTAAGGTGGTATCTCACTGCAGTTTTGATTTGAATTTCCCTGATGGTGAATGATTTTGAATATTTTTTCATGTGTCTGTCAGTCATTCATATGTCTTCTTTGGAAAAGTCTCTGTTCATATCTTCTGCCCATTTTTTGACTTGATTATTTATTTTTGGGTGTCGAGTTTGAGAAGTTCTTTATAGATCTTGGATACCAGCCTTTTATCTGTAGTGTCATTTGCAAATATCTTCTCTCATTCCATGGGTTGCCTCTTTGTTTTGATAACTGTTTTGTTTGCCGTGCAGAAACTTTTTATCTTGATGAAGTCTTAAAAGTTACTTTTTTTTTCTTCTGTTTCCCTTGCCTCTGGAGATGTGTCTTGAAAGAAGTCACCATGGCCAATGTTGAAGAGGTTACTGCCTATGTTCTCCTCTAGGATTTTGATGGATTTCTGTCTCACATCGAGGTTTTTAATCCATTTAGAATTTATCTTTGCATATGCTGTAAGAGAATGGTTCAGTTTCATTCTTCTTCATGTGGTTGTCCAGTTTTCCCAGCACCATATATGGAAGATACTGTCTTTTTTCCATTGGATATTCTTTCCTGCTTTGTCAAATATTAGTTGACCATAGAGTTGATGACCATCAACTCAAGTTGATGACCATATAACCATATGGTCCATATCTGGGCTCTCTATTCTGTTCCATTCACCTATGTTCTGTTTTTGTGCCAGTACCATGCTGTCTTGGTGATCATGGCTTTGTAATATAGCTTGAAATCAGGCAATGTGATGCCTCCAGCTTTGTTTTTCTTTTTCAACATTTCCTTGGTGATTCAGGGTCTTTTATGGTTCCATACAAATTTTAGGATTATTTGTTCCAGCTCTTTGAAAAATGCCATTGGTATTTTAATCAGGATGGTGTTGAAAGTATAGATTGCTCTGGGCAGCACAGACATTTTAACTATGTTTATTCTTCTGATCCATGAGCTGGAATGTTTTTCCATTTTTTTGCATCTTCTTCAATTTCTTTCCTAAGTGTTCTGTAGTTTCCAGAATACAGATTCTTTACCTCTTTGGTAAGGTCTATTCCAAGGTTTCTTATGGTTTTTGGTGCTATTGTAAATGGAATAGATTCCTTAATTTCTCTTTCTACAGTTACATTTTTAGTGTATAGAAAAACATACCTTGAGGAACTGGAGAAAGAACAACAAATAAAACCGATACCAAGCAGGAGAAGAGAAATAATAAAGATTAGATCAGAGATCAATGAATTAGAAACCAGAAATACAGTAGAGCAGATCAACAAAAATAAAAGCTGGTTCTTTGAAAGAATAAGATTGATAAACCACTGGCCAGACATATCCAAAAGAAAAGAGAAAGGACCCAAATTAATAAAATTATGAATGAAAGGGGAGAGATCACAACTAACACCAAGGAAATAGAAACAATTATTACAAGTTATTATCAGCAACTATATGCCAAAAAGTTAAGCAACCTGGGAGAAATGGATGTTTTCCTGGAAACCTATAAACTACCAAGACTGAAACAAGAAGAAATTGACAATCTGAGTAGACCGATAAACAGTGAAGAGATTGAAGCAGTGATCAAAAACCTCCCCCCCCCAAAAAAAAAAAGAAAAACACAACAGCCCAGAGCCTGATGGATTCCCTGGGAAATTCTATGAAACATTCAAAGAAGAAATAATACGTATTCTCCTGAAGTTGTTTCAAAAAATAGAAACAGAAGGAAAACTACCAAACTCATTCTACGAGGCCAGCATTACCTTGACCCCCAAACCAGGCAAAGACCCCATCAAAGGAGAATTACAGACCAATATCCCTGATGAACATGGATGCCAGAATTCTCAACAAGATCTAGCTAATAGGATCCAACAGTACATTAAAAAGATTATCCATCATGACCAGGTGGGATTCATCCCTGGGATGCAAGGGTGGTTCAACATTTGGAAATCAAACAGTGTGATAGAACACATTAATAAGAGAAGAGACAAGAACCATATGATCCTCAAATTGATGCAAAAATAGCATTTGACAAAATACAGCATCCTTTCCTGATTAAAACCTTTCAGAGTGTAGGGATAGAGGGAACATGCCTCAATTTCATAAAAACCATCTATGAAGCACATAGCGAATATCATTCTCGATGGGGAAAAGCTGAGAGCCTTTCCCTTAAGATCAGAAACAGAACAAGGATGCCCACTCTCACCACTATTGCTCAACACAGTACTAGAAGTCCTAGCCTCAGTAATCAGACAACAACAACAACAAAAATAAATAAACGGTATTCAAATTGGCAAAGAAGTCAAACTCTCTCTCTTCACAGATGACATGACATTTTATGTGGAAATCCCAAAAGACTCCACCCCCAAATTACTAGAACTCATACAGCAATTCAGTAATATGGCAGGATACAAAATCAATGCACAAAGTATGGCCTTTTTCAATCAACTTTATATATGTGATATTCATTGACACTGCTGTGTGTTGCAAAGTTTACTACTTCATATTATTCTGTTTCATTTCATGTTGTTTATATACCTATTTAACCTTTCTATTAATGGACATTTGTGTTGCTTCCCATTTGGCACTATTACAGATAATGCTGCTGTAAACATTATTGTCTTTTCGTAAGCATAAGTACTTTCTGCTCTGAAGTATAATCCAAAACTTGCTGGGCCATGTTATCTGTCTATCTGTCTGCCTATCCATCTATCTCTCTATCTATCTATCTATCTATCTATCATCTATCTATCTATCTATTGGGTACTGCCTACTATAATATGTATATATAGTTGGTATGTGTATTTGATATTCTGTATATATTACCAAAGTGATGTACCCATTTTGACTCCTGCTGGCAATATATAAATTTTAGTTATTATGGTGAATGGGTAGTGAAGTATCTGTTCAAGTATTTTACTCATTTTATATTTTGCTATTTTTATATTGAATTATTAATATTCTTCATAGTTATTTGTCAAAGTTCTTTATATGACTTAGATATGAGTGCTATGTTGATTTTTTTGTGGTAATTATCTTCTCCCTTTATGTGACTTATCTTTTTCATTGTAATATCAGTATACTTTGCTAAGTAGAGGTATTGTTTTGTTGTTGTTGTTGTTGTTTATAGAGAGACAAAGAGCTTATGGGGAGGAAGAGTGGAAGAGGGAGAAAGAGAATCCTAAGCAGACTCCCCACTGAGCATGGAGCCCAACATGGGGCTCAATCATGAGACCCTGAGACCATGACCTAAGCTGAAGTCAAGAGTCATATGCTTACCCAACTGAGCCACCCACATGCCCCTAAATAGAGGTTCTTGATTTTGATAAAGTCAAATTTATCATTTATTTTTCATAGTTGGTGTTGTGTTTTTGTTGTTATTTTTGGGTCTTACCTGAGAAATCTTCCTGCTCTAAAGTCATAAAGATATTTTCCAGTGTTTTCTTCTAAAAATTTTACTGTTTTTAACCTTTCACTTTCAGGCTTATGATCCACTCCAAATTAATATTTGTGTTGGGTGTGAGGTAGGCAAGATTTATTTTTTTAATTACATACAGTTATCCAGTTGATACAGCATTATTTATTGAAATAATCATTATTTTTTCCCACTGAATTAGACCCATTTTTCTTGTAAATCATGTGGTTGAAAATTTTTTGGTTGTTTCATGATTTGTTTGTTTGTTTTTTATTCTAATGCCCTATTTATTGTTTTCTTTGGGCCAGTAACCACACTTAATTAATGATTTATAATAGTTATTATATATAGTAGTATGAATTCTCCCACTTTGTTATTGTTATTTTATCAAGATTGCTAGATTTTGCATTCTATTTATTTTACATAAATTTTGGAATCCTGACTGAGAAATATGCTTGCATTTTGACTGTATTGCATTGAATTCATAGATCAATTTTTAAGGCAAAAGAGACTGACATTTCAACAGCATTGAATTGTCCAATCTAATAGTACACAGTGTCATTTATTTAAGTCTTTTAAATTTCCCTTAGTAATGTTTTCCTTTTAATTAGATTTATTCGTAGGAAATTTTATATTATTGGTGCTGTTGTAAAATTATTTTTATTTTAAGTTGTTTTTTCAATGTTTTTTCAATGTTTTTTCAATTATTTGCTGGTGGTGTATAAAAATACAGTAGAAATGAAATTGGCATGTTATATTGACCTTTATATCAGCAGAGTTGCTAAAATCAAAATCATTTGGGGGCACCTGGGTGGCTCAGTTGGTTAAGCAGCCAACTTTTGATTTCAACTCAGGCCATGATCTCAGGGTCATGGGATTGAGCCCCAAGTTGGGTTCCATGCTCAGCATGCAGTTTGCTTATCCTTCATCTGCTCCTCCCCCCAGGAATCAATCTCTCTCTCTCTCTCTCTCAAATAAATAAATAAATAAATAAATAAATAAATAAATAAAATCTTAAAATCAGAACCATTTGTTTGTAGATTATTTTGGGCTTCTATGTAAACAATCTGCAAATAGTAAAAATTCACCATTTTAATTTCTGCTATTCTTAACCTTTTATTTCTCTTCCTTGTCTTTCAACAGAGCATACAACCTCCAGCAGAGTATTGAATAAGAGTGGTATAATATATATCTTTGTCTTGCCCCTCACCTCAAAGAAAAACATTCAAAACTTTACCATTGTTTATAAAATGAACTGTAGTTTTGTTTATAGATACCCTTAATGATATTTGAAACTTCCTATTTCTAGTTGCTATGGTCTGAATGTTTGTGTCCCACAAGAAAACATTTGTTGAAATCCTAAAGTGATGGTGTTAGTAGATGGGAAATTTAGGATGTCTCAGGTTGTGAGGATGGAGCTCTTATAAATGGGATTGGTGCTGTTATGAAAGAGACCCCAGAGAAATCCCTAATCCTTTCCACCATGTAAAGGCACAGTGAGCAGTTGGTAGTTTGCAACACAAAAAAGGACATTCACCAGAATGCAAACATTCTTGCACTCTGTTGTCAGACTTTTAGCCTCCAGAACTGTAGGAAATAAATTTCTGTTGTTTATAAATCACCCAGTTGTGGTATTTTTCATAACAGCCAAAACAGACAGATGCCCCAGTAGCTATGAATACATCTTCTACCCAGATTTGGGGTTTTAAAACCATTCTCCAACAAAAGCAAGAAGAGTCCTTGGAGAAATGGCCAATTCTAGGATTGATACAGAAAATACGAGATGATAATAGGATATCTTATGGTGACAGAAATTAAGCAAATGAGATAAGAAGATGACCATAATGATGGTGATATATCAAAGTGACACAGGAGTCAACCAAAAAAGCTCCCACTGGTCAAAGCTGGAAGAATTTGAGCAACAAAATACATAGTCTAGTGTTGGATTATAACCCATAGTGTAAAATAAGTGGGATTAATGTTTTCTATAAGAAACTCCACAGTTCTCCCGAACCCTCTCCACCATGTTGAGGACACAGCAAAAAGTCTGCAACTCGGAAAAGATCGTCGTCAGAGCACAATCATACTGACATCCTGATCTCAAACTTCCAGCCTCCAGAACTGGGAGAAATAAATTCTGGTGTTTATAAATCAGCTGTCTGTGGTATTTTGTTAAAGCAGCCTGAATGGACTAAGACAGTAGCTAAGTAGGTGTTTTTATTATTAACACTTGTTTATTTATGAAATGCTATTTTATTTATCTATTAGATAATCATTTGTCTCTTCTCCTATATTCTATCAATTAATGGATAATCTGATTTTTTTTTTAATGTGTACTTGGTTATGTTGTATTTTCCTTTGTTGCTCTGTTGAAATTGATGGTCTTTTACTCTCTGGTTTCTTTTATGGATTTGTTCTGGTCTTTGATTTTTAGTTTTACTATAATGTGTTTACTATATAATGTGTTTACTATAATGTGATGCAGTGTGTGCGTTTGTTTGTTGTTGTTTTTTAATCTTGCATGGGATTCAGAATTTCTTCATTATATGATGTGAAAATTAGTGAAAGGAAATAACATTTAGAATTAAGTTGGGAGGCCAGCAGGGGGAGCCCTCACACCCTACCACTGGTCATCAATTGCAGACCCAACAGAAAGAGACTGACCCTGCAAGGGGATACCACTTTACTATCCTAGTAGAAGGAAGAAAGGTTTTCTTCCTCTGGCAACAGCCCAGCTAATGAGAGACTTATACAACTCAGCCAATGAAAAGCCACTATACTTTGAACTCATCGTTTAATCCAATGGAGATTTTGTTTACAACAGCCCTCCTAACTCCTCCTTTTCCTCTATAAAAGAGCACTCCTCTCTTTTGCTCCCTGGACTTGCTTATGGTTTTCTCATAGCTTGCTTGTCTCACATTGAAAGTCTCTCCTATTCCTGAATTTTTTTTTTCCTGCTAAAATAACTAGCAGTTTTATCTTTAAGGTTAGCAATGACTTGACATATTTTATCTATTTTAGAAAAGTTGTGGCTAGTATTATTTCATTTATTGTATCTATTTTTTATCTCTTTTCTCTCCTAGAATTACAGTGATATTAGAGTTTTTTACCCTGCTTCATGTGCCTCTGGCATTTATTTCTGTAATTTTTCATTCTTTATTTTCTTTGAGTTTCCATGTAGATATTTTCTAATATGTTTCCCTGTTCCTTTTTCTTCCCTGCCCAATCTATTGTTATTCTCAAGAGAGTTATTAATATTAGTAATATTTTTCTTTGCAAGAATTTTCATTTGATATTTATACAGTTTTCTGTAAAACGTGTTTATCATGTCCTCAATTTTGAATATGTTAATTATGATTACTTTAAAGACCATGTTTGATCATTCTAATGTATCCATAGCTAGTTAATCTGTTCCCATTGTCTCAGATTTAGTCATTTGGTTCTGTATCTTGATGTACCTTATACTTTTATATTAAGAGCTTGTAATGGAGTATGAAAATTTGTAGAGGCTCGAGGGGATATTCTGTCAGGAGAAGAGCAAACTAATTCGACCAAGCGTAAGTGGCTTTGACTCTGGGTTTCAGTCTGTTTGAGGGCTGGTCTGTTTCTGGATTGCCTTTGTTTCTAGGAAATAATAATATTTCAGGGGCTGTAACCCAAGTTGTAGAATGTTTACCAAATATCCTCCATTCTTGGTGAACCCTGAACTCTGATTTTTTTTTCTACACAGCACCATGAGCTCTGCTTAGACAGTTACCCTCTTAGTATCTGCTCATTAATTCATTTTTTTCCCAGCTTCTTCTCTTCCATAGCTTAGGAATTGACAAGACAGAAAAAGCCACACAGAATGCAGGACTTCCTTATTTGAGGTTCCTTTTCTTTGGGGTCTTGGCCCATCAAGATTTGATTGATTAGGTAACCCTGAGACAACCTTAATGTCCAGTGCTGGAAGTCAACAAATCCTCCAAGGGGAAAACATGGAGGGGAATATCTAACTTCCCTCATTATATTTTCATTCTCAAGGTAATGGCTGCTCCTGTCCTGGATGACTTGGCTGCTCTCACGTGTCTTCAAACATTTGGTGATTGTTATTGCGATTGTTTTTAAATTAAAAAACAAAAACAAATTTCTTGGCAGGAAGCTTAGTCTGATAAAACCTACTTTGCCAAATTAAAAGCCTGCTGCTGTTGTTATTTCTGCATACTTTGTATGAGAGTTATTACAAGAAGATTTTGATGAGACTGGAATAGGAATAGCTACCACATATGCAGATTGGTTGCTGGATGTAGTTGCTCTTGGCAGTGAGGATAAGTCATATTTTCCATTTTATGAGGAAATTTTAATTTGGGTGGGATATAAGGTGTGTATGGGTGTTGAACAACCAAATGAGTGGAATATTTGGAAACTTGTAATTTTTTTTAACTTGAAAAAATCTGGGAGTTCTTCATGTGGCACAAATTCTTGCTGTTCAGTCTCAATGAGTATCACTACCAGTAGCAAAATGTCCAGATATGACCTCCCTGCTACTCATGGCAACTGCTGCTTGTGCCTGAATCCTACTCCAACCAACAGATGTTTCTGTCCAATATTTTGGATCTGAAACAAGTCATGTCAAGCAATGGGGATGCCAGGAAATTCAAGGGGACAGCAGCTGCAGAGCCCATTATATAAAAGGAAAGAGTCCAATGTCCCACAGCAGCTGGCTTTTTCTGTGTCATGATTTTGACTCTAATTCTAGCTGCCATACTTTCTTTGGTTTATGCCCATTTTCTAAGTTTTACTGGAGACAACAACAATTGTGTAAACTATCCAAAATCCTGATAGAAATTCCCTAGTATAAGTAAATCTGGATTTTTGTTTATTTGTATGCAGAAGGCTTGGGCTAGTACTGTCAGAAAAAAAAAAGTATAGAGGGCAAGGTAAAGTAGGATGTTCAATTGCAGGGCAGTAAAATGACAATTAAATCTATGTTTTAGAGACATAACATTTATTTGTATAAAATATGTTTAAAAACCTGATGGCTTGAGAAAATGAGGGAGTGTTAGTTAACGCTCATGAAGATCTCTCATTCTCTTTTATCTCTAATCTCTTGTCTATCACTATTAGAAATTGTACAATAAAAGATTTTTATAATATCAAGATACAAATTTTCAGGAAATAGATTAAAAATATAATTTATAAGAGATCAGTCACTAGATATGGAAAATAAAGGAAAAATAAATAAACTCAAAGAGAGAAAGTAGCTTGTGACAAGAAATAATTTTGAAAACTTAGTTTTGTTCATGTTGAATTTGAGATAATAAAGAAATTCTGGGAAGACATATTCAACTGACAAAATCAAGGCTAGATCACAAAGACAGCATGGTACTGGCACAAAAACAGACACATAGACCAACGAAAGAGAATAGAGACTCCAGAAATGGACTCTCAACTCTATGGGCAACTAATCTTTGACAAAGCAGGAAAAAACATCCAGTGGGGGGGAAAAAAGTCTCTTCAATAAATGGTTCTGGGAATATTAGACAGCTATGTACAAAAGAATGAAACTTGAACACTCTCTCACACCATACACAAAGACAAACTCCAAATGGATGAAAGACCTTAATGTGAGACAGGAATCCATCAAAATCCTAGAGGAGAACATAGGCTGCAACCTCTTTGCGTCGGCCATGGCAATTTTTTCATGACACATCTCCAAAGGCAAGAGAAACAAAAGAAAAAATGAACTTGTGGGACTTCATCAAGATAATAAGGTTCTGCACAGCCAAGGAAACAGTCAAAAAAAAAAAAAAAACTAAGAGGCAGCCCACAGAATGGGAGAAGATATTTGCAAATGACATTACAGATAAAAGACTAGTATCCAAGATGTGCAAAGAACTTCTCAAACTCAATGCACAAGAAACAAATAATCAAATCAAAAAATGGGCAAAAGATATGAACATACACTTTTCTAATGAAGACATACAAATGGCTTACAGACGCATGAAAAAATGTTCAACATCATTAGCCATCAGGGAAATTCAAATCAAAACCACATTGAGAAACCACCTTATACCAGTTAGAATGGCAAAAATTGACAAGGCAGGAAACAAATATTGTTGAGGATGTGGAGAAAGGGGATCTCTCTTACACTGTTGGTGGGAATGCAAGTTGGTACAGCCACTTTGGAAAACAGTGTGGAGGTCCCTTGAAAAGTTAAAAATTGAGCTACCCTATGATCCAGCCATTGCACTACTGGGTATTTACCCCAAAGATACAGACGTAGTGAAGCGAAGGGCTATATGCACCCCAATAGCAGCATTGTCCACAATAACTAAGTTGTGGAAGGAGCTGAGATGCCCTTCAACAGATGACTGGATTAAGAAGATGTGGTCCATATTCACAATGGAATATTACTCAGCCATCAGAAAGAACGATTACCCAACATTTGCAGCAACATGGTTGGTACTGGAGGAGATTTTACTAAGTGAAATAAGTCAAGTAGAGAAGGACAATTATCATATGGTTTCACTCATTTGTGGAACATAAGGAATAGGAGGGAGATCAGTCGGAGAAGGAAGGGAAGAATGAAGGGGGGGTAAACAGAAGGGGGAATAAACCACGAGAGACTGTGGACTCTCGGAAACAAACTGAGGGTTTCAGAGGGGAGGGGGATGAGGGATTGGGATAGGCCAGTGATGGGTATTAAGGAGGGAGCATATTGCATGGATCACTGGGTGTTATATGGAAATAATGAATCATGGAACACTACATCAAAAACTAAGGATGTACTGTGTGGTGACTAACATAACATAATAAAAAATTATTATTAAAAAAAGGCTAGAGCTCGTATTTTCAACATATCTTATTCATCCATGTATCTATCCATCTATCTATCTATCTAAACATGTATATATGTGCATATCATCTACCATCTATCAATCATCTATCTGTCTCTCTATTTGTTAGCTATTTATCCTCTCTTTATCTATTTTTTAAGTTCCTTGTATTTACATTGGCTCCACCTAGATAATCCAGGTTAATGTCCCCATCTCCAGATCCTTAATTTAATCATATCTAAAAATCCAATTTGCCATATTAGGCATATTGGCCACAGATTCCCAGGATTGGAATATGTATATCTTTGGAAGGGCTATTATTTTAGCCTTACTTTTTGTTGCTTTTTATTCCTCTCATTTGGGGGATAAATCCATAAGCAGCTTTATTTCAGGGCATGTGGGAAGTGATTTTTCTTAGTCCTAGTTTTTTTTAAATATTTATTTATTTATTGAGAGAGTGCAGGGGGGAGGGGCAGAGAGAGTCTTAAGCCAACCCCACATTGAGGGCAGAGCCCTATGTGGGGCTTGATCTCAAGACCCTGAGATTAGGACCTGAGCCAAAACCAGGAGTTGGATACTTAACTGACTGGGCCACCCAGGCGCCCCAGTCCTAGTTTTTTAAAATGCTCTCTTGACTGATCTATTCTCTGAATCTAGAACACTACAGCCAAAAACTAAATGTTTTGTAATTTTTGACATTATTCTGAAAACTTGTAGCATCAAATGCTTCTTTTGAACATTCTCAGAATTCAGTCTGATTTTTGTTCTGCTGTTGGTAATGTTTGCTCTCTGGAATTATTTTTAGTCATTTCTTTATTTTTTTGAATATGCAACAATTTTCCATGACATGGTGAAGTGTGAGTCTTTGCTGCATTTACTCTGCCAGAAAGTCAGCTTTGGGAAATTTAATTTTTAGCTCTGGAAAGTGTTCTTATTTTATTTATTTGATAATTTATTTACCTCCATTCTCTCTCTCTCTCTCTCTCTCTCTCTCTCTCTCTCTCTTTTTCAGGAACTCCTATTAGTTGAAAGTCATAACTTATCCTTTGATTATTTAATTCTATTATATTTATCTTATAGTCCCCATTCCTGTATTTTTCTCTAAGTTCTAACATACAGCCTCAACTTTCTCCTCCAATTATTCTATTGAATTTTTACTTCAGCAATTAGATTTCTAATTTCCAAAAGGCTTTTAGTCTTCACCGAAAACCTCTTTTTTCATAACATCATGTTATGATGGTGTGAAATATTTTCTTGAGTCTCTTTGAAAATACTTATTTTTTAAATTTGAACTATTCTAGTGGGGTCCATGTTGCAGCAAATGTTGAGAAATCGTTCTTTTTGATAGCTGAGTAATATTCCATTGTATATATGGACCACATCTTCTTAATCCAGTCATCTGTTGAAGGGCATCTCGGCATGGACAGCACTGGAGGAGATAATGCTAAGTGAAATAAGTCAAGCAGAGAAAGACAATAATCATATGGTTTCACTCATCTATGGAACATAAGAAGTAGGAAGATTGGTAGGAGAAGAAAGGGATAAAGAAAGGGGGGGTAACCAGAAGGGGGAATGAAGCATGAGAGACTATGGACTCTGAGAAACAAACTGAGGGCTTCAGAGGGGAGGGGGATGGGAGAATGGGGTAGGCTGGTGATGGGTAGTAAGGAAGGCATGTATTGCATGGTGCACTGGGTGTTATGCAACTAATGAATCATGGAACTTTACATCAAAAACCAGGGATGTACTGTAAGGTGACTAACATAATATAATAAAAAATATTATTATAAAAAGAAATTGAACTATTCTATGAATTATGGTGCTTATTAAACTATTTCTTTTTAAAAAAATATTTTATTTATTTATTTGAGATAGAAAGTGAGAACTGCAAGACAGAGGGAGAGAGAGAAGCAGGCTCCCACTGAGCAGGGAGCCCAACCCAGGCCTCGATTCTAGGACCCTGGGATCATGACCTGAGCCAAAGGCAGATGCTTAACCAACTGAGCCACTCAGGCACCACTTATTAAACTCTTTCTGCTTCCCATGATGTCAGTTGTTTGTTAGCTCCCTTTTTTTTTTTTTTGGTCTTTTTTTAGTTTGTTGATTTTCTTCATAAATCTTTTGATTCTTAGTTGCTACACGCATTTAAAAATAGAGGAGTAAGTTGATTAATTACTAAGAATCTGGGAAGCTCAGCTGAGCCCTGTAGAGGTGGAAAGCGAGCTTTAGGGTGCTGTAGAAAAGGAGGATGGTAGATTTCTTGCTCCCCATCTGAAATGCATCAGAATTTTGAGGTATTTTTCTGGGGGTTCAAACTACCCATAGATCCTCAAGCAGCTTTTTTTAAACTACAGAATAGTTGTTCATTGTTGTTGTCATTATTGTTCTATGGTTTTACTATTTTGTGTTTTTTACCTAAGGGAAACTCCTGAGTGCTGGTAATTGTGCAAATCGAATATAGAGAGGCTGAAGAAGAGGTTAGAGAGGCAAAAGTTCTGAGAGCAGACTTTAGGCTATCTCCATTTCCTGTCCTACTTCTTCCTCTTAAGCTTTTAGCCAGCCTCCACCAAGCCTGCCCTGCACAGCTTTTAAGATGTGCCTTCCTCTGTTTCACATGTCTCATTAATACATGTCTATCCCTGAAAAAAAAAAAGAGAGATTATAATTGAAATCCATTGTGTAAGTTTGTGGTATATGATGTGTTTATTTGATACATTTATACATTGCAATATGATTAGCACCATATCATTAGCTAACATGTCTATCAAGCCACATAATTATCATTTCTTTTTTTGTGTGTGGTGAGAAGTTCAAGATCTAGTCTGTTAGTAACTTAAAGTTTGTAACACAGTTTTGTCTATTATAATCACTATGCTGTGGATTAGCTCTCCAGAAATTATTTAGTTTTATCAGGAACATATTGTCCTTCAAATAAGTGATCCATTATACCTTCAGAAGTGTGGAACACAGATAATTCCCTAGGATAAAGATGACAACAACATCCTTAAGAGGATTTTGTACTACAAAACCTATTGTGCCCTACACAGTACATTTTAGCTACATCATTATTTGATGCATACAACTTCAGAGCTCTGAGGAAAGTAAGGACCTCAAAGCACTGTGTAATTGGAAATTATAAACCCAGATTTATCTCCAGGAGAATGTGTTATAGTATTTTAAAGTTGAGAGAGAAATGTGACCCAGAAACAAAAAGGAACAAACTACACACTACAACATAAATAAACCTCAATACCATTGCACTAAGTGAAAGAAGCCAAACACAAAATATTGTGTGATTTTATTACTACCATATGATCAAACAATCTCAGTTCTGAGCATATATCTGAAGGGAATGAAATCACTATTTTGAAGAAATATCTGCACCCTCATGTTCACTGCAGCACTATTTATAATGGCCAAGACATAGATACAATCTAAGTGTCCACTGTTGGATTAATGGATAAAAAGAAACACACACACACACACACACACACAAACACACACTAGAATACTATCAACCCATAAAAAGAAGGAAATGATGCCATTTGCCATAACTTGGATAAACCTTGAGAACATTATGTACATGAAATAAGTCAGACAGAGAAAGACAAATATTATATGGTACCATTTATATGTGGAATATAAAAAAAAACTCACAAGAAGAGAAAGTAGATTGGTGACTATCAGGGCCTGGAGGGTGGAGAGAATGAGTGATGGTGGGCAAAGGATACAAATTTCCAGTTGTAAGATGATTATGTTCTGGGGATGTAATGGGCAACATGATGACTATAGTTAATAATATTGTATTATATACATGAAAGTTGCAAAGAGGGCACATTTTAAATGTTCTCAGAAAGGAGGGAAATGGTAATAATGTGAGGTGATAAATTGTTAACTTACTGTGGTAATTTCAAAATATATATGTCTATCAAAACATCACACTGTCAAATATACCCCCAATAAAGCTGGGAGCAGGGGAGGCAAAACTATTAGAACAAAAAGTGGAACTGTGGTTGCATGAAGCTGGAGGGAAACAGCAGATTGTGGAACCTGTGGCAGATGACAGAAATATTAAAAATTGGATTGTGTCAATGGTTGTATAGCTCTGTAAAGGGACTGAAACTCATCTAACAATACACTTAAAATTGGTGGATTTTGTGATATTTTCATTTTCCTTCAACAAAGCTCTAGGAGAATTAATTCCTTATAATACATTAAATAAAGGGAAAAAATTAGGAGAAGATGTAATCACCATCATGGGATCAAGTGTTAACTCTACATTTTCTAACATGACAGTCTGTGCTCAGTCCACCTCTTATGCTGCTGTATAAAGATTTAACAAAACTTTCTTCAGATAAACTTACATGTTAATCTTACCTTTTTCCAGCATATAACAGTGAATATTTAGTGTCTTCCTTGTGTAGTGTTTTCAAATTAAATGAACAACAGCAGTGACAACAGCAGCACACCAGGTTCAAGCAACTCTACCCTTTGGACTTCTAGAGTCCACACACATTAGAAATAAAATGTTCATTCATTATGGGAAGAGCACAGAGGGATATTTTCAGGTAAAGTCAACACTGCCTTAGGGTTTGTACAAACCAAATGTTTTAATAGAGGATTCAATTTCACTCTGGATTAAATGTGACAAACGCAAGCTAAATTAAACAGAGAGGCAAAGTCAAGGCCAACCATTGTTATTTAGTCATTTCCAAGTGAAGCTCAACAACTGAGAAAATTCAGAAAGCAATGTACCAAAGTGTTTTTGCAGAGTTTTTGAGATTATGGATCCTATTAAATTTTAATGGCAGGTAGGAGGTTTTACCCTGGTAGTCATTTTATCTTCAATGACTCAGGAAGAACAAAAACTTAAATCTTGTTCTTTCCATGAAAAGTGTGTGTACTTTGAAATCAGAGATTTCAGTTTAAGTCCTTAAGCTGGCTATGTAGACTTGAGCAGGTCAAGTGACTTCTCTGAGGCTCCAAGTTTCATCATGAATGAAATGTAGGCACTCTGGCAAATCTAATGCAAAACTCCATTTTAAAATATAATGTGTAATATACAGAGAAAGGAAACACCATAGATCCATCTCTATAAAAAAATGTTGAAGCTTCATGAATTTGCATGACTGATGAATGGATAAAGAAGAGGTATGTGAGGTGTGTGTGTGTGTGTGTGTATGATAGATAGATAGATAGATGATAGATAGATGATATCACTCAGCCAAGAAAAAAAATAAAATCTTGCCATTTGCAACAATGTGGATGGAGCTAGACAGTATTATGCTAGTTGAAATAAGTTAGAGAAAGACAAATACCATACAATTTTACTCATATGTGGAATGTAAGTAACAAAACAAATGAGCAAAAGGAAAATGAAAAGAGAGAAAGAGAGGAAAACCAATAAACAGACTCTTAACTACAGAGAACAAACTGATGGTCACCAGAGGGGAGGTGTGTGGGGGGATGGGTGAAGTAGGTGATGGGGATTAAGGAGTGCACTTGTTGTGATGACCACCAGGTGTTGTATGGAAGTGTTGAATCACTATATGCACCTGAAACTAATATTACACTGTACGTTAACTAACTGGAATTTAAATAAAAACTTAAAACAAAAACACTTAATGCTGAAGCATGGGGGCAGCAAAATATCAATGGAAACAGAAAGTTGGACCCACCCAGAAAGAGCAGAATCAGACAGAACTGAGTTTGAGCTCATTAGTTCTGAGATGCTGGGCACATCGGCTAACAGACCTAAGCCTCAGTTACTTCTGCTGCAAAATAGAGTGGATAAACTTACTTCAAAGTTAGTTTGGGAAATGAAGCAAAGGTTATAACACCTGATCTGGATTAGAACTAAGTAAATATTATTATTTTATTACTTTGGAACTTCATAATGACAAAATCCATTAGTTAAGAATGACTTAATCCCAAATGGGACTGAACTGATCTTCTAAGCAAACACCCCCCCACACACACACATCTGCATATTAAGTGTAATGCATGTGTGTATGTATGTGTACATACATATACATTTAAAAAAACTACCAATAATAAATTTCTTGGCTAATGTTGTGTCAGGGACCCCAAACCACCCTCAGGTTAAATGATTCACTAGAAAGAAACAGAACTAAGAAAAACTATTGTAATCATGGTTCTAATTTATTACAGCAAAAAGATACAGATTAAGTCAGTAAAAGTAAAGGTCACATACAGCAGCATCCAGGAGAGAAGGCATGAGCTTTCAGTTTTCCCTCTCAGTGGAATTGTATAGATAAGGCTGATCTTCCCAGCATAATGTATAGCAACACATTTAAATTATTGTAAACCAGAAACTCTGTTGCAAGTCAGACTTTTCATTGGGGCTGGTCGTGTAAGCATAAAATGCCCTTGAGCTACTCAGTCTCCATATACTCCAGAGGTCAAAACAGATACAATATGACCCAATGTCTTTACCATAAATCACACTATTTAACATAACCTCTTTAGTGTGCCCCAAGTCCCCAGATCTACAAAGACACTCTTGTCTGGCAGACCACAAGAAAGGTTTAGAGGTTACCTCCCAAGAGAAGGTCAACAGTTAGTTTCTTTGGAATGTGCAGGTATTGAACACCTCAAATTTGACATTAACCTTTACTACACGGGTCATCCCCCTGACATTTGGTCTAGGCTCTTAGCTATATATTCATATTTGTTTGAGCATCTACATAGAGAATAGCACTTATATAACCTATACTCAAATACTATCAGTATGAATATGCTTAACATTTGGAGAAGTCAGGGTGGTTTAGGGATAGATTTAAAGAAACAACTAATCCATCTGTATCAGTCTGAGTTCTCCAGAGAAATACAGTAACTAGGATTTACACACGCGCACACACACACACACATTTATTGTAAGGAATTGATTCACACTATTATGGAGGTTGGCAAATGCCAAGTTCTGCAGGAAGAGATGGCAAGCTGGAGACCTAGGAGAGCCAATGGTGTGGCTGAAGTTTGAAGGCCAGCAGCCTTGAAACCTAGGAAGAACCAATGTTTCAGTTTAAGTCTAGGCAGGAAAACAGCTAAAGCCCCAGTTCAAAAACCATCTGGCAAGAAAAGATGAGAACATTCTCTTACTCAGGTCAGCCTTTTATTCCCCTCAGGCCTTCAACTGATTGGATGCGGAAAGACCACATTATAAAGGGCAGCCTACTTCACTCAGTCTCCAGATTTAAATGTTATTCTCATCACAGAAATGCCAAGGATATTTTTTTGGAAACAACAAACTTTATAGGAAATTTAAAAAGGAGCAAAGTGAGAATTACTTATGAAAAATAAAAAGAACATATACAATTGTATCCTTAAGAAATTTCATGAAACATTATGACCAATCAAATTAAGGTATCCACGTTCTCTAATGAAAATGAAATCTGAGAAAGGGCAGCATGAAAATATTCTAATGCAGTTCTGCCCAACAGAACTTTCTGTGATGATGGAAATGTTCCATTATCTGTTTTGTCTAATACAGAATCTATTAGCCACTCACAGCATGGCTAATGCAATTGAGGAACTGAATTTTTATTTTTTTTATTTAAAAAAAATAATGAGTAAAAAGAATATTGGTTTTATTTTTATTTTTTTTATTATGTTCAGTTAACCAGCATATGGTACATCATAAGTTTTTGATGTAGTGTTCAACGAGTCATTAGTTGCATATAACACCCAGTGCTCATCACAACACATGTCCTCCTTAATACCCATCACCTTTTTACCTGCTCCCTCCACCCCCCTCCCCTCTGCAACCCTCAGTTTGTTTCCCAGAGTCCAGAGTATCTCATGGTTTGTCTCAACAAACCACAAGGAACTGAATTTTTTTAAAGATTTTATTTATTCATTTGACAGAGATAGAGACAGCCAGCAAGAGAGGGAACACAAGCAGGGGGAGTGGGAGAGGAAGAAGCAGGCTCCTAGCGGAGGAGCCTGATGTGGGGCCCGATCCCATAACGCCAGGATCATGCCCTGAGCCGAAGGCAGACACTTAACCGCTGTGCCACCCAGGCGCCCCAAGGAACTGAATTTTTAATATAAATAGCCACATGTACCTAGTGGTTACCAAATGAACAGCATAGTTCTAAAGCCTCATGGGTCAAAACCAGTGGTTTCTTTGTGGGACTTCTCTAGTCACTGTTGAGGGCCATAGAGGGTTGGGGGTAGGAAGAGAGGGAAACTATTAGCTGATCTATTAAGCACTTAAGCAAGTCCTGAAACTCTCCACAGCTTTTGGAGGCAGGGGGTAAGGAAAGGACTCAGGGAGACTTGAGTATGCCCTTGAGCTCCTGGCTAATATCAACAGGAGTAAAAGGCCAAAAAGGATTTGGCTCACTCAGATGCGCAGAGGCCTATGGTTCTACACACAGAATCTGAGGCTAGGAGCATCTGTGCATGGAAATCATCTCTGTGGGGATGGTGGGGAGGTGAGGGTACTTTTTTCTGGGCAGGGTTTCCAGGGGTAAGAAAGCCTTTAGTGGTGGAAGGAGAACCTGAGGGCCCTTTCTGGCCACCTGTGGGCTGAACAGGTCCTTTATTTGGGGAGATTAACATCTTCTTGCTCTTGAACACTTTGCTGGGATCTAGCTTGTTCATGAAGGACTTGGTATCTGATGTGAGCAGGTTTGTGTTGTAGGTGATGGGTTCATATGTGTTAAACCATTTCTTGGCCTGTGAGCTAATGCCATAGCTGATGAAGGCATACTGCCACTGCAGCATGTAAAGGAGGAGCATGTAAAGATATCTGTGAGAAAATGCCAGTATAATGCTTTGTGTGGGTTCTCCGGCTGGTTCTCACTGGCTTCAAGTGCATCAAACTCCAGGTCTGCCATGGTTGGTGATTAGGGAGTGAATACACAGAAGACTGGTTGAGTTGAGTCAGTTTTGAGATGCTGTTAATTACCAGGCTGCCCAATGGAATGGGGGTGCTCATGCAGCTTCACACTCCACATCATGTGGAAGCCATTGGTCATCAGGTAAAAATTCTTCACATCCTTAGGTAGCACACAGTTACTTTTCTGTTCCCATGAAGAAATCAGGTGATGTTCAGCAGGTGGTTTTTCTTTAATAGTCACCTCTGTCACACCTGGGAAAGATTCTAGGATGCAGGTGATAGCCAGGGACAGATTCTCCAGGTGCGGCTTGCTGTAGCCTGAGGGCATTGTCTCCTCCGTGGCTTGCTTCTTGCTCCTTGTACAGCTGGGACAGTGGTGGGGACAGAGTAGGAGAGCAGGGCCACTTGAAGGGCTGGCTGCCCCAGAGGCTGAGCCATCAAGTTCATAGTTTGCTGGGAGTTGTAGCACTGGGTTCCTGAGAGCACCACAGGACAGAGATGGGGGACCTGGGCTGCCCTGGGAATAGTAGGTTTGTGGGGTGCTCATTCTATGGCTCCAGGTGCACCACAGCATCTCCTCCCAAGGACCCTCCCACCCCACCCCTAGAATAGTATTTTACCAGAGACTCACTTTATTTTAAAATATTTTTATTTGAGTATAATTGACACACAGTGTTACATTAGTTCCAGATGTACAACATAGTGATTTGACAGTTTATACATTATACTGTGATCTATGTTCATCACAAGTGTAGCTACCATCTGTCACAATACATCTCTATTACATTATCATTAAGCTGTGTCTTTTGTTCCCATGACTTATTCATTGCTTAACTGCAAGCCTGTATTCCCCAGTTCCCTTCACCCATTTTGCCCATTCCCATACTCCCCTCCCCTCTGCCAGCCATCAGGTTGTTCTCTGTATTTGTAGGTCTGATTCTGCTTTTTTTTGTTTGTTTGTTTATTCATCTGTTTTGTTCTTTAGATTCCACATATAAATTGAATAATACAGTATTGGTCTTGCTCTGTCTGACTTATTTTACTTACCATAACACCCTCTAGGTCCATCCATGTTGTCACAAATGGCAAGATTCCATCCTTTTTTGAGGCTGTGTAGTATTCTGGGCTGTTCGTGTGTGTGTGTGTGTGTGTGTGTGTGTGCAATTTATCTATCTATATCTCACATATTTTATATCCATTCATCTGTCAGTGGACACTTGGGTTGCTTCCATATCTTGACTATTGTAAGTAATGCTGCAATAAACATAAGGTGTGTACGTCTTTTTGATTTAGTGTTTCTCTTTTCTTTGGGTAAATAGTGGAATTATTGGATCATATGGTATTCCTATTTTAATTCTTTGAGAAATCTTTATGCATTCCCACCAGCAATATAGGAGGGTTTCTTTTCTCCACATCCATGCAAATACTTGATATTTCTTGTCTTTTTGATTTTAGTTATTCTGACAGGTAGAAGAGGTATCTCATTGTAATTTTGGTTTGCATTTCCCTGATGATTAGTGATGTTGAGAATCTTTTCATGTGTTTGTTGGCTGTCCATATATCTTTGGAAATAGGTCTATTTAGGTCCTCTGCCCACTTTTTTCAGAGTTTATTTTTTAAATTTTTTTCATCATGATAAGTATACTTTTTAATCTCTATCACCAATTTAACCCACCCCCCACTCACCTCCCCCTCTGGTAACCATCAGTTTGTTTTCTATAGTTGAGTCTATTTCTTGGTTTCTTTCTCTTTTATTCCCCTTTGCTGTTTTGTTTTGTTTTGTTTCTTAAATCCTACATATGAGTGAGATAATATAGTCTTTGTCTTTCCCTGATTGACTTATTTCACTTAACATTGTACTCTCTAGTTCTATCCATGTTGTTTCAAATGGCAAGATTTCATTCTTTTTTATGACAGGAAAAGATGCTGTTGGTGGGAATGCAAACTGATGCAGCTACTGTGGAAAACAGTATGGGGGTTCCTCAAAAAGTTAAAAATTGATCTACCTTATGATCCAGTAATTGCACAATGAGGTATTTACCCCAAAAATACAAAGATACTAATTCAAAGGGATACATGCAATACAATGGTCTTCTGCCCATTTTTAATTGGATCTTCTTCTTCTTCTTCTTCTTCTTCTCCTTCTCCTTCTTCTTATCCTTCTGGTATTGAGTTGTGTAAGGTCTTTATGTATTTTGGATATTAACCCCTTATATTTTGGATATTAAACCTTTATTAGGTTTTTAATCCATTTGAGTTTATTTTTGTGTATGGTGTAAGAAAATAGTTCAGTTTTGCATGTAGCATTTATTGAAGAGATTGTCTTTTCCTATTATATTCTTGACTCCTTTGCAATAGATTACATGGTTATGTAAGTATGGGATTATTTATGGTGTCTCTATCTTGTTCCATTGATCTATGTCTCTATTTTTCTGCCAGTACCATACTGTTTTATTTTGGGATGTTGAAACACACTTGCAGCCCAGGAATAAATCCCACTTGGTTGTGGTGAATAATCCTTTTAATGTACTGTTGGATCCTCTTATCTAGTATTTTGGTGAGAATTTTTGCATCGATTTTCATCAGGGATATTACTCTGTAATTCTCCTTTTTGGTGTGTGTGTGTGTGTGTGTGTGTGTGTGTGTGTGTGTTTTCTTCTGGTTTTTGCATCAAGGTAATGCTGGCCTCATAATAAGAGTGTGGAAGTTTTTCTTCCGTTTTGATTTTTTGAAACAGCTTCAGAAGAATAGGTATTGATTCTTCTTTAAATGTTTGGTAGAATTCCCCTTGGAAGCCATCTGACCCTGTGCTATTGTTTGTTGAGAGATTTTTGATTACTGTGTCAATTTCCTTGCTGGTTATGGGTCTGTTCAGGTTTTCTATTTCTTCCTGATTCAGTTTTGGTAGTTTATACTTCTCCAGGAATGCATCCATTTCTTCCAGATTGCCTAATTTGTCAGCATATAGTTGCTCATAATATGTTCTTATAATTGTTTGCATTTCTTAGGTGTTGGTTGTGATCTCTCCTCTTTCATTCATGATTTTATTTATTTGGGTCCTTTCTCTTTTCTTTTTGATAAGTCTGGTCAGGGGTTTATCAATCCTATTAATTCTTTCAAAGAACCAGCTCCTAGTTTCTTTGATCTGGTCTACTGTTCTTTTGGTTTCCATTTCACTTATTTCTGCTCTAATCTTTATTATTCCTCTTCTCCTGATGGGTTTAGGCTTTATTTACTATTCTTTCTCCAGATCCTTTAGGTGTAGGATTGGGTTGTGTATTTGAGACCTTTCTTGTTTCTTGAGAAAGGTTTGTAGTGCTATATACCTCCCTCTTAGGACAGGTTTCACTTCATCCTAAAGATTTTGAACAGTTGTGTTTTCATTTTAATTTGTTTCTGTGAATATTTTTAATTCTTCTTTAATTTCCCAGTTGACCCATTCGTTCTTTAGTAGGATGCCCTTTACCTTCTGTGTATTTGAGCTCCTACCAACTTTTTTCTTGTGATTGAGTTCCAGTTTCAAAACATAGTGATCTGAAAATATGCACAGGATGATCCCGATGTTTTGGTACCAGATGAGACCTGTTTTGTGACACAGGATGTGATCTATTCTGGATAATGTTCTATGTACACTTGAGAAGAATATGTACTCTGTTGCTTTGGGATTTATTCCTGGGCTGCAAGTGTGGTTCAACATCCCAAATTAATCAATGTGATATACCACATAAATAAAAGAAAGGACGAGAACCATATGATCCTCTCAATAGATGCAGAAAAAGCATTTGTCAAAGTACAATATCCTTTCTTGATTAAAACTCTCTGCAGTGTAGAGATAGAGGGAACACAACTAAGTATCATAAAAGCCATCTATGAGAAACCCACAGCAAATATAATTCTCAATGGGGAGAAACTGAGAGCTTTTCCCCTAAGGTCAGGAATATGACAGGGATGCCCACTCACCACTATTGTTCAACATAGTACTAGAAGTCCTAGCCTCAGCAGTCAGACAACAAAAAGAAATAAAAGGCATCAGAATTGGCAAATAATAAGTCAAACTCTAACTCTTTGCAGATGACATGATATGCTATGTGGAAAACCTAAAATACCCCACCCCAAAATTGCTAGAACTCAAACAGCAATTTGGCAATGAGGCCAGATACAAAATCAATGCACAGAAATCAGTTGCATTTCTGTACTCTAACAGTGAGAGTGAAGAAAGAGAAATTAAGGAATTAATCCCATTTATAATTGCATCAAAACTGTAAGAATCCTCGGGATAAACCTAACCAAAGTGGTAAAGGTTCTGTATTCTAGAAACTACAGAACACTTATGAAAGAAACTGAGGAATACACAAAGAGATGGAAAAACATTCCATGCTCATGTATTGCAATAGTAAATATTGTTAAAATGTCTATGCTACTCAGAGAAATCTACACATTCAATGCAATCCCTGATCAAAATACCATCAACTTTTTTCACAGAACTAGAACAAATAATCCTAAAATTTGTATGGAACCAGAAAAGACCCTGAATATCCAAAGGAATATTGAAAACAAAAAAGTGCTGGTGGCACCACAATGCCAGACTTTAAGCTATATTACAAAACTGTGATCCTCAGGACAGTAGGGTACTGGCACAAAACAGACACATAGATCAATGGAACAGAATAGAGAACGCAGAGATGGACCCTCAAATCTATGGTCAACTAATCTTCAACAAAGTAGGAAAGAATATCCAATGGAGAAAAGACAGTCTTTTCCATAAACAGTGCTGGGAAAATTGGACAACAACATTCAGAAGAATGAAACTGGACCATTCTCTTACAGCATACACAAAGATAAACTCAAAATGGATGAAAGACCTAAATGTGAGACAGGAATCCACCAAAATCCTAGAGGAGAATGCAGGAGAATGTTCGACCTTGAACACCCAACTTCTTGCAAAACACATCTCTAAAGGCTAGGGAAACAAAAGCAAAAATGCACTTTTGGGACTTCATCAAGACAAAAAGCTTCTGCACAGCAAAGGAAACAATCAACAAAACTAAAAGGCAACTACAGAATGGAAGAAGATATTTGCAAGTGGCACATCAGATAAAGGGCTAGTATCCAGGATCTGTAAAGAACTTATCAAACTCAACACTCAAAGAACAAATAATCCAGTCAAGAAATGAGCAGAAGATATGCACAGACAATTCTCTAAAGAAGACATACAAATGGCCAACAGACACATGAAAAAATGCTCCACATCATTCGGCATCACTCGGCATCAGGAAAATACGAATCAAAACCACAATGAGTTACCAGCTAGAATGGCAAAAATTAACAAGACAGGGAACAACAAATGTTGGCGCGGATGTTGAGAAAGGGAATCCTCTTACACTGTTGGTGGGAATGCAAGCTGGTACAGCCACTCTGGAAAGTAGTATGGAGGTTCCTCAAGAAGTTAAAACTAGAGCTACCCTATGACCCAGCAATTGCACTAGTGGGTATTTACCCCAAAGATAGAGGTGTAGTGAAAAGAAGGGGCACATGCACCCTAATGTTCATAGCAGCAATGTCACAATAGCCAAACTGTGGAAGGAGCCGAGATGGCCTTCAACAGATGATGGCTAAAGAAGATGTAGTTCATATATACAATGGAATATTACTCAGCCATTAGAAAGGATGAATACTTACCATTTACACTGGCATGGATGGAACTGGAGGGGATTATGCTAAGTGAAATAAGTCAAGCAGAGAAAGACAATTATCATATGGTTTCACTCATATGTGGAATATAAGAAATAGTTTAGAGCATCATAAGGGAAAGGAGGGAAAACTGAATGGCAAGAAATCAGAGAGGAAGACAAACCATGAGAGCCTCTTGACTCTGGGAAACAAACTGAGGGTTGCTGGAGGAGAGATGGGTGGGGAATTGGGTAATAGGGTGATGGGCATTAAGAAGGACACATGGTGTGATGAGCACTGGGTGTTTACACAACTGATGAATTACTGAATACAACATCTGGAACTAATGATGTACTATATGATAGCTAATTGATTTTAAATAAAAAAATAAATTGACTCATGGCTGAAATTTTAGAATGGCAGCTATAACATCTCTATTTGTGACTGTCTGTGTGCTTATGTGTGCACATATACATGCATGTAATTTATGTATGTGTGATATTTTTCTATTTCTGGATAACATTGTCAAATTAACTTATAAAACACCCTACAGAAGTTTTGTGTAAATTGACTTAGATATAAATGAGTGCTAACAGAAATTAAATATTCCCAAAACTCTTTGAAATAAACAAAATATCCTAAATGTGTTTTTTATTTTTAAGTTCATATGACCTGTGGTTATCTTTGGTAAATAAAGATAGTTTTAAACCTATTGATAAAATCCCAGCAGGCATTCCTCAGAGCGTTCAATATAATGAAGAGATAACATTTATTCTACATAAGTTTATTAGTGAAATAAGCTTACTTTATCTCTAGTAGACTTGTAAGATCTTAAAGCTGTAAATCCAATAAAAAATGTACAACAAAATCTAACTTATTGAGTCATGTCAAGCATGACAGTAAACTAAAAAAAATGGGGAGGGGCATATGTTTAACTTTTTAAATGCTTTGCTTCTATTTCTGTGTGTGTGTGTGTGCCTAATTTGTCAACAAGAAAATTATGATGATGGCTGGCTTTTTTGATGTCTTATGAAATTTTCATGATCATTTCAAGCACAATTTTCCAGAACAAATGAATTAAATAGATGTAAGTGGAATAAAATTTTATAAATGGACTACTAAGTTACACAATGGATATTCATTGAATATATAGATCATTTTCAAATAGGATACAATGTTGAAATGTAACTTGCTGATATAATTTCAAATATTTTAATAAGGTAAAAAGAAGCTAAATAAATTTAAATCAGTTAATATACATGATAAATTTTACCATGAAAAAGATATGAGACTAGAAAATTATGAAATAATATATTCATAAATTTGTTACAGAAATTTGCTATATTTTATTTAAAAAGGAATGAAGGAAATGTCTTTGCTAAAGAAAAAGAGTAATTTTGTCTTAGAGTAGAATGACTGTTTTTTCTTTTCCAAAATGAGAAAGATAAACAGAGTAAGGCAAAAAACTAACTAGATATTTAAAAATATTGTAAAAGAAATCTCCGGAAAAGAATGTTATCTTCTGTGGTCAAAGCTACTAAGACTGAAGAGATTTACTTACAAGTTTTGACAATTGACACTTATGTCAAAGCACACTGGTGCAAAACTAGAATTTGGGTTTCTCTGTAAAAAAAATAATAGTTTTCTTTGATTATTAGTCTGCTCTTAATAAGAAATTATTTTTTAAAAAGTTTTTTCTTTACTTTTTAAGTCCTGGAAAACATATTTTGTGTTTTAGAGTAATGTCCTGTGCTTCACATTGTTGTTATCAAGTCTTTGATTACATAAGAAACCAAGTTTTGCTGTATGAGTTCTAGTAATTTGGGGGTGGAGTCTTTTGGGTTTTCTGCATGAAATATCATGTCATCTGTGAAGAGAGAGAGTTTAACTTCTTCCTTGCCAATTTGAATACTTTTGATTTCTTTTTGTTGTCAGATTGCTATTGCTAGGACTTCTACTACTCTGTTGAACAAAAATTGCAAGAGCAGGCATCCTTATCGTGTTCCTGATCTTAAGGGAAAGGCTCTCAGATTTTCCACATTGAGAATGATATTCACTGTGGACTTTTTATAGATGGTTTTTATGAAATTGAGGAATGTACAGAAGATATTTGCAAATGACACTACACGTAAAGGGCTGATATCCAAGATATATAAAGAACTTCAAACTCAACACCCAAAAAATAAATAATCAAATCCAAAAATGGGCAGAAGATATGAACAGACACTTTTCCAATGAAGACATACAAATGGCTAAGAGAAACATGAATAATTTTCAACATCATTAGCCATCAGGGAAATTCAAATCAAAACCACATTCAGATACCAGCTTACACAATATAGAATGGCAAAAATTGACAAGGCAAGAAACAACAATTGTTGGAGAGGATGTGGAGAAAGGGGATCCCTCCTACATTGTTGGTGGGAATGCAAGTTGGTACAGCCACCCTGGAAAACAGTGTGGAGGTCCCTCAAAAAGGTAAAAATTGAGCTACCATATGATCCAGCCATTGCCCTACTGGGTATTTACCCCAAAGATACAGACATAGTGAAGAGAAGGGCCATATGCACCCCAATGTTCATAGCAGCATTGTCCACAATAGCTAAACTGTGGAAGGAGCCTAGATGCCCTCAACAGACGAATGGATAAAGAAGATGTGGTCCCTATATACAATGGAGTATTACTCAGCCATCAGAAAGAACAATTACCCAACATTCACAGCAACATGGATGGGACTGGAGGAGATTATGCTATGCGAAATAAGTCAAGCAGAGAAAGACAATTATCATATGGTTTCCCTCATTTGTGGAACATAAGGAATAGCAGGGAGATCAGTAGGAGAAGGAAGGGAAGAATGAAGGGGTGGTTAAACAGAAGGGGGAACAAACCACGAGAGACTATGGACTCTGGGAAATAAACTGAGGGTTTCAGAGGGTTAGGGTGGGGGATTGTGCTAGGCTGGTGATGGGTATTAAGGAGGGCATGTATTGCATGGAGCACTGGGTGTTATATGCAAACAATGAATCATGGAACACTGCATCAAAAACTAATGATGTACTGTATGGTGATTGACATAACATAATAAAAAATTTAAAAAAAAAAGTTGAAAATAGAGCTTCTCTATGACCCAGCAATTGCACTCCTGGATATTTACCCCAAAGTTACAAATGTAGTGATCTGAAGGGGCACCTGCACCCCAATGTTTATAGCAGCAATGTCCACAATAGCCAAACTATGGAAATAGCCCAGATGTCCATCCACAGATGAATGGATAAATGATGTGGCTGGAACTAGAAGGTATTATGCTAACTGAAATAAGTCAATCATAGAAAGACAACTATCATATGATCAAACTCATACGTGGAATGTGAGAAAAAAACTGGAGGATCATAGGGGAAGAGAGGAAAAAATAATAGAAAACAAAATTAGAGTGGGAGAGAAACGGTAAGAGACTCTTAATCATAGGAAACAAACTGAGGGTTGCTGGAGGGGAGCGGGGTGGGGGGGGATGGGGTAACTGGGTGGTGGACATTAAGGAAAGCACATGATTTAATGAGCACTGAGTATTATATAAGGCTGATGAATCACTGACCTCTACCTCTGAAACTAAATATACATTGTATTAATTAATTGAATTTATTTTTTAATAATATTTTTATTATACTATGTTAGTCACCATACAGTATATGCCTAGTTTTTGATATGAAGTTCCATGATTCATTACTTGTGTATAACACCCAGTTCACCATGCAATACATGCCCTCCTTAATACCCATCACCAGGCTATCGCATTCCCCCTGAATTTAAGTTAAAAAATTTAAAAAAAGAAGATGTGGTCCATATGTACAATGGAATATTACTCAGCCATCAGAAAGGGTGATTACCCAACATTTGCAGCAACATGGATGGAACTGGAGGAGATTATGCTAAGTGAAATAAGTCAAGCAGAGAAAGACAATTATATGGTTTTGCTTATTTGTGGAACATATGGAATAGCAGGGAGATCAGTAGGAGAAGGAAGGGAAGAAAAGGGGGGGTAAACAGAAGGGGGAATGAACCATGAGAGACTGTGGACTCTGGGAAACAAACTGAGGGTTTCAGAGGGGAGGGGCGTGGAGGATTGGGATAGGCCGGTGATGGGTATTAAGGAGGGAGCATATTGCATGGAGCACTGAGTGTTATACACAAACAATGAATCATGGAACACTACATCAAAAACTAATGATGTACTCTGTGGTGACTAACATAATTAAAAAAAAATAAAACATTCAAGTTTAATATAAAAAATAAACTTTTATTCTGTGTTACATTTAAAAAAAGAAAACAAGTTTTCTCAATTGTAAAAGATCTGTTATCTACACCAATATAACCATCTGCATTTGCTTTTGAAATCTTTTATTGTCAATTTGGTTAAGTAAATAATCAAAATTCTACTTAATAAAATTTTCAGAACATTTAATATTTTTGTCAAATTCCCCCAAATCAAATTCTAAATAAAATATTTTTTTTAATCTTGAACTACCTTTGAAAACTCCCCGAGGGTTCCTGAAAAATCTAAAATTAAATTTGGCCTCTCACTTTGTGAAAGAGAGATGTTAAAGTAATTGGGTTTAGAGAGATTGTGAGTTAAGACTGCGGAGGAGTAGGGGTCCCCTTTTTCAGCTGGTCCCGAGTCGAGCTGGACATGTACCAGACCATCCTGAAAACCCATGGAATCAGCCTGAGATGCAGGAAGATTCTTCTGGATCTCTACAAATGAACATCTCCAGCACTGAGTATTAAGGTACGAAGCGAGGAGCCGTGAACCTGTGCACAGATATTGGAAGATAAATGGAAGGGAGAGGGAGCCTCCATGCTGGGGCCCCGGGAAGCGGTAGCCATCTGCACTGGGGAACAGGCTGGACTCGAAGACTGGCAACTGCGAGAGAGCAGACTGAGACCATGAGCCTGGGTACACACGTGTGAACAGACTGAGAACTGGTGCTCCAGAGTGTGTGTGAATGACACTGAAACAGAGAGCTCGGGAGCGTGTGCGGGAACCGGGGGCGTCTGGTGGTGTTAGAAAAAAAAAAGACAGAGATGTGTGGGCCCTGCAAGTGAGGGCTAGGGCACCGGCTGTGGGGTACACAACCTGGGACGTTACAGGGTTTTTAGCAGCAAAAACAGAAACAGAGTTAAAGAGGCCAGGAGAGTTCAGTGGAGAGTGGACTGTGATCTCTCTGTTCTGAGACAGAGGCTAGGATATGGCCACTGCTACTCTGACTCTCAGAAGAGCCACAGAAAAGTGCCAGGGAAGGTCGCCAGAGAACAAAAGCCCAGAAATACCAGCTCACATTGTGCCAATCTCCATCCCCCCTCGCAGGGGACAGGGAGACTCTACCCAAACAGGGTTGCCTGAATATGAGTGTGGCAGGCCCCTCCCCCAGAAGGCAGGCTGAAAAATCAAGAAGCCCACAACCCTAAGGTCCCTATAAAACAAGTGCAAACTGCCTGGGTCCTGGTCAATAATTTGGGCTCTGGGCAACCCCGCAAACTCTCCTCATCAGAATGACGAGATGGAGAAATCCCCCCAAAGCAAAGAAAAGATGATGAGTCTGTGGCCTCTGCCACAGAACTTATGGATATGGATGTAACCAAATTGTCAGAAATGGAGTTCAGAGTAACAATGGTCAAGATGATGTGTAGGCTTGAAAAAACTATTAACGAAAATATTGACAAGAATATAGAATCTCTAAGAGTGGAAATGAGAGCAAATCTGGCAGAAATTAAAAATGCTATGAAACAAATGCAGTCAAAACTAGATGCTCTGACAGCCAGGGTAAATGAGGCAGAAGACAAAATAGTGAATTGGAGGATGGGATGGTAGAAGAGAAAGCTAAAACAGAAACTTGGCTCAAAAAAATCCAATCTGAAGAATGTAGGTTACGGGAGATTACTGACTCAATGAAACATTCCAATATCAGAATCATCAGCATCCCCGAGGGGGTGGAGAAAGGGAGGGGTATAGAAGAGATATTTGAACAAATTGTAGCTGAAAACTTCCCTAATCTAGCAAAGGAAACAAGCATTTGTGCCCAAGAGAATTACGTCAGACCTGTCTACACAGACCTGGAATGAGAGAAAGGGGTGGGGGGGGCATTTTTAAAGCTCTTTCAGAGAAAAACATGCAGCCAAGGATCCTTTATCCAGCAAAGCTGTCATTCAGAATTGATGGAGAGATAAGGACCTTCCAGAATAACCAGACACTGACCAATTTTGTAACCACAAAACCAGCCCTACGGGAGATATTAAGGGGGGTTCTATAAAAGTAAAAAGGCCCCAAGAGTGATACAGAACATAAATTTACAGTTTATAGAAACAAAGACATCACAGGCAACGTGACATCATTAAAATCATATCTCTCAATAATCACTCTCGATGTGAATGGCCTAAATGCTCCCATAAATGACACAGGGTTGCAGATTGGATAAAACGACATGACCCCATCCATTTGCTATCTACAAGAGACTCATCTTCAACCTAAAGATATATCCAGACTGAAAGTGAAGGGATGGAAAACTATTTTTGCATAATGTTCAGAGAGTATGATTTAATTTTGCTGTAATACTATCTAATGCTATTTTCCCTGAGATTCGTGCTGTTCAGAACTAAAATAATAGTTAATATATGTATTTGTGGTTCGGAAAAGGTAAAAGTTTGTGGACAAAAAGCACATCTAAATAAAAGTGACTTCAGAGAACAGAAATCATTTACTAATTTCCAATTGATTACTTCAAAATAGCTGCTAACAGCCCCCAGTGATATCAGACCCATGTTCTAGGGAAATACAGGAGACATACAGTCCTGCTTTTAGATCTTTTTACAAATCCCATCTATGTTAATTATTATGCAAAAATATCTTCAGTGAAGTAGATAATAAATGGCCCTGAATTTCTTGAACTTATGGCCACAAGCATTAGCTATAGTAAAGTTTGCGCGCCACCTGGTGGTCATATGAGAAAAGTACAAGTATGCGTCCAAGAACAGAGGCCATAAATTGTATGAATTAAATGATGCAACTTTAGAGACAGGAGTACCATTCCAACTTCAATATATGCATATATGTGTGTTCACTGTTCTTGAGCTTTAGAAGCATGTGTTTTGTGCTTGGAATGGACCTTAACCACTGTCTTTCTTCCCAATACAATTTATATGCAGAAACTTTCCAAATCCAAACATTTTGTGTCCAGCATATGTCTCAGGCATACATACCCTCTTGGATTCACCACTTTGATGTAAAGCTTAATGCTTCTAAAGTCAAATTTCATCTTCACCACAAATCTGCTACCTCAGCTCCAACATTCTCCCATTTACTTGATGGTTGGGGGACACACATACAGAACATTGTTTTTGTTCTTTCTTTTTCTACCTTGTCTTAGTCCAGAACTTGGCTCTTTATTTTATATCGATATAGTGATTGGTTCCCTTTGCCTTTATAATATGCTGCAGCTACAATCCCATCCAGTAAATGGTCAAGTTATTCTTCTTAAAATACCACTCTTTTTTTTTTCTTAAAGATTTTATTTATTTATTTGAGAGAGAGCGAGACAGCCAGCAAGAGAGGAAACACAAGCAGGGGGAGTGCGATAGGGAGCCTGATCCGGGGCTTGATGCGGGGCTCGATCCCAGGACTCCGGATCACGCCCTGAGCCAAAGGCAGATGGTTAACGACTGAGCCACCCAGGAGCCCCTCTAAAATATCACTCTCATCCACACATTCCGCCTAAATTTCAGTGATGATTTAGCCCATTATAAATACTTGCTCTCTGCCAGAACTGTGCTCATTGTTTTAGTTATTCATTGATTCTAATCCTTACAAATCAGAAATAACTGTATGCTCAATTTGCAGGAGGTAAGAATGAGGTTCCTATAATTTGAGCCATTTGTCTAACCATACAGGGAATGAATAATAGAACAAAAACAAAAAGGCCCTGCTTGGGTTTAATAACAACCTCAGATTCTATGAATTGAACCTGAGTGACTTTTTCTCTACAGGGTAAATTCAAAGAGTTCCATGACATAGCTCCCACCTTCCTTTTAAGCCTGAACTTGTACCATTTCTAGTGGAAACCATTTGCTTACTCAAAGCTTACTCTCTGTAGTATATTATCATTTCAATATACACCATGTGCATTCTCATCTTTGTTCCTTCTCATATTCTGTTTCAGCTTGGGATCATACTACCTATATTTCAGGTATGTTCCCTTAGACTAATACTAGGACCTCAGTTCTAAACTGGTGTAGAAGAGGGGGACATTAGACCAAAAGGGGTTGGGGCAGAGACCAATGTGGGTGTAGGATGAATTTGAATCAGGTTCTAATCTTCATGTCAACTTTTCCACTTAATCTTTTACAACCTAAAGCCTCTTTAGTCCTCTCAAGCTCGCAGGAGGATTCTGGATCAATGCTTATATGAAAGAAGACACCAGTACTGTCCACAGCAAAGCAAGAATACAGGTGTCTACAAATAATATAACCCAGATTCAAACCAGAGGCATCATATGGTTCCCAATGGTCTGAGGGAGTTAGTGTAAGATGCAAGCTATTGGAAGGCAAGACCACAACCTTGGGGAACCAGGAATGATGGCATAGGTTGATGAGCCCAAGGTTGTTCAAGAAGGAGTAGGTAAATTGACATGCAACTCAGAACCTGAGGTGAAAGTGGTGAGAAGATACCATTTATTAACATCTGTTTGCACCCCAACCCCACTTCCTCCCGGAATACACTAGAAACCAGACAAAGAACAAAAGTAATTCTAGACCTCATTGCTGGCGGACCTGAATCTACAGATACATATCTATCAGTGTTGGTTCACTGAGCCAGCCCAGTGCCTGTGAATTAGAAGATCTAGGTGAAGATGGTATATGATATCATCTTTTCTTTCAGTCCATATCTCTTATTAATCTTTCAAACCCAGTTGAAGATTAAACCCCAGTATAAAATATCTTCTTACATGATGTTTCAGAAACTTCTATACCGGCTTACATATCTAAGGCATGGCAAGTGCAGACCGGGTTTTTGGTATTTATAGATGGCTCCCACCATAGACATTTATACTACAACTTCCATTATTGGTGAACTTTATGCATCTCTATGGCTTGGGATTCAAAAATAAATAAGGTCTTGGCCATGCCTTAAAGATCCCAACAGCATGAAGATCAGACACAGTAATGCACAATGATAAAATAATGCAGTGTGAACTATGGGAGATCAATGTTCATGTTGTTATGGGAGATCAAAGGAGATACCTTTTGTTATTTGGAGAGATTTTTTTTCAGAATAATTTCCCAACTCTCCAAGAATAGAATTACTGAGTCAAAGAACATTCGCAGTACTTTCCAAATGATTGCAAAAATATTGACAGCATTTAATACCATGGAAAAGCATATCTAGTGTTTGGCTTTCTTCTCCTTCCTGGGCACAGGAAGATCACAATTCCCAGCACCTTTGGGCTTAGGCAGGGACACAGAACTATTTTCAACCAGTGGACAATGATCTGAAGAATCACTCTGGGCTGAGGTACTGAAAAGCTTACTCAAGTTTTAGTGTCTTTCCTCCCTATTGAGGCTATATACTGAGATAGTAGGACCACAAAATAAAAGAAGCCTGTGCAGCTGAGTTACCATGTGGAAAATAGCAAACTTGGAGATTAGTCCAAGCTATACCAACATTGCATGAGCAAAAATAATTTATGTTCTAGGTGACTAATATTTATATGTTATATTACCATAGCATAAGTTTTGTATGTCCTAATACAGGGGTTATGCTCAGCATTGTTTATTCTTTTATCCTAAAACATGTCTTTTTTATTCATACTTAATGGTAAATTATAAAGAAAACACCATAAACTTTTACTAAAGAAATGTCCAAAAGAAAAAAAAAATGTAATTCACCTTGCCTCCTTATTCTTAAGAATGAGAAACTAACAGGACTGTGGCACATGATAATTAGGGGGAATGATGGTCTTTCTGAAAAATGGAGACTTTAATAAGCAAAAACAGCCATGTCAACAGTTAGTTTTTTAAAAGATTTATTTATTTATTTGAGGGAGTTGTGGAGGGACAGGGGGAGAGAGATAATTTCCAGCTGACTCCCCACTAAGCAGGAGCTTGATGCAGGGCTCAATCCCACAACTTTGAGAACATGACCTGAGCCAAAATCAAGAGTGAGACACTTAACCAACTGGGCCACCCAGGTACCACAATAGTTAATTTTAATGCACTGAATTCAACTGATAATGACAACCAGGACATGTGGGAAGGAGAAATTAGAGGGAATAAGCAACATCTGATATATGGAAGGGTAAATGGTGGCATAAATGCCATGTAATTGCAATTCATTTCCTTGGAGTTATCTCTCAATATTTCTCATGAAATCTCTGAAAATGACCAAAAAACCCCCACAAAAACCAAGAAATATTGACAGCAGTTGAATCAACAGAAATCAAGCATATTTTATGTTTATAATATTATACATTTCCACAGGTTACCAACCTTTTCAGCAGCAAGACATTTCCCTTCAACTGAATCACTACAGAGCCAAAGTTCTGTGTTCATATGAAGCAAATTAAAAGTGGATATTCTTTGATTGAAGAAGAAGAGGAGAAGAAGACCTCTGCTTGCTCCATGTCCTTGTTGCTCCCATCCCCCTGAATGATCTCTCCAGTCACTAAAAGAGTATCTCTGCACAACCATGACAAGATTTATAAATCATCCATAATCTACTTCTCTATCTTTAGCACCTAACTTATGTGCTGTCAGAGGATCTTTAGTGACTTCAAGGTTTCTCTAACTTATTTTTTTCTAACTTATTTTTATACTAACTGTGCGTGTCTCATATATGCTTATAAACAAGTATAGTTTGTTGTTGTTCAGCTTTGTGGAAGACTGAGTTTTCCAAAGATGACTGTCACCATTTATTTTATCCCACATTCTCATAAAATATGGCACTTGCATACCTTCCATCACGTAATGGGAGCTATGACCCTTCCCCTTCAACTTGGGTGGAACTTCGTGATAGAAACAACACACATGACTTCCACAAAACTAGTTCATAGGGGTGCCTGGCGGCTCAGTCAGAAGATCATGCAATTCTTGATCTCAGGGTCCTAAGTTTGAGCCCCACGTGGGGTGTAGAGTTTACTAAAAACACAAACTTCAAAACTAGTTCATAACGATACACATACTTCCTCCTTGTTTCCTTAAGAAGTTAGCTCTTGGAACCTAGGCACCATGCTATGGGGAAGTCCAAGCCACATAGACGGGCATCCTGTGTGCTTTTTGGCTTACAGCACCAGCATTCTGCTGACAGCCAGCATCAACCTCCCTATATATGAGTGAGAACGTCTTCAATGTGACTTCAGCTGCAGCCACCATCTCACTGCAAACATGTGACAGACCTTGAATGAGAACCATTTCTACAACAGAACGCAGCCAACTTCTAGAACCACAAGAGATAATAATAAAATGTTTTCTCTTAAGTCACTATGTTTTGGGGTAATTTTTTAAATGCAGCAGTAGGGAACATCCATTCATTCCAAAAGTATTTACTTAAAGCCTTCAAAGGGCAAGGCACGGGAGCTTTAGCAGTGAATAAAGAACATCTTTTCATAGAGATAATATTCTAGTTCAAGGAGATAGATGATAAATACATGAACTTGTTCCTTCCCACTGATTTTAGGATAAGAATCTATCTTAAAATTGTTTGTTTCTTTCCTGATCTAAGGTTAGAAGTCCATTTTGTGCAGCCATCTACAACTGAACTGGCATATTTCTAGAATTTGTTAGTTGTAAGTCCCATTGGCTGAGAGTAATGATATTAGTTTCTTTTGGAAAGACAGTACTAAAGGGTTTTAATGGGTAATTTTGTTCTGGAAGAAAATCTATTATTATAACACAAGATATTTTATTAGGTTAAATAGAAAATATACATAAGACTTCCAAGGTTTTATATTTTGTAAAGATCAAGTGTGCCTGGATATGCTTTGTTAAATAAACCAGGCCTATAGAAATCACTGTGCTAATTCGCAAGGAAGTGAATATGACCTAGTTAATGAAACAAATCTAGGTTAACAAGATAGTTGGAAATAGGCATGGAAAAGAGGAAGCAATTATTTTCCTGCTGCTGAGAGAGGACATGAGGTGGAATTTGTGCAAGGGGTAATGATGGAGATGGTGTGGGGAAAGCCTTCTCATGAAATGCTAAGAATTTTTGTATAATTTCATGCCCTTTTATAGTTTCAGTTGTCTTTGAAATCCTCTCTATCTTCTCCACCTCTTATATAAGAAGAAAACCTGTCTTGGGAAAAGGCAGAACTTCTTACTTTGAGAATTGCACTGAGGCTTCCAGCAGGTGTGACTTCCTGCTATGAAAAGAAAGCCTCTGAATCTATGCAAAAAATCTGTAAAATTCTTAGTTCAAATTAGACCACTGAACAAATACAGGGATTCAATTAGGTGAATTTAGTGTAGGTGAATCTAACTGCCAGTGCTCTTTTTTTAACAAGATGAGGAAAGACAATTATAAACCATAAAGAAACCAAAAAGTTGCACAAAACAAATATTAAATAATTTTGTGAAATTTAAAAGAAAACATAATTGAACCTAATCTTGGACCATTCCACCTCAACCAGTATGGGATTAATAAAATAGGATTAGGTTTTCTTCTGTTTGGGTCCAATTAAATAGATTCTCATTATTCCCAGATTCTGTATTTGCATATTTATTTACTTGCTAAATTTGATTTTATAACTCCCAAATCATTTGTAACTCCCAAATTAGTACTCGTGGTGCTTTCCAATCATTTGCAGACATACGCAGAGCAGCAAAAAAATTTAATCACTCAACGGGCAGGTTCCCAGCTGAGGTCAAACAAGGAGAGGTTCTGCCTTATTGTTTCAGTCCTGGTATTGTAAAGCAATTGTCCTTTGTGCAGTCTCCTTAATGCCATGTGTTTTGCATGTTTGTGCCTTTTATTGGTGAGTTCACTATTTAAAATGCCCTCCAAGCCTAGTGCTGCCATGCTGTCTACTGTACCTAAGTGCAAAGAAGTTGTGATGTGTCTTATGGAGAAAATATGTATGTTAGATAAGCTTTGGTCAGACATGAGTTATAGCACTGTTGGCCATGAATTCAGTGTTGATGAATCAATAATATATATTAAATAAGAGAAACAGACATAAAATGAGGTTATGTATTGATTGTTTGATGCAAATATTGTGACTAGGGTCTTGCGTGAACCTAATTCTGCATTTCCCCTGGGAGTAATCATTTGGTATTTGCTGATTCAGTGATTGTGATGACTTTGTATAATGTAACTACCGCAAATAATGAGAATTGACTGTAGGTGGTTTTGTAGAATATGAGGGACAAGTACCAGCATGTTAAGTAACAATCTGTCAGATTAAGAAGTTAAATATTCTTTAAAAATAGAAATGCATCAAAAACTAATGATGTACTGTATGGTGACTAACATAACATAAAATAAAATAAAAATAATTAAAAATAAAATAAAAATAAAAGTTCATGCTTTATATTTTAAATTGTTAGCTGAGTATGAATACCTGTTGCGTTTGCTTAGCTATTGTCCCTTTCCCTTTCTGTTATAGCACCTTGTTTTCCATTTTCAGAAAACATGTATCTGTCCTGTGTGTGTACCATAAAAGTACAGTAGTCATATAACTCGGCATGGCCAAGCAGTACATTTCATCCCACAGGAGAGAGAAATGGTCAAAGACAGTGAGACACATGATAATCTAACCTGGATCCAGACAAACCCCCAATTTTTCATTTTATCAGAAACCATACATTCCCCCCTTTTTTACAAGCCAGTTTGAACTCCTTTTATTAAATAAACACAGAAACAGATCTTTGACATGTGAAAATAACTAAAAAGTTACAGGTTAGTGATAACTGGGATAGGAGGAAGGATGAGGCACTTTTCACTTATCACTTTGCATTTTAAAAATTTTACTATGTGCATCTATTTCTTTTACCATAAAGTAGTACTAGTAAAAGTAGAATCAGTGTAGGTCATTACCACATGGCACACTACTTAAGGCTACTGGTCACTAGGGTAATCTAACTTACCCTCAGCTGTTAATGGTAGTCTCTGTTAATCCTCGTTACCCAGCTGTAAGAGATAAGGAAAGTTGAGATTATTAACTTTCTTACTGCTAAATTTAAATTAAGACCCTGGAAGTTAAAATGTCTGTAGCTGAATGAATTGTGTCCGCCTAAAAATTCATTTGCTGAAGCCCTAACTCCCAATGTGAAGATATTTGGAGTTGACACCTTTGAGGAGGTAATTAAGTTTAAACATGGTCATGAGTAAGGCTAATCTAGTAACTCTGGTGTCCTTATAAGAAGAGAAATTCGAGTGATGTGTGTACACAAAGAAAGGGCCATGTGAGGACACAGTTACATGGTGGCAATCTGCAAGCCAGGGAGAGAGACCTCAGGAGAAACCAAACCAAACCAAACCTCGGGAGACCTACACTCAGGTTGATTTCTGAGACATAAATTTCTAGCAATATACTTAAAAATATTAGATCTTCTAAATTTATCCCATTGTTTTTTTTCTTTTCCAGAGACTCCAATTATATGAATACTCTCTTTGCTAAATTTCCATTTCTACCACTCTTTTCTGACCTTTTTTCCTTTATCCCATTTTTATTCTCAAAATTTTCTTTCTTGTCTTTCTTCAAAGCCTGCCATTATATTTTTATTTTAGTCTATTCCTTTTTTGTCTCCTGGCAATCTATTTTTCATTCATGAGATAATTTTGCCTTTTTTCTTTTGCTCCTTTTCTGAGCTTAATTAACTATATTTTCATTTCTTTACATTCCTATCCATTTTTGTTTCTTTTTTTTTAAGATGTCTAATTTGAGGTGGTTTTTCATACCCCTGCTTGTTTGAATATATTTTATTCCATTTGCAGTATTGCTTTAGAGTTTTATTTTGATTATAATTACTTTTTTGTGGGGGATTTTCAGCGAACTGAAGTGTATTGCATTTAATTTTTTATAATAATCTCTAAGACTCAGATGCATTCTCATTTTGTGGATTTTTCTGGTTTACAAGATTCCTAGTTCAATGGCACCCTCTGCTGTCAGTACAGCAAATTTCAGTTCTATAGTTTTGTTCCATTGGTTTATGGTTGATGCTGGTGTGTCCTCTAATTTTCTTTCGTCTCTTAGTTGAAATGCCTCTATTTCATGTGCCCCTCAACATGTAATTGCCAAAGGATACCTCATCCTTTCTTTTAATCTTTTACTTCCCAGAAATGTCCTTTCAAAGACTGACATTTCAAAGTGTGTGTGCTTTCAATTGTTTCCTTGTATTTCACGTTCTAATCTGCTTGGCTGTCTTCAGTACACTCACAATTACAGGAGACTTACTATTTCTGGTAGTGATCCTAGATGAACTTTGGGCCTATTGCTAGTTTTTTTAAGATTTTATTTTATTTTATTTTATTTTATTTTATTTTATTTTATTTTATTTTATTTTATTTTATTTTATTTTAGAGAGAAAGAGCACGAGCTTGTGGGGTAGAGGGAGAGGGACAAGCAGACTCCCCGCTGAGTAGGGAGCCCGAAGCAGGGCTCAATTCTGGGACCCGGAGATCACGACCTGAGCTGAAGGCAGATGCTTAACCAACTGAGCCACCCAGGTGCCCCTCATTGCTAGTTCTTTATTATTAGTATCTTTATTTTCCTTTAAATATTTTAAAGTTTATGTTGCTGTTTGCCATATATCAGACATGACATTTGACTATCTCTTTTCTATTCAGTTTTTGCTATCATGTGCATAGTTGATATATTTTATTTTGATTATGATGGGTCTTAATGTGCAGCATTGTTCAGTTTAAAATACCTTCAAGTATCCTCTTGGTTTCCTCTTTGACTCAGGGCAACATTGAAATGTTGCTTTATTTCAATTTTTATGATTTATTTGAATTTTATGCAACAGATCTACCTGTTACCAGAGAACGTGTTCTCTGTGATTTCAGATTTTTGTAAATTATTCAAATGTTATTTATGGCCAAGGACATAGTCATATTTTCTAGATATGTGCTTGATAATGAGTATCCTAGAGTTCATGGGTGCAATGTTTCCTATATTTGTATCAAATAAATTTTAGTAATAAGGATTTTCAGTTGATTAATATCTTCACTGATATTTTGTCTACTAAGTTTTTTTTTTTAAGATAGTATTTTTAAATAATCCGTACACCCAATGTAAGGCTCAAAATTACAACCCCGAGACCAAGAGTCAAATGCTCCATTGAACGAATCAGCCGGGCACCCTGGTCTTCTAAATTTTTTGTTTGTTTTATCAGTTGAAGTGGACATGTCTCAAACACCCCACAATTATTTAGTATATTCTGTTTTTCCTTACATTTCTGTTAGTTAGATTATATTATTAGTTGCAAACATATTTACATATTCTGGGCAAATAGAATATTTTATCATAATGAAATAAACTTTATGATGCTTTTTGCCTTAAAGTCTATTTTTTAAATTAGCTTTTGCATTGAGTCTATTTATTAAAGTCTCAGTACCATTTTTCATTTGGCTATCATTTGGATATATTTACCATCCTTGTTCAATTAATTTTTCTGAGATTTTATATTTGGATTTGTGTTATGGACAGCTTATGTTATTTAATATAATATGACAATGTTTTTTTACAAGACGAGTGCTCTAACCCCTGAGCTATGGAGCCATGTTTTTTTAAAACATAGAGGACTTAGTCAATTTATATGTAATTACTAATGTTTTGTATTTATATATACCATGTTGTCTATTTTTTCTTTCTTTTTAATCATTATTTTTTCCTCTTCTGATTTGAGTATTATATGCTGTTAATTGTTATCTTTAGTGGTCATGCAAAAATGCCAACATTTTCAAAATTTAATCAAAGTAATGTTTAATTTTTTCAGTTAATCTATTACATTCTCCTTTTTATGTGTGATTGTTGTTTGTTTTGTTTTTTTTTAAAGGATTTATTTATTTATATTACAGAGAGAAAGCACAAGCAAGGGGGGAGGGGCAGAGGGAGAGGGAGAAGCAGACTCAGAGTGGAGCAGGGAGCCCGATGCAACACACAGCTCAATCCCAGGACCCTGAGATGATGATCTGAGCCCAAGGCAGCTGCTTGATCGAATGAGCCACTGAGGCATCCCCCATTTCTTTTAAGGATTTTATTTGTCTGTTTTTTAAGTTCTTTTTCTTTAATTCCATCAGATAATTTTATTGTTGTTCTTTAAAATTACTGCTCGTTTACATTTACCCACACACTTATTCTTTCTCTCTACTGTATTTCTTCTTTTTTTAATAATAATTTTTATTATATTATGTTAGTCACCATACAGTACATCCCTGGTTTTTGATGTAAAGTTCCATGATGATTCATTAGCTGCGTATAACACCCAGTGCACCATGCAATACGTGCCGCCCTTACTACCCATCACCGGTCTATCCCATTCCCCCACCCCCTCCCCTCTGAAGCCCTCAGTTTGTTTCTCAGAGTCCATAGTCTCTCATGCTGCATTCCCCCTTCTGATTACCCCCCTTTCTTTATCCCTTTCTTCTTCTACTGATCTTCCTAGTTCTTATGTTCCATAGATGAGTGAAACCATATAATAATTTTCTTTCTCTGCTTGACTTATTTCACTTAGCATTATCTCCTCCAGTGCCATCCATGTTGCAGCAAATGTTGAGAAATCATTCTTTTTGATAGCTTAGTAATATTCCATTGTATATATGGACCACATCTTCTTAATCCAGTCATCTGTTGAAGGGCATCTCAGCTACTGTATTTCTCTTTTACTTCCCTTCTGCCTAAAATGCACATCTTTTAGAATTTCCTTTGGTCAAATTCTGCTGGTGATACACTGTAATAAAGACTCTGACTCCAATTTTCTTTTTGTATTTGCCTGTCACAGCTTTCCCCTGTCTCACTTCTGAGCATGCTGATAAAAAAGCCCAGGTAATTAGTCAAACGTGAGATTTTCAAACACTGCACAGGAACCTTTATCTCAGCCCTACCCCCTAACCATCATAAAAACCTCGAGTCAATCTTCTTTCCTTGATCTCTCAAGACATGTTCATATCAGCTTTGGAAGCCTCTCCTACTCTCCTCAGAAAGCGTCATGTAAGTTTTAACACTTTCCATATTCTGTTGGAGTGTGTGTGTCATCATTAGTCTTGGTATCTAAACCGAATTTTAGGTGACAGTCCATTTGCTCTGCAAATGACTACAACAAGGACTTGCTCAGTTTTTGTTTTGTTAATCTGAAAATATATTTTGCCCACATTCCTTTATTTTTGTTGAATATAATATTTTTGTAAGTTTTTTTCCAGTAATTTCAGATTTGTTATTTCTTGCTACCATTTGGCTATTTTTTTACTAACATTAACATCTTAAAATCCTTCCTGGCTCAGGAAACTGCCCTTCTCAGGGATAACCAATTCTTAGAGATGGCAAAGGGTCCAGCCAAGAGCATATCTTTGATATGCAAACTAACTATTCCAGAGCTATACCTCCTCTATGTGGCCCATACACCACAGGAGACATTATTCCTGCGCCTTAATCATCTCAGTGCCAGGTACCGGCCAGAGATATACCTTAAAGCCCACTGAAACTATTCTAACTAACCAATCCTAAGCTGTTTACCCTGCCATACCTAGCCTTTTCCACAGAAACTCCAATAAAGACCACAGCCTAGACTCTTTCCTTGCTCCTGCCCCTTCTGCCTCCTGGCTGAAGCTGGTGCTTCCCCTTGTGGTCCACATGTATTGTGTCTCCTGTGTCTAGGATCTGACAGTATAATATATTTTGTTTTTCTGAGCTTTTCCTGTATGTCCTCTTATGGCCCCACCTAACTGAGAGTCATGTGAAAGACCACTTAATAAAGTTAAATCAGAAAACCAAAAACAAAGAGCAAAATGTTAAAAGATATTCTACTCTAAAGAAGTGGCAGTTAGATTGTCAGTTGTTTCTCAATAGCAAATGAAGCCAGAAAACAGTAGCTGAGAGGACTAAAATAGCTGCCAATCTAGACTGTTACACCCTATGTGGTTTCAGCCTTTCGGAATGTCAGCATAATACATAGTAATTCTCCTATTAGACTTCTTATCTCTAAGTGCCCCTGGGTTCCATCCCTGTTGCCTCAGAATGGGCATATATCTTCATGGTAAAAGTAGCTTCAAGTGCTCTGTTTACTTCTCTGAGATATTGGTTTGCCAATTCTTACTATTTTGCTGACTCTTGGCTGCTTTTATGAAAATTATTAATACAATATAACTATAATATAATAAACATAATATATACACACACAAATACACACACGCACACACAGTATTCTTAGTTGAGAGTAGTAAATAGAAGTAACTACTGGGTTGAAAAGAAACTTTTACCCAATATGTGCTAGAGTTTTGAAATAATTACTATTCAGTTCCTTAATTTCTTGGTGCGGCATCCCACACTCTCTGTAATCTGAAGATAAATAGTGTAACAGTTTAGACTCCTCAGATCAGTAATCAAGGGTAGAGATTCTATCACAGAAATAAAACTGGGAAGGGATGACAAAAAGGCACCTTATTCCAATTGATGGTGAATTTTATTTTTGTAAATATTCTGAATTTTTCTATAACTGTATATTAGAAGCATATATGATATAAAAATATACAGAAAGTAAAGCCACAGAAGTAATAATGACAAATATCTAAACATACTTGATGATATTTAAATCAAAAAGCTATTTCAGGGCACCTGGCTGGCTCAGTCAGTAGAGCATGTGACTCTTGAACTCTGGGTTGTGCCCCACGCCGGGTGTAGAGATTACTTAAAAAAAAAAAAATCATCATTAGAGCTTGTTTTTTAAACAGATCTATTTCAAATCAACAGTAACAACCAAAGAGAACAAAATTGAGTCTTTATTGTTTTAATAAGTTAAAATTGGAAGTTTTTTTAAAGCCATAAAATAAAGTTAAAGGAAATAAATAGATTTGAATATGCAATCTATACTTAAATACAGTAAGCAAAAGCTCCATAGGGAAATGAGCAAATAATATACATTTAAAATGTATGAGCATAAATACATACTCAATATATTTAAACGACAACAACAGAGAGAAAAACATTCCCCCCCTTTGAAGGTTGGCTAAAGATAAAATAAGATAATTAAATTAATTATTTAATAATTCAGAGATTAAAAGGGCAGTACAAGTCCGTCGCTGCATCGCTGTCCTCCTGGAGCTGGAGCCCAGATACCTGGCGGAGCAGCGGCCGGTAGCGCGCAGAAGGAGGCCAGGGGCATTGTGGGGACTGTAGTCCAGGAAGCGTCACCATAGAACTTCCGCTTCCGGCCGCTCGGTCAGATCCTGGAAACTCAGCTGAACCCGCTCTGAAAATGACTTGGGCCTTACGGTGTCCTGAACCGGCAGAGTCGTAGGAGTTGGAGGCGCTGTGGGCGCGGGAATGGAAAGAAGGGGTTGGTAGAGTGGAGCGGTGACACTGGGAAAACTCAGCCCGTTCTGCGCGCCCGCGCCCGGAAGCGCGTGTTTTTCGGCCCCTGGCATGCGTACTGCGCATGCTCCCCGGGCAAGTCAAGTAGCTACAAGTTCTTGGAGCTCTTGACTCACCTGGGACCTGTCCTGGGTCCTGAGAATGCGACGGGTTGGCGTCGTTTAGATTTCACTGGTTTAACGGGAAAGACAGACCAAATGACTAATTTCAACACAACACGATAAGAACTTTACTCACCCCGAAGGCGACTTTCACGGTCCTGTGGCTTTATGATTAGTCATGAGCGCCTAGAAGCCAGGGTGTGTACTACTGATCTGTGTGTCCCTAGCACAGCCTTTTCCAGCCACTTTCATTCCCTCTCTTCTGGCGCACCACCTGTATTGTCCTCAGGAGTACCCAGCCCTTCTGCAGGTTGAGTCTGGCAGTGAGCAGAGCCTGCTAGGATCCTCCTGCGAAGGCCCTATCCCAGTTCTCGGTGGATGAGGCCAGATGATTAGTTTCAGAGTCTGAGATTCACCAGAATTATGATCCTTTATTTTATAGAATAAGTGCTAATCATTTGGCAAGTGAATAGAGTTAATTTTGATCCTCAGAGTAAATAACAGTACCCATAACATAATGTTTTTGCATGCACAGGCCTGTACGAAGGGAAAATTAAAATTTTAGAGTGGAAGAGGAAGGATCACCCTAAGCAGCAAGAATACTTTCTGAGAGGAAACATTTCTGACCCGAGACCTCTTGCAACAAATCAGAGAAAGAACCTAGAGGGTTTGCAAAGAGAAAAGACTTTGGAGTTCCTGGGTCTACACTCTTCCTCAACTTTTGGCTCAGAAAAAGGATGTCTTGGGAGGAGGTAACCACAACCACAAAGAGGAGGGAAAGAGGGAGACAATGGAGAAGGTAAAAACCAGAAGCTTGAGTCAGGAGGTGACAGAGTCTGGGGTGGGAAGGGAACAAAACACCTTTTAGGGTAGGCAAATTGGGGAAACAATTGTTCAGGTAAGAGGTCTAATGGTCTCAGTGGAGTAAAATGTTCACTTCATTCCTGAAGCCAGACTGGCTGATATGGGCTATTATGGTCACTCCTGGCTTCTTTCATTTTTACCAGTTGTGTTCTCTACACCTTATCCAGAGAAGGAGACCATGGCCCAGTTACATGCAAGTTACTTTTTATTCCTCCGGAAATGTTGCCCAATCACTCAGAGTTGCTGATCTTTGCTCCTTTTTAGAAAAGAGAAATACGTTACCATTTAGTAAGCACCTGATGTTGTGAGGTTCTTTTAGATGTTTTAACAATTTTTGTATTTATATCTTAGAGGAACTGCAAAAAGTAGAAACATGATGATTATGATGATGATGATGATGATGATTTCCATTTTGAGGGTGACATAAATCTCTCAGAGATAATCAGAGAAGTGCTAGTGGTCACAAGGTGTTAAATTCTAATTAGTAATTATTTTATGGGAAATATTTTAAAGGTGTGAAAATCTCTTGTTTATAAGAATGCCATCCAATACATATAACTTTCATTTATGCTTCCTGTGTAAACCAGTTATTACTATGATGGTTGCCAACTGATTTTATAATTGTATTATTCTTTCTACATTTATTATTGTCTTCTATAAGGAGGAGCTTTTCTTTTTACTTCATCTGTTCACTTATTTATGTCAGGAGGAACTCATAGATCTTTATTCAACAGTTTATAATCTGTTACTATCAGTATTGATTTTGATGCTGAAATTATCCAAATTTGTTCTGTGGAAGTCCATTCGAACCAGCTTCTGTATCCATTTGACATATACCTATCAGTTTTTGAGTGTTTTTTACTATTATTTTTTTAATCACAACAAGATACTTTTAGAATCATCTTATTCTTTCCTTGTGTCTGCCTCGGAATCAGCCATTTCTTCAAGGAGTTTTGGTTGCTTTAAGGAGAAAATGGTATTGTAGAAAACAAATGTGGGTGCTAGGTGTGCTCATTGCTACTAAGATGTTATTTCTTATAGGTCTTCCCAGTGGACAAACCTATATACAAATATGCATGCACATGTATACATATATGTATAACTACATACATATCTATACATATCTGTATCAATGTATTAAAAACTATTAATTCTTACCAATACCAGTCCAACACCATAGAATTCATTCATGTATTCTTCATTGCCCTCTTTGTAATTCCCTTCTCCAGAATGAGAAACCTGGTCTCATTATCATAAATATATTCACTCATTTGCTCAATCCTAGAATACACAGAAAGTAGTTTGTTCCAGCCCATACACCTATGAAAAACAAACCTACCAACTACAGTTCAATATGTGATTACATTTCTTATTATCTCAAGACTTAAGGACGTATAATCAAAATACTGGTTCAAAAATTATTTGGGTAAGTTTTTCTTTTTCCTACCCTTTAGTGTAGATATATTATTCATTTGAAATACACTTATAACAAACTGAGGGCTTCAGAGGAGAGAGGGGTGGGGGAATGGGATAGGCTGGTGATGGGTAGTAAGGACGGCACATATTGCATGGTACACTGGGTGTTATACGCAACTAATGAATCATCATGGAACGTTACATCAAAAACCAGGGATGTACTGTATGGTGACTAACATAATATAATAAAAAATATTATTATAAAAAAAGAAATACACTTATGTTTGTTTGGTTTTCTTTGTATTCCTGTTATGAATTTCCCTCTTGGTTTACAACTATTTTACTGGGATGTACCTTGATGTGGTTTTTTTTTTTTCATTTTTGTTTGTTTGTTTTGTTTTATCTTGCTTATATTTAATTGCGCTTCTTGAATGTGTGGCTTTTGTGTTTTTTCCGTTTTGGAAATTCGCATTTTGGAAAATTCTTATTATGTTTTTAAGTGTTAACTCTGGCTGCATTCTGTCTCTCTCATTTTATAGTAGTCAGATTACACTTTAGACCTTCAGTCATCATTGTTCATATGTATCCTATGTTTTTTGTCTTTTTTAAAGATTTTATTTATTTATTTATTTATTTATTTATTTATTTATTTATTTATTTGACGGGGGTGGGGAGAGGTTGGGACAGAAGGAGAGGAAAAAAGAGAATCCCAAGCAGACTCCCTGCTGAGTGCAGAGCCCAAGGTGGAGGGGTGCTCAATCTCACAGCCCTGAGACCATGACCCGAGCCAAAATAGAATCTGGTGCTTAACCAACTGAGCCACCTAGGCACCCTATTGTATTTTTTATATTCTTTGAGTTTCAGAGCATATTGGAATATTTCCTCTTGACTTATTCCTTGCTTTAGCTGTTTTCAATCTGCTGCTTAATCCATCTGTTCTTAATTATAATTACTCTGTTTTGTCACTTTAGTATTTCCATTTTATTTCTGTTCTATGCTAAAAATTTTAATCTTACAATCTTTGCCCCTACTTATTATTTTAACAGCTATTTTTAAAAATATTTTATTTATTTGAGAGAGAGAGTGCATGAGCAGGAGCGAGAAGGGGAAGAGAGAGAGGGAGAAGCAGCCTCCCTGCTGAGCAGGACCCTGGGATCATGACCTGAGTCTAAGGCAGATGTTTAATGGGCTGAGCCACCTAGGTGCCCCTTAGCACCTATTTTTGATTATTCTCTTATCTGGATTTCCTAGTGTTCTCTTTTTACCTTTTTTCCCCCACTCTTGGTTTTTTTGGTTGGTTTTTATTTTTTGGATCTATGGAAATTTTTAGTTCAATTCTGATTATTTTGTATAAAAATGTGGAATATTTTACTCTGCATAGTATTATCTTCCTTTATCTATTGCTTTTTTGAGCCAGTTATGTTTGGTGGCAGATCACTGTAATTTATTTAGAGTAATTCAAATCTGAGTCTTTAGGCAGTATAATATGCACAAAAAATAAATAGAAGGAATCCAGATTAGAAAAGAAAAGCCAAATTTTCCTGTATTTCACTTAGCATAATATTTTCAAGGTTCATCTTTGTTGTAGCACATATCAATACTTTATTTTTTATTACCAAGCAATATTCTATCATATGGTCATATCAAATTTGGTTTATACATTCATTAGTTAATGGACATCAGTTAATTGGGTTGAACATTCATTGGTTAATTGGGTTGTTTCCACATTTTTGCCATTATGAATAATGCTGTTATGAACATTCATGAACAAGTTTCTGTGTGGACATAACATTTTCGTTTCTCTTGGCTATATACCTAGGGATGTAATTGCTATATATTAACTTTATGTCTAACTTTTTGAAGAATTACCAAACTGTTTTGCAAGTCAGCTGCACCATTTTATATTTCCACCCAAAATCTATGAGGATTCCAACTTCTCTACATACTTACCAATGCTTGATGTTGCCCATCTTTTTTTATTATGACCATCTTATTAAGTGTAAAGTGATACATTGTGGTTTTGATTTGCATTTCCCAATGACTAATGATGTTGAGCGTCTTTTAAATGTCATGTTGGTAATTTGTGTATTTTCTTTGGATACGTGTCTATTCAAATTGTTTGCCCAATTTTCTTTCTTTCTTTCTTTCTTTCTTTCTTTCTTTCTTTCTTTCTTTCTTTCTTTCTTTCTTTCTTTCTTTCTTTCTTTCTTTCTTTCTTTCTTTCTTTCTTTCTTTTGATTTTACTTTCTGTCTCTCTTTTTTGTTATGTTCAATTAGCCAACATATAGTACATCATTAGTTTTTGATGTAGTGTTCGACTATTCATTAGTTGCCTATAACACCCAGTGCTCATCATTTGTCTTTTATTTTTGAGTTATAAGTCTTTTTATTTTTTATTTGTTATTTAGTATTTTAAAAAATATTTTATTCATTTGATTGAGAGAGAAAGAATGAGCAGTGGGAAGGAGCAGAGGGAGAAGGAGAAGCAGACTCCCCGCTGAGCAGGGAGCCCTATTCAGGACTCAATCCCAGGATCCTGAGATCATGACCTGAGCCAAAGGCAAACACTAAACGAACTGAGCCACCCAGGCACCCTATAAGAGTCTTTTTAAATATGATCTGGACACAGGTCCCTTATCATATATATAATTTGAAATATTTTATCCCATTCTGTAGGTTTTTCTGTTTACCTTCTTGATGGTGTTCATTTTCCATGTTTTTGCTGCAAATATATAGAAATACAATTGATTTTATGTGTTTATTTTGTATTATTGATTATTGCTAAGTGCACTGATTAGTTTAATTATTTTGAGGATCCCTTGAGATTTTCTCAATAGTCTATCATCTCATTTCCTAATAAGGACAATTTTCATCCTTTATGTATATCTGTTTTTTTTTCTCCTTGACTTATAGTTTCTAGAAATTCCAGTATTATATAGAATAATAGTGGCAATAAATAGACACCCTTATTCCCCCTGATCTTAGAAGGAATGCTTACAGTCTTTCATCATTAAGTGTCATGTTACCTTATAGGCTTGGAGGTAGATGTTCTTTATCAAATTGTGAAAGCTCCCCTCCATTCCTAATTTTCTAAATTTATGTCATGAATAGATGTTCAACTTTGTAAAAAGCTTTTTCTATTTTAATATGATCATATGATTTTTCTTCTTTGATATGTTGATGTGGTAGATTACATTGATTTTTGATTATTGAACCAGCTTTGCATCTGTGAAAGAAATCCCACTTGGTCATGCCACCATTTTTTAAATATATTCTAGAATTCTACTTGCTTATATTTTGCAAAGAATTTGCATCTATAATATAAAGTGATACTTCTCTGTAGATTTCTTTTTGGTACTGTCTTTGTCTGATTTTGGCTTCAGGATTACTGGCCTCATAAAATAAACTGGGAGGCAATCTCTTCTTGTTCCCTGCAAGATGAAGTGTGGAATTGGTGTCAATTCTTTAAGCAGTTTGTGGCATTTGATGATATAGTCATCTGGATCTGGGCATTTATTTTTCAAGAGTTTTTAAATTATTAACTCAATTTTTTTAAAAAAATTATATCAATAGTGAAATTCCACGAGAGACTATGGGCTCTGGGGGAAAAAATGAAGGCTTCAGAGGGGAAGGGCATGAGGGATTGGGATAGGCCAGTGATGGGTATTAAGGAGGGCACATATTGCATAGAGCACTGGGTGTTATACACAAATAATGAATCATAGAACACTACATCAAAAGCTAAGGATGTATTGTATGGTGACTAACATAACATAATAAAAAATCATTATTAAAAAATAATAATTACCCTATGTAAAGACCTCCAGTAGCTCTCTATTGCTATCATAAAAAAATCAAAATATTTTAATACAAAAAAGAACAAATTGTCTATTTGACAATAGATAAGTTGTGGTAGCTTGTGTTTTTGATGAATTAGTCCATTTCATTTTAGTTGTTGGATTTACATGTCTATAGAATTATTCATAATGTTACCTTTGTACTATTTTTATATCTTCAGGGTCTATGATAACATCCCCTGGTGTATTCCTGATATTGGTGATTTGTTCTCTTTTTAAATTTGTGTTAGTCATATTAAAGTTTTGGCAATTTTTTTATCTTTTCAGAGAAGCAGCTTTTTGTTTTGTTGATTTTTCTCTTTTTTCTGTTTTCCATTTCATTAATTTCTGCTTTTATGTTTAATATTTTCTGCTTAATTTGGGTCTATTTTGCTCTTCTTTTTAGTTTCTCAGTGTGAAGCTTCGATTTTTTAAAAGTTTTTATAGGAATTTCAATTAGTTAACATACAGTGGAATATTAGTTTCAGATGTACAATACAGTAATTCAACACTTAAATACAACACCTGGTACTTATCACAATGAGTGTACTCTTTATTCCCCATCACCTGTTTAACCCATCCCCCCGCCCAGAACCTTTCTGGTAACCATAAGTTTGTTCTATGTAGTTAAGAGTCTGTTTCTTGGTTTGCCTCTTTTCTCTCCCATGCTCATTTGATTTGTTTCTCAAATTCCACATATGAGTGGAATTATATTGTATTTGTCTTTCTCTGACTTACTTATTTCACTTTGCGTAATACTATCTAGCTCCATCCACGTTTGCAAATGGCAAGATTTCATTCTTTTTGATAGCTGAGTATATATAACATTCATCAGTCAATGGATATTTGGGCTATTTCTATAATTTGGCTATTGTTGATGATGCTACTATAAACATCGAGGTGTACATATCCCTTTGAATCTGTATTTTTGTATCCTTTGGGTAAAGGATAGTACAATTGCTGACTTGTAGGATAGTTCTATTTTTAACTTCAAGGAAACTCTGTACTGTTTTCTAGAGTGGGTGCACCATTTGCATTCCCACCAACAGTGCAAGAGGGTTCGCCTTTCTCCACATCCTTGCCAACACCTTTTATTTCTTGTGTTGCTGATTTGAGCCATTCTGACAAAGGTGATATCTCTTGTAATTTTGATTTGTATTTCCCTGATGATGAGTGATATTGAGCATCTTTTCATGTATCTATTGGCCATCTATATGTCTTGACATATCTGATAAGGGGTTAGTACCCATAATATATAAGGAACTTATAAAAATCAACACCCAACAAACAAATAATCCAATTAAAATATTGGCAAAGAGATGAATAGACATTTTTCCTGTGGAGCTCAGATTTTTTACTTCAGACTCCATCTTTTCTCTCTAAGCATTTAGTGCTGTAAACTTCCCTTTCTGCACTGGTTTAGTTATATCCCACATGTTTTCATGTGCTATATTCTTATTTTTATTCACTTCTATTTAGTTTTTTGTTTGTTTGTTTGTTTGTTTATTAAATTTCCCATGATACTTTCTCTTTGACCCATGGATTATTTAGAAGGAAGTTGTTTGGTTTCTAGTGTTTGTAAATTTTCCTGTTATCTTTTCCCCTTTATTCCTTTTATCTTTTATTGATTTCTAGATTGATTCTATTGCAGTTAGAAAACACACTCTATAATTTTAATAACTTTTTAGTTTATCAAAATGTAGTTGACATACAATATTATATTAATGTCAGGTGCACAATGTAGTGATTCTACAATTATTTACATCACCCAGTGCTCACCATTATAAGTGTAGTTACCATCTGTCACCATACATTTTTCAAATATCATTAACAATATTCCCTATACTGTACTTCTCATCACTCTGATTTATTTATTTTAGAACAGGAGTTTTGTACCCTTTATTTTACATTCATTGAGGTTTGGTTTATGTCCCAGAATATGGTACAAAAGCCCTTAGAGCTCTGTTTATTCTTTTTCTTAGTCAGGTTTCTCTCTATTGTTCAGCATACATAATTTCTGTTTTCAGGATCACTGGTTTGTTCTCTCCTTTCCATTCTGTTGTGGAGCCTATCTAATGACATATGCCATTTTTGTCGTTTTTTTAATAATACTTTTTATTATACTATGTTAGCCACCATACAGTACATCCCTAGTTTTTGATGTAAAGTTCCATGATTCATTACTTGCGTATAACACCCAGTGCACCATGCAATACATGCCCTCCTTAATACCCATCACCAGCCTATTCCATTCCCCCACTCCCCTCCCCTCTGAAGCCCTCAGTTTGTTTCCCAGAGTCCATAGTCTCTCCTGGTTCATACCCCTTCTGTTTACCCCCCCCTTTCTTCTTCCCTTTCTTCTCCTACCGATCTTCCTACTTCTTATGTTCCATAAATGAGTGAAACCATATGATAATTGTTTTTCTCTGCTTAACTTATTTTGCTGAGCATTATTTCCTCCAGTCCCATCAATGTTGCAGCAAAGGTTAATAAATCGTTCTTTTTGATAGCTGAGTAATATTCCATTATATATATGGACCACAACTTCTTTTTTTTTTTCTTTACCTTATTCTTTTATTTTTAATGATGTTTTATTATATTATGTTAGTCACCATACAGTACATTCCTGGTTTCTGATGTAAGGCTCGATGATTCATTAGTTGGTATAACACCCAGTGCATCATGCAATACGTGCCCTCCTTACTACCCATCACCGGTCTATCCCATTCCCCCACCCCTCCCCCCTCTGTAGCCCTCAGTTTGTTTCTCATAGTCCGTAGTCTCTCATGTTTCATTCCCCCTTCTGATTACCCCCCCTTTCTTTATCCCTTTCTTCCCCTACTGATCATCCTAGTTCTTATGTTCCATAGATGAGATAAATCATATGATAGTTGTCTTTCTCTGCTTGACTTATTTCACTTAGCATTATCTCCTCCAGTGCCGTCCATGTTGCAGCAAATGTTGAGAACTCGTTCTTTCTGATAGCTGAGTAATATTCCATTGTATATATGGACCACAACTTCTTAATCCAGTCATCTGTTGAAGGGCATCTTGGCTCCTTCCACGATTTAGCTATTGTGGACATTGCTGCTATGAACATTGGGGTGCATATGGCCCTTCTCTTTACTACGTCTGTATCTTTGGGGTAAACACCCAGTAGTGCAATGGCTGGATCATAGGGTAGCTCAATTTTTAAATTTTTAAGGGACCTCCACACTGTTTTCCAGAGTGGCTGTACCAACTTGCATTCCCACCAACAATGTAGGAGGGATCCCCTTTCTCCACATCCTCTCCAACAATTGTTTTTTCTTGTCTTGTCTATTTTTGCCATTCTAACTGGCGTAAGGCGGTATCTCAGTGTGGTTTTGATTTGAATTTCCCTGATGGCTAATGATTTTGAACATTTTTTCATGTGTCTGTTAGCCATTTGTATGTCTTCATTGGAAAAGTGTCTGTTCATATTCTTCTGCCCATTTTTTGATTTGTTTATCTGTTTCTCGTGTATTGAGTTTGAGAAGTTCTTTGTAGATCTTGGATACCGGTCCTTTATCTGTAGTGTCATTTGCAAATATATTCTCCCATTCCGTGGGCTGCCTCTTAGTTTTTCTGACTGTTTCCTTGGATGTGCAGAAACTTTTAATCTTGATGAAGTCCCATAAATTCATTTTATCTTTTGTTTCTCTTGCCTTTGGGGATGTGTCATGAAAAAGGTTGCTTTGGCCGATGTCGTAGAGGTTGCTGCCTATGTTCTCCTCTAGAATTTTGATGGATTCCTGTCTCACATCGAGGTCTTTCATCCATTTGGAGTTTATTTTTGTGTATGGTGTGAGATAGTGGTCAAGTTTCATTCTTTTGCATGTAGCTGTCCAATTTTCCCAGCACCATTTATTGAAGAGACTGTCTTTTTCCCACCGGATGTTTTTTCCTGCTTTATCAAATATTAGTTGCCCAAAGAGCCGAGGGTCCATTTCTGGGCTCTCTATTCTGTTCCATTGGTCTATGTGTCTGTTTTTGTGCCAGTACCATGCTGTCTTTGTGATCACAGCTTTGTAGTACAGCTCGAAATCCGGCATTGTGATGCCCCCAGCTTTGTTTTTCCTTTTCAACAGTTCCTTGGAGATTCGGGGCCTTTTCTGTTTCCATACAAATTTAAGGACTGTTTGTTCCAGTTCTTTGAAAAATGTCCTTGGTATTTTGATCGGGATAGCATTGAAAGTGTAGATTGCTCTGGGTAGCATGGACATTTTAACTATGTTAATTCTTCCAATCCATGAGCATGGAATATCTTTCCATCTTTTTATGTCTTCCTCAATGTCTTTCAAGAGTGATTTATAGTTTCTAGAATATAGGTCCTTTACGTCTCTGGTTAAGTTAATTCCAAGGTAACGTATGGTTTTTGGTGCTATTGTAAATGGGATGGATTCCCTAATTTCTCTTTCTTCGGTCTCGTTATTCGTGTATAGAAATGCAACTGATTTCTGAGCATTTATTTTGTATCCTGCCACGTTACTGAATTGCTCTATAACTTCTAATAGTTTGGGAGTGGCTTCTTTTGGGTTTTCCATATAGAGTATCATGTCATCTGCAAAGAGAGACATTTTGACTTCTTCTTTGCCAATTTGAATACCTTTGATCCCTTTTTGTCGTCTGATTGCTGTTGCAAGGACTTCTAGTACTATGTTGAATAATAGTGGTGAGAGTGGGCATCCTTGTCGTGTTCCTGATCTTAAGGGAAAGGCTTCCAGCTTTTCCCCATTGAGAATAATATTTGCAGTAGGCTTTTCATAGATGGCTTTTATGAGATTGAGAAATGTACCTTCTATTCCTACACTCTGAATGGTTTTAATCAGGAAAGGATGCTGTATTTTGTCAAATGCTTTTTCGACATCAATTCAGAGGATCATATGGTTCCTGAGTCTTTTCTTGTTGATATGATGTATCACGCTGATTCATTTGCAAATATTGAACCACGCTTGCATCCCAGATATGAATTCCACTTGATCATGATGGATAATCCTTTTAATGTACTGTTGGATTGTATTAGCAAGTATCTTGTTGATGATTTTGGCGTCCATATTCATTAGGGAAATTGGTCTGTAATTCTCCTTTTTGAGGGGGTCTTTGCCTGGTTTGGGAATCAAGGTAATATTGGCCTCATAGATTGAGTTTGATAGCTTTCCTTCTGTTTCTATTTTCTGAAATAGCTTTAGGAGAATAGGTATTATTTCTTCTTTGAATGTTTGGTAGAATTCCCCAGGAAAACCGTCCAGGCCTGGAGTTTTGTTATTTGGAAGGTTGTTTATCACTGACTCAATTTCTTCATAATTAATTGGCCTATTTAAGAAATCAATTTCTTCCTGTTTCAATCTTGGTAGTTTATAGGTTTCCAGGAAGGATTCCATCTCTTCCAGATTGCTTAGTTTATTGGCATATAGCTGTTGATAAAAATTTCTAATAGTCCTTCCAATTTCAATGGTGTTGGTCGTGACCTCTCCTTTTTCATTCATAATTTTAATAATTTGGGTCCTTTCTCTTTTCTTTTGGATAAGTCTTGCCAGTGGTCTGTCAATTTTATTGATTCTCTCAAAGAACCAGCTTCTAGTCCTCTTGATCTGCTCTACTGTACTTCTGGTTTCTGATTGATTAATTTCTGCTCTAAGTTTGGTCAACTGCTTCCTCGTGAGTGGATTAGGCCTGTCCCTCTGTTGCTGTTCCAGCTTCTTGAGGTGAGAATATAAAAACTGCATTTTAGATTTTTCTATTCTTTTGAGTGAGGCTTGGATGGCTATGTATTTCCCCCTTAGGACTGCCTTTGCAGTATCCCATAGGTTTTGGACTGTTGTATTTTCATTCTCATTGGTCTCCATAAATTGTTTGATTTGATTTTTGATTTCCTGGTTTATCGAGTCATTCCTGAGCAGGATGGTTCTTAGTCTCCAAGTGTTTGAGTTTCTTCCAAATTTTTC